>NW_022589725.1:14806236-14841656 GCF_004348235.1 Phoca vitulina | reverse complement strand
GAAAGAAAGAAAGAAAGAAAGAAAGAAAGAAAGAAAGAAAGAAAGAATAATAATGGCAATAAAGAGACATAAATTAATTCAAATATACAGAGAGAGGTGAAGTGTGTCTTTTAAAGGCAGTTAAGGGGCACCTGGGTGACTCAGTCAGTTAAGTGTCTGCCTTCAGCTCGGGTCATGATCCCAGAGTCCTGGGATTGAGCCCCACATCAGACTCCCTGTTCAGTGGGGAGCCTGCTTCTCCCTCTCCCTCGGCCCCTCCCTCTGCCCACTTGGGCTCGCTCTCTCGCTCTCACTCTCTCTCTCAAATAAATAAATAAAATCTTTAAAAAATAAAGGCAATTAAAAGGCTAACTTTGGCTGGAGGGAAAGTTGGGGAGGGGAGAAGAGCAGAGGGCAGGGATAAAATATTCTCCCCATGCTGGGTTTTGTGACTATAAGGGAATCTGTCTGTCAATGGGCCAATATCCCCAACTAGATTTTTTTTTATGTATAATCACAGTCTATAAAAAGTGTTTCTAAAGTCCCCTCCAAATATCTGGACTCCTCGCCACAGTCTGAAGGCTACATATTTTCTGGCTCTGCTCAGATCTCACCTCCCACTGCCATCCCCCCTTTATTCCCGGCTCCAGCCATAATGTCCCCACGCTGTTTCTCACACCACCGAGCATACTCCTACCTCAAGGCCTTTGCACCATCTGGTCCCCTCCACAGGGAAGCCTTCCCGGGCACTATCTAGGGAGGCCCCCTACCCCCGCCACCCAGCTCCACTGTCGCCCCTGACCTTCCGCGTCCCTGCTCTAGCCCATGAGCTCTGCAAGTGCAGAGTGAGCCTGTGCCCTCCGTGACTGGGTCCTTGGCACACGGCACATGCTTGTTCCCCAAGTACTGCTGTTGGCACTAGGATGTGGACACGATGATATCAGGTGCTTCTCTGTGTTTATTCCCACTGACCAGTTAATGAGAGGGACTCGTGAGGAAACCGTGGGGCACAGAGGTGAGGTCATGCGCTCAAGGTCACGGGGCGGCACCTGAGGCTGCCCCCGGCAACCTGGTCCTTCCATGTATGAGTTGGGTATCAGTTGGATGGCACGGAGCCCTCCCTTTGGGAGGGAGCCAGGAGCCAAAGAGCCTTTGTGCAGCGTTGAATGAACAAAGCCCTCTGGCGAGGGAGAGCACTACAGGAAACAACCTGCTCCTTACGCAGGTGTCTAAGAAGCCTGTGACTGTTCAGCACCATGTTAGGTCAATACACTTCTCATCAACGGTTCACCAAACACTTTTTTTGAAAACAAGAAAAGAGAATAGACACAAAGGTATTTGGGAAAGGAAACACACACTGTGGGGTCCAGGCAGGGCCCCCTTCCCCTCTCACCCACCTCAAGCCAAATGGTTAATTAATCACTCAAAAACCTGCATGTGAAAATATCACTTCCTTAGGGAGCGGGTCACCACCAGGATCAGGCAGGAGGACACTTTCTGGGGGGCAGGAAATGTTCTAAAACTTGATCTGGGTGCTGCTTACATGAATGCATGCAGGTGAAAGATGCTGTGAGCTGGACCCCAAAACCTGTGCATTTTGTGGGAAGTAAATGATACCTCAGTGTAAAGATACATATTATTTTACTTCTGAATTGCACTCAGGGTGAACTCTCTAACCGCCTTTCCCTGTACCTCTGAGCTTAGTCAGCTCCAAATTTTTTTTTTTTTTTTTAAGAGAGAGAGAGCAAATGCGAGCGGGAAAGGGGGTATGCAGAGGGAGAGGAAGAGACAGGTTCTTAGACAGGCTCCACACCCAGTGCGGAGCCCAATGTGGGGCTCGATCTCACAACCCATGACTGTCGCCCCTTCCAGCTCAGAAGACAAGGGGGGTGTTCTGACAGCCCACTCTCCCCAGCCTCGGTGGTCCTGGGCCCTTTCCTCAGGGAGGTCCAGCCTCACTCCCGTCCTCCTCTCTTCTGCCTGCACCCTGCTGGCACGTTCCCTCCAGCACCCAGCACTGGACACCCCCTCTGCCCACCACTCCCTGACATGTGCCCACCCACTCTCCTCAGCCACCAGAGACCTTGGACCACACCTGATGGTGCCCTTCCTTGCCTTCGAGGCCTCCTGCCTTCAAGCAGCGACCCCACTGGTCACTCTGGTCTCCTCCATGCTCCGCTGCCTGCCCTGCCCTGTCATTCAGCATGTGCCTCAGCTCTTCTCATCACTGTCCCCTTGCTTTTCTGACACTCTCCTTGAGTGACCTCACCTATTCACCCATCTCTGCGTCTCAGGAGAGAACATGTCTCCCTTGTCTCTGACTGTTCCCAAGTGTTCCCCTGGTCCCTTCAACTCAGCATGCTTAAAATCCGGTTTATTATCTTTTTTTTTAAGATTTTATTTATTTATTTGAGAGAGAGAGAGAGCACAAGCAGGGGGAGTGGCAGGCAGAGGGAGAGGGAGAAGCAGGCTTCCTGCTGAGCAGGGAGCCCGATGTGGGGCTCGATCCCAGGACCCTGGGATCATGACCTGAGCCAAAGGCAGACGCTTAACCGACTGAGGTGCCCTGGTTTATTATCTTTACTCCACCGTATGTTGGCCTTTCCTGTGTTCGCCATCTCTGCTAATGGCATCACCTCCAGCCAGGCGGAAGACCTGAGGGGGTTTCCAATGCCCTCCCTCCTGAAACCTCACAAGAATCCTGTGGTCCAGGGGCACCTGGGTGGCTCAGTTGGTTAAGCAGTTAAGCTTAAGTCTGCTCAGGTCGTGATCCCATAGTGGCTTCCTGCTCAGCGGGGAGCCTGCTTCTGCCTCTGCCTCTGCCTTCCACTCCCGCTGCTTGTGCACGCTCTCTCTGTGTCAAATAAATAAATAAAACCTCAAAAAAAAAAAAAGAATCCTTTGGTCCTAGAAGACAGGTACTGTCATTCTCCCCATCTTACAGATGAGGACACAGAGGCACGGAGAGGTTCGGGGTTTGCCCAAGAACACACAACGGCACCGGGAGGATTTGAAACCAGAAGCCTCCCCTCATCTCCATTATAATGTCCACTACCCTCTGTAGGGCGGTCACGTGAGGAGCCAATCCCTTCCTGGCCAAGACACTTACCTTTCTCCAGCAGCTCTAGATATGTCACCTCCCTGTCAGACCCGCTGCTGGGGCTCAGGGCCCCTCCTGACCTGAGTGCACCCACATCCTCTGTGGCTGCCTCCCTCCCAGCCTTGCCCCAGGACACCCCTCCTCCTCCCAGCATGCAACACCCCTGCACCTCTCCTCTGCCCTCCCCACCTTCTCCTTGGAAACTCCCACTTCACTTTTCTCTTTCTTTGTAAAGCTAAAATGTAGATTATGGACTGTTTGTATCTATTTTTTTAATATACTATAAGCATTTTTTATTTTATTTTTTTAAAGATTTTATTTATTTATTTATTTGAGAGAGCGAGAATGAGAGAGAGAGAGACAGAGCACATGAGAGGGGGCAGGGTCAGAGGGAGAAGCAGACTCCTTGCTGAGCAGGGAGCCAGATGCGGGACCCGATCCCGGGACTCGATTCCAGGACTCCAGGATCATGACCCAAGCCGAAGGCAGTCACTTAACCAACTGAGCCACCCAGGCGCCCCTATAAGCATTTTTTAAATAAATGCAATATTTAAAATATTTAAGAAGAAAATGTTTCCTAGCCTCCCCTCTGCCATTCAGTAGGGGGGCGGGGGGAGGGGTATGTGTGTGTCCCACAGTGCTTGAACTCCTAGGGCACAGTCACCAAGCACAAGCACTGCATGGTCATGTCCCTGGCTCTCCCAGAAGGGGCCCTCTTTCATTTACTTTGGATCTGAAGTGCTGCACTCAGTGTGGGGTGCCCACAGAGCACAGTTTCCATGTCAGGGCACCCGGGTCACTGCATTTGGGCCTGTCGTTAGTGTCTGGCCCCTCCTATGTAAAGTCACAAAGCCACAGGGCTTCATGACAACTGAATCAAATCTGACAAAGGGCTGGGTAACCCATGAAGCTCTGTACCAAGGCTGATTCTTACCCTGCCTGGCAGTGCTTGATGAAATGTCAGCTGGCGAAAGTGGGGGCACACTCGGCATGTGCACCCCCATGTCCCCTCGGGAGCACCTGTGCGGAAGGTCGGTGCCACTCTGGCTCACAGGCTTGGGGCTGCAGGGCCCCCAACTCGGTGGCTCTCCCTTGATCCCCACCCAGCAGCCCGCAAGCACCCCCAGGCAGGCCCCGGAGGTGGGGGCCAGGGGCACACGGACACTTTTAAGACCTCCCAGGAGAGGCACGGACACCCCCCCCTAAAAACCACAGACCCAGGGGCACCTGGATGGCATAGTTGGTGGAGCGTCCAACTCTTTGTTGCACTCAGCACAGAGTCTGCTTAGGACTGTTTCTCTCCTTCTCCATCTGCCCCTGCCCCCTGCGCTCTTTTGCTAGAAAGAAAGAAAAGAAAGAAAGAAAGAAAGAGGAAAGAAAGGAAAAAAGAAAGGAAAGAAAGAAAGAAAGAGGAAAGAAAAGAAAAGAAAAGGAAAGAAAGGAAAGAAAGAAAAAGAAAGAAAGAAAGGAAAGAAGAAAGAAAGAAAGGAAAGAAAGAAAGAAAGAAAGAAAGAAAGAAAGAAAGAAAGAAAGAAGAAAGAAAGAAAGAAAGAAAGAAAGAAAGAAAGAAAGAAAGAAAGAAAGAAAGAAAGAAAGAAAGAGAAAGAAAGAAAGAAAGACCCAGAGACCCTCAGGGCGCCTGGCTGGCTCAGCCGGTGGAACATGCTTGATCTCCGGGGTGTAAGAGCCCCATGTTGGGTGTGGAGATCACTTACAAATAAAACCTTTAAAAAAAAACACAAAGAACCATGGATCCTCCTCAGAGACCTCCAATCAACAAATAAAAAAACTAAGGCCCCGAAAGGGAACTTGTAGAATAGACAGGAGAACCCTGGCGCATCTCCCCTTTTCCCTCTGAGACAGGCACTGATGGTCAGGTCAGGGTTCCCAAGAAACGCTATGGAACCCATATTCATGACTGATTGATTGATTGATTGATTGATTGATTTTAGACAGAGAGAGAGAAAGAGCACAAGCAGGAGGAGCAGACGGAGAGAGAGAATCTGGCTGAGTGCAGAGCGTGACGTGGGGCTCTATCCCACGACCCTGAGATCACGACCTGAGCCGAAATCAAGAGCTGGATGTTTAACCAACTCCACCACCCAGGCGCCCCCATGACCCACCTCTTTAAAAGACTTTTGAGGGGCGCCTGGGTGGCTCAATCGTTAAGCGTCTGCCTTCGGTTCAGGTCATGATCCCAGGGTCCTGGGATCGAGCCCCACATTGGGCTCCCTGCTCAGCGGGGAGCCTGCTTCTCCCTCTCCCTCTGTCTACCACTCTGCCTACTGTGCTCTCTCTGTCAAATAAATAAATAAAATCTTTTTAAAAATAAATAAAAAATAAATAAAAGACTTTTGAAAGAGAAAAATGAACCTATTTTCCTTTACCCTGTATCAACGAAAGGTGAATTTTCCTTTCCTCCATTTAAAACCTGGTCAGTTTTTTTTTTTTTTTTTTTTTTAACGAGGAAACTCTTTTTACATTGATATGAAAAGATGTCAAGACGTATTAGGTAAAAAGCAAAAGGGGAAACTTGATAAAATTATTTTTCTTAAAAGCAGGAGTAGACAATTGTGGGGATCTTTTCTCAATGTATATGGATATCGAATCAGCATGGTGTACGCTTCAAATATGCTACAAATTTATTTGTCAATTATAGCTCAATAAAGCTGAAGGAAAGAAAGCAAGGGGTAGAACAGCATGGACGACAGGCTTCCACTGCATACCAAAGGGGGAGGTGACCACATCGCTTCTGAGCTTCTCCAGGTCACAGGAGACTGAAAGCAAGCACCGCCTGAAGGAGCGGAACTGGGCAGCTTGGGTCTGGCCCGAAGGAGACATTTACTCTGTATGCCAAAAAAGTATCATGGGCAAAGTACTTCTTGACTTTTGAACTGCCTAAATACACTGCCTGCTCAAACATAAACACCATAAAAATCGTGGTCAAAGTTGACACACTCAGGGTCCTCCAAGACCCAGCTGCCAAACACCAACACCAAACCACTCTAGTTAGGAGCCATCTCATCTCCGGGTCAGGCACATGCCAACCGTCCCTGCCCTCACTTTGTTCATCTGTGAGCTGGGGATTTCTTATCCTTTCCTGTCCACATCACAGTATGGCTGTAAAACTCAAATTAATGGGGCCAGGAGCTATGCCCCCAGAGCTGGTACTCGGAGTCTAGTGGATATAAACAAAGATGCCTTTAAGTATTCCTATTACTTGCCTTTATGTGTATCACCCCCAGGAGAAAAATTAAGCTCTAAAGAGAGAAAAAGTCTGATGCACAAAGGATGTTCTTTACAATGTTCTTTAAACTCAGTAAAACCTAAATATCCAACTGTAGTGGAATGGCTTAGTCCACAGTAGAACACTTGCCTTCATGAGTAATGATGGTTTGGAAGACTACAGAAGATATGTAAAAGCCCTTAAGGTATTATACATCCAGAGGAAAAGAAGGGTCTGAAGTCACATACGTAGTACAATTACGGACATGTGAAAACACACATAGCCATCTGTGGTCGAGATACTTCAGGTAGCCCCAGGATGTCCGCCTCCTGGTCTTCATGCTCTCCCGTGATCCCCTCCTCTTGAGTGGAACAGAACCCATGACTTGCTTCTAACCAAGAGAATATGGCAGAAGCGATAGGATGGATGGGGTTTTGTGTACATAAGTGCATACTTATAAGACTGTAGCACACATCTTGCTGGAGTTGCGATCTCCCCAGCTACCCTGAGCCTTGGAATCCACCATGTTGGTGAGTCCCACGTGGCCAGGAACCGTGGGCAGCTGGAGGAGCTGAAAGCAGTCGCCGGCCAATAGCCAAGAGGAAACAGAAGCCTTCAGTCCTGCAGCTGCAAAGAACTGAACCCTGCCAGCAACCTGAGTGGACTTAGAAGTGGATCCTTTCCCCGGCAAGCCCCGGATGATACCACAGCCCCAGCCTAGCGAGACCCCGAGCAGAGGAGCCAGCTGAGCCATGCCCAGACGCCTGGCCCACCGAAACTGTGAGACACTAAATGTGTGGTTTACGCCACTGCGTGTGCAAGAACACTGTCACACAGCAAGAGATAATAAACCATACATATGAAATTGTTTGGAAGAAACTATACCAAAATGCTGACAGTGGTTATATCTGGGAGCTTGGATCAGGGGTATTGCTTTTCTAGATATGAAATAGCCTCCTATAGGCTTACAATATTTATATAATGACAGAAAGTTTTAAAAAGTTTAAAGACACTGGATGAAAAACTGCTTGTCAATTCTGAACCCTGCACACCCCCAGTATGGGTCCCACCCTGTGCAGAAACCAGAAACGGAGCCTGCAAGGCGGCTTTACCTCTGGTCGAGTCAACATCATCCTCAAACATTTTCTCCATCTTGGCCATGTGTAGCGGGGTAAACAGTTGAGACTCATGTTGGCTAAGGGTGATGGATGATGCCGGGGAGCTAAGAACCTCCTCGCTCTTCTGGAATCCACCTGGGGTGGATACCTGAAACAAAGAGGACTATAAGAACTGGGGAGTGAGAGGGTTGATTTCCTGAGCTGAACATTTCTAAGCACATCTTATTGAAATAGAGACTCTTCGCGGGGAGGACAGTGTATGTAGGGTTACAGTGAGGCAAATGAATAAATCTTTAACACTTTTAGACCGAGGAAGACCAAGAAAGATCTAGACTGTCTGTCCTGACTTTGGGGAGTTCACTACTGGTCCCCTTTTGCAGATGCCGTGACTGAGGCTCAGCAAAGGTAGCGGACACGGACAAGGTCTCACCTACACAGACCAGGACTCCAATTTATAAGGTGCTTCCATTCAGTAACTGTATTGTTTCAATCTTCAGTGCTCAGAATTCAAGACCCCAAGGAATCCAGCTCCATCTTCCCCAGCCAATTTGATTTGGTCCTGAGCATCCCAGAGCCCGCCTGGGTCAGGGTCAGATCAAATCATCTGCACACACACTAAAGCTCCCGGAGACACCCCTGATAAGGGCTTTCCGCTTCCTCCTCCCATTGTCTCCCCATGCCCCCCACATAGCCTATTCTGCCCTCTCCAGCCTATCCAGCCTATCCAGCCATCAACAATGAACACCCCCTCTCTGTAGCCCCTACATATCCTTAACACAATGTTTCAGGTCACGAAAGGCTCAGGTCATCAAAGACTGCTTCCCCCAAAGGATGCCAGGAGTGGACCATGGGATAACCACTGAATGTCTGTTGCTCACTGAAATGCACTGCATTGGGTCTTGGGCATTCAAGACTTTGGTTCAAAGAGCTAAAAGACATTGTGGAGGAAGTTGGATGGCTCACTCTCCCCACTGCAACCCCACCAAACCAGCAAACGTGCTCATCCTCCTGTGAACTTCTGTTCATTCCCTCATGGTCTATACACATTTGTTGAGTGTCAGGTACTGTGGGTACACGAGTGCACACAGTGAAGACCTGCCTTCCTGGAGCCCAACAGGAGAGCTAATTAATACTCCCACAGCCACACAGGCCTCAGATTAGACATCTCAGCACCATCTTTGGCTCTTCCCTTCTCCTTCTATGCATTCTTACTGTCCCTCCAGCTGATTCTTACTAGGGTCCTCCTCCTATACCTAACCCCTGCTCCCCCACATCCCTGGCCCATCCCAAACACTGGCCTTGTGCTGGGACAAGTATAGGGATGTCCCCTAACTGGGACCAGAGTTTGGCCTTCCTTTCTCCTCCATCTCCCCACATTGGGATCAATCACCTTTCTGGAAGACAAATCTGATTATAACTTTACCCCAGCTCTGACACTTCCCAGGCTACTACCACGCCCCCCACCCCCACTCCTGAGTGTGGCACTCAAAGCCCTTTGCATTGTAGCCCTGACCTGTCTTTCTAGTTTCAATGCTCACACCATGGTCCAGGCACACCAACTGCTCTCCATCATCCCCAAACGCAGCAAGCATTCTACTTTTACTCACATGTTCCCTCTATGCAATGCAGACCATCTCCCCTTGACGTGAACTCCTACCCACTCTTCAAACCCTGGCTCAAATGACACCTCCTCCAAGGAGCTTTTCCATAACTTTCAGGTGACAGTCATCCCTGCCAACTCCATGCTCCCAAACCCTTTGTTCATATCTGCCATGCATGCATGATACTTGTGCATGTCTGTCCATACGTGTAGACAGCAAGGGAAACACACAGCTGTAGAGTCCCAGAGCTCTGGGTTAGAATTCTGCCTGGCTCCCTACTTCCAAGCTAATTTACCTTGGGCACATCACATCACTTCTCTGAGCCACACATTTCTCATCTGCAAAACAGAGACCCGCAGTACCCACTTTGCAGGTTGTGGTAGTACCTACATGACCCCCGAACACATTGGCAGTCTCAGCAGACTGTAGTTACGCAATAAATGATAGCTCCTATTATTACTCCTGTCTCCTAGTGAGCTCTTTGAAGGCAAGGACATATTTAGTTTATCTTAATTTAATCTTAATTTAACTTGTACTAATGATCTCTCTATTCTCCGGCCCCAAGCATACAATAGACACTAATTGCTTATCTTAGGCTTGAGGGTAATGTCTACAGCCTATCCCACCACTGCCACAACTTGGCTGGACAAAATTAAGGATAGTCCCTGCAGAGACTGCAAATTGGTAGCCTCAGATTTGTTGCATTTGGCCAACATAGTGCTTTAAAAGGGAAAACCAGCCTGCTGCCATGCACAGGTAACTTACCTACCTGGCCTTGTGAATATCTGAGTTTGCTACCCTGATGCAGAGACTGATAACTGATAGACTTCTGAGCTAATGAGCGACACCTGGGCGGCTCTGGAACGCCCCTCCCCTTTACCAACCTCAAATAGTTTTCTTACCTTTTGAGACTGAGGGCTCTCTCTTAAGTCCTCGGAAGACACTGGTCTTGACCTAGAAAAGGGAATCATGGTCACTTTATTCCAACTTTCTAAGACCATGTGGGAGGCTGACCTAGCTAGGTCACAAGAGGGTGGAAAAGAAGTCAGGGTCGGGGGTCGGGGGCCGCTGCCCTGTACCCACAGACACCCCCAGCACGTATCTGATGAGCATCCTTTTTCCCCAGGAGCTCCTCCAGCAGGAAGCTTTTCCCAAGCCTATCCCTGTGAGCCTTCTTTCCCAATGGGAAGGAGTTGTCCTATTGAAGCCCTGGGGCTTCTCAAGTGAATGCCAGAGGATTCCTAAAGCAGGCCACACTTTCTACAGAATTAGAAGGGGCTTAGGAGGCCATGCAGTTAGGAGACCAACTACAATTCACATACCAGGAAAAGAATGTCCAGGGGCAGGCACATGTCCAAAGGGTCAAACACAGGGTCCGGAGATGGGGAAGGATGGCCCTACTTTCCACTTCCTCCCCCTTCCCCCACCTGCCCTCCCGTGCGCCTGGAGACAGGACTTCTATGGAAGGACGGAATCCTCCTCACTGCAACATGGGATCACATGAGAGTATGGGAGAGGTCTGGTCCACAGAGTTCTACTCTGAGAATAGAAAGGACATATTTCTACTGGGTCAGTGGCTCCTCCATGTAAGATGGAAGACAGCACTTTGTTAGGATTATTTGAGTGTCAGTCTGCCTCACCAGCAAGAATCCAAAGAGCTTTTTAGGATGGCAGGGGAATGGCCAGGAAAGAGTCAAGCCCCAGACAGGCTCAGGGGACAGAGCTAATGAGCCAGACTGGCTTGACAAAGGGCTCCTGAGGGTGTGGGGAGGGGAGGAATAGTGGGAGAGAAGAGAGGAAAGAAAAATGGAAGCAGAATGTAGAAGCTCCAGTATTTTGCCAGGGAGTCCGAGCAGGATGAAGGGCAATTATGGAAACTCATCAGCATAAGCGGAGGGAAGATTGAAGACTGGCCAACAGTGTCCCAACCTAAATTGTCTTGGCGGCAGCTCAGATGTGAAAACCAAAGGAGAGAAAGGAGCCAAAGGAAAGGAAATTTGGAAGCCAAGAACCAGGGTAACTGAGGGTAACATTTCCAGGAAAGGCAGCAAGGAGGGAAAGTGGCTTCATGCATGTGATGCTGGGCTGTCCAATTAGAAATGAGAAACAAATACCTGGAAATATGGGGCCTGAAACTGATGACTGGCTATATTTAGGGGATAGAAAGAGGAGGGGAAACATGCAAAAGACAGGAGGAAGGGAGCCTCAGAGTGGACGGAGAGGGTAAGAAAAAGACAAGGCCACTGAACACAGCCATTAAAGGTCACTGAGGAAAAAGCTGCAGGAGTGGATTGATAGATCCACTTCTGTTAAGAATATTGTGCATGGGGGCACCTGGGTAGCTCAGTTGGTTGAGCGTCTGCCTTTGGCTCGGGTCATGATCCTGGGGTCTGGGATTGAGCCCCATGCCAGGCTCTCTGCTCAGTGGGGAGCATGCTTCTCTGCCTGCCGCTCCCCCTGCTTGTGCTGTCAGGTAAATAGATGAAATCTTAAAAAAAAAAAAAAAAAAAAGAATATTGTGTATGTATATGTTGGCACATGCATAGAAACAGAGCCTGGAAAAATACACTCCAAATTTAGTGGTGGTTTCTCTGGCAGGTGAGATTATGGAGGATTTCTATAGTCTAAATCATGCATTTCTCCATTTTTAATTCAAAAAACATTCATGGCAATCTTTAGGATTTATTTCGGTGGAGCAGGTCAAGTGGTGGGTAGCGATTTACATCACTCATCTGTGAAAGACCACTGGCTGGGATTGGTCGCTGCAGCATCATTCGTAGCGGCAAAAAATAAGGCAAATTGGCTATGGAAGTGGAGCGGCTGAGTGAATCAGTACGCCTGCGCTCAGAACATCCCCACAGCACTCAAAAGGCTGAACCTGGCCTTCAGCAGAGGACTAGCAGGGATTTCCAATAGGTAGTAATAAGTAAGAAAAGATGCAAAAAGTGCACAGTACGATGCCAATTTTTATAAAAGAATGACAAATAGGTATGTATTTACACATATAAGAACATGTGTGTACATACACACACATACATACACACATTTGTAAACAGGACTACCCTTAACAATTATGGGGCCGAGAACAAGAGAACAAATATAGGTCCACAGAGCAAGTGGTTTTAAGTAGTTAGAAATCAAGTTAATATACTATTAAATAAAGCACATTCTCTTCTTCTACCTTGACAAATACTTTCCATAACCTGGAAAACCAGTTTCAAATTTACAGTTCTTGAACTCCTCAGCAAAGTGCCAGAATTTGGCAGTGTGGACAGAACCAGCTTCCAAGTCCTCTGCCCACCCACCACACTCAACCCGTCCTGGTTAAGGGGCTTGTGGATGGTGGCAGGTTGACAGACACCCCAGCCCACATGCAAGCCACACCTCACCTCCACTGCTCCACGGCCACCTCAAACCTAAGGGGCTGCCCTCAAAAATTATGCACTGGGCAACAGGCCCACAAAGAATCAGATTCAAAGCACTTTGGGCAGGGGACTCCAGTATTTAGAGCTGTCAGGGCTGGGGGGGGGCTCTAAGGGCCATTAGTAGGACCATTGGTGAAATTTGAACACGGACTCTATATTCTTTTCTTTTTAAAAGATTTTTTATTTATTTGACAGAGAGATACACAGCGAGAGAGGGAACACAAGCGGGGAAGTAGGAGAGGGAGAAGCAGGCTTCCCGCTGAGCAGGGAGCCCGATGCAGGGCTCGATCCCAGGACCCTGGGATCATGACCTGAGCCGAAGGCAGACTCTTAATGACTGAGCCACCCAGGCGCCCCGAGACTCTATGTTCTTAGGTAATAATCAAATTAATGTTGTTTCCTGTTTTTGACTACTGTACTGTGGCTATAAGAGAGAATGTTCTTGGGGCGCCTGGATGGCTCAGTCCGTTGAGCGTCTGCCTTCAGCTCAGATCATGTCCCAGGGTCCAGGGATCAGGGCCCACACTGGGCTCCCTGCTCAGCGGGGCGTCTGCTCCTCCCTCTCCCTCTGCCCCTCCACACAACTTGTGTTCTCTCTCAAATAAATAAAATCTTAAAAAAAAGAGAGAATGTCCTTGTTCTTAACACACACGAGTATTAAGGGCAAAAGGGTACAATGTAATTTATTCTCAAGAATTCAACAAACATGTATAATGATAAAGCAAAATGTTCACAATCTGGACAAATGCGAGTTCTTTATACCATTCTTACAACTATTTAAATATTTTTGTTTCAAATTACTAAAAGTTTCATGAGTGATAAGTATGTGTCTCACCAAAACACCCTTCTCTGTGTATGTTCATGGACCAAACAAGTGGAAAAATACTGATTGAGGGCAAGAGACACCCAAGAGAAAAGTTAAGAGTAAGAATAAGTAGCAGAGAGAAATACTAGTACTCTACTAGTGAAGGAAAAAAATTGAGATGTAGAATTAAACTTCTAGGGGCACCTGGGTGGCTCAGATGGTTAAGCTCAGATGGTTAAGCGTCAGATGGTTAAGCGTTGGCTCAGGTAGTGATCCCAGCATCCTGGGATCAAGCCCCGCTTTGGGCTCCCTGCTCAGTGGGGAGCCTGCTTCTCCCTCTGCCTCTGCCCCTCCCCCTGCTCATGCTCTCTCATGAATAAAATCTTAAAAAAAAATTAAATTTCTATCTAGAATTAGAGAACAGGTTAAGATAAGAAGCCATCCCCATTGGCCTCCATCTGCTCCCTCACCTTTCCCTGCTCTGGGGGACGTGGCGGGGTGGAGCACGCCACAAACCTGGAAACGGGAGAGATTGGAACAGCCACTAGGGGAGCATACCAGGTATGGGAAGAGAATCATTGGTTTGCGGAATTGGTGTGTAAGAATTCATACGGGCAGATGACTTAAGGCCAAACACGGTTACAGCTGTCCTGGAAACAGAGATGCCGTCCTGTTCAGCCTTTGGTTGCAGGCAAATGCACCTTGGGGCCCGTGTGTCCAATCTTTGGGAGACGTTAACTCCAAACCCTCACTCACCCTGAACCAGTGTGTTCTCCCCAGGTAACCTTGCTGGCTACATTTGACAGAGGTATGCTGGTTTTCGACTTCCATTTCAACTGAGACATCTTGGCGCTGTCCCGGAGTCCCAAGGAGCTCCTCTATGAAGTCACTGCAGAACTCCGAGGGCTTCCGCAGAGTCAGCTGGCCACGTTTAGAACCAGGAGAACGAGACAGTTCCACGTGCAGAACACAAAACGGAACATCAGAATCCATCCCACAAACCACACCACACAGCCATCTTTCATCCAATGTGAGACATTCTCTTTATTGATAGAAGTTGAGCTTACAGCAACAACAGGAGCTACAGCACACTCAGACAGGACAAGTATGAGTACAACATGCCCCGTAGGACATACACAGCACAGTGCCCACCTCCCACGGAAACGGTGGGAAATGCCAGGGGGCCTTATAAAGGAGGATTCACCAAAACCAAAAGGCCAATTGGCCCCCACAGTTGGGACACGGAAGGCACAGCTCTCTATGCTGTCCTCTGCGTGAGCTCCAATTCTTTGACAAGAGGAAGGCTACAACAGCATTGTGGATGGGGGTCCTTCGATCTAACCTCAGAGAGGCCTGGACTAGATGCAGCACTGTTCAATCTTGGTCCATGGCACAATACAACAGGGTGACTTGGTCAAAGATAAATCTGTTGGGAAGATTTCAACCAGGGACATGGATACCCGGGTTTAAAGATACCCAGGTTAAATCCTATTTCGTGACCTAGATGTTACCAAAATGTTAATTTACCACCAAACAAGACATTCTCCCCAGATCTATACCACAAAGACAACACCAACATACAAAAAAAGAAGTCTGCTCCCGTTTCATCAATAATGGAGACACAATTTTGTCACACTGTAGAATATTAAAAGTAGAGTGGTTCAATGAAATGTCATAAAAGGTACAACTCTTTAAAATCAGTTTTATTAAACTAGGTATTAATACTAGAAGGATTTACTGAAAAAAGAAAACAAGGCGAATGGTTCCACATTTGACTGTTTCCCACTCTTCTTGGCTTTCATTTTCCAGGCCAATGTTACTATTTCTATGTATTCCTGCACTTGTCAATTTTTCGATATGAGCCTAAAATATGCTAAATTCTGTCATAATAAATATATTTCTCCTTCCCTGGGAAGAAATAGGAGAAAAAGGGGGAAATATTAAGATGCATTCCACTCTTTAGGTAAAGAAAGCTCAGAAAACTCCCACCTAAAAAGAATGAAAATATGACCATCAATAACTCAGGTTAAAAAACCAAAAGACACAACAAGACAAAACAAAACCCAAAAAACTAAAAATAGAAGTGGGAAGGAAGATGTTCACAAGTAAAATCTCCTAAGGGCCCCTGGGTGGCTCAGTTAAGCATCCAACTCTTGATTTCAGCTCAGGTCGTGGGATGGAGCCCCTGTGTTGAGCCCCACTTGCAGCAGGGAGTCTGTCTGGGATTCTCTCCCTCTGCCCCTCCCCACCCCTACACTCTCTAAAATAAATCTTTAACACAAGTTCAAATGCCAAAGATTTCAAAGTACCATGATTTAAAAAAAAAAAAAAAAAAAAACAGATTCTCAATGTGCTTCATTAAGTACTTACCCACCTCCTCCCCCCAAAAGAAAACACTTCTTAAGGACTGGGGGGAAAATATTAAATCACAGAAGTAGAAATTCTTAGGAAATTTTTTTAAATTATTTTTATTTCATTCAACATTGAATTACTTCTTCTCTCAGCCTTTAAAATTAATAGGGAGGGTGGTGCACACAGAGGCAAGCTGGGATAGCCTACAGCTACCTGTAAAAAACACAGTTTATTCCATTCAACCATGCAGGATTCAGATTTTAAACTAAAAACAGCAGTCATATGTAATTATACATTTAACTCTCCCATCCTTTTATAGAAAAACATATAAAATACAAAAAAAAAAAAAGGTAGTATTGGGTTAGAAACCTTTAGAATGCTAAAATCCAGATGGACCATGAGGTATGACAGACCTTAAAATCACTAGCACTACCTCAGAATAAATCAACAGGGCCCCCACATGAGAACTATGAATACAAACGTAGTAAAACTACTGGTGAGCAAGGAAGGGAGGAAAGGAACCTGCAGGTCACTCAAACCCAACTAGGATAAGCCACAGCAGATCCCAGTGCAGCATATCTAGACTCTTGTACTACACGGCCGTTCGGGGATGGGCGTACAGCAGGCCCCCTTCCCCACAGATTCACTCTCCACGGCCTGTCACCCACAGCCAACTGCGGCCTGGAAGCAGAAGGTCAGCAGTAGCCTAACACTACGTCACAGTGCCTACGTCATTCGCCTGACTTCACCTCCACACGTGGACGTTTCACCATCTCCCATCATCACAAGAAGGGGGGAGGATGGCACGCTAAGATCCTCTGAGAGACCATATTCATTGACCTTTTATTACAGTATACTGTTCCACTTGTTCTATTATTAGTTGTTGCTAATCTCTTACTGTGCCTGATTTATAAATTATTTTATCATAAGTATGTCTGTATAGGAAAAAACGTAGGACACAGAGGAATCGGTACTGGCTGCGGTTTCGGGCATCCACTGGGGGTCTTGGAAATGTCTCCTCTGCAGCTACGGTGGGACTGCTGTATTAGCAAAGCTCTCCCTGCAGCTTGCAGCCAAATGCGGGTTAAACTACTTGTTACTTCTCCTGTCAAAGCTTCTTTTACAAACTTTTTTTAAAAGTAGGCTCCATACACAGCGTGGAGCTCGATGCAGAGCTTGAACTCACAACCCTGAGATCAAGACCTGAGCTGAGGGGCACCTGGGTGGCTCAGTCAGCTGGGTGACCAACTCTTAGTTTGGTTCAGGTCATGATCTCAGGGTTGTGAGATGGAGCCCCCATGCTGGGCTCCACATTGGGCTCTACACTGGCCATGGAGCCTGCTTGGGATTCTTTCTCTCCCTCTCCCTCTGCCCCTCCCCACCCTTATTTCTCCCTCTCTAAAAAATAAAATGACCTGAGCTGAAATCGGGAGTCAGATGCTTAACCAACTGAGCCACCCAGGCACCCCTAGAGTCAAAACTTTTATTAAAACACAGAGAAATTGTACACTTTACAATTTCATTGTCAGTGAGAATTTTTTCAAACTTCCACATACAAAGTGTATGCAGCTGATGCTAAGAAAGATCGTGTTTTTCTCTGAACCAAAGCTGTCCCTCTCCTGATGAAAACTGGCCCCAGGGGCATCATTTGCCAGAACTAGGCACTCCTCCATTCTTTTCTGTGATCAGCTTTTCACAGACCTAAGTAACTGTCTCTGGTCCAAAAGAGATCTTGGGGAAACCATCCTTGGCCCACTCCCCACTGAACCAATGAAAAACTGTGCTCTGGAGACCTGGGATGCAGGCCTGGAGGAGGACCGTGGTCTCAACTGCTGGTCCCACTGACTCCCTCATTCATTTTGGTAAAGGTCAGAGGACTCAAGCCACACACTCCCTTTATACATTCAGTCTACCCACTTGTATGCTTAACCCTGGACTTTAATAGTCTACACTGCAATTTTGTGAGTCACACACTAAGGCTGAATCTTAGAAACTCCCCTCTGCCCCCACTGAAAACTAGGAAGAACCATAAAGCCAGCTCTGTTAAGACTTACCCAGATGGGCTGAATCACACCTACCAACTTCCCAAATCTCATTCTACAACCAGAACTGAAAGTTAGGGTTAGGGTTAGTAAAAAGAATAAATTCCTCTTCCTCCTCTTGCTCATGCCTGCACCCAGCTTATCCCAACAATGCCTGCAGACTGGGGAAAACACTTCAAATAAACCAGGAAAAGGGAGGAATTTTTTTTTAATTTTTAAAGTAAGACGTGACAGAACTGCCAACTGCTGACAGATCACTCTGCAATTCTAAATCTCTCTCGATACCATCTACAAAGTTCTAGGCTTTGGTGGTTAACCTACACTGTGGGAACTCAAAAGTAGGACATCGTCCTAAATTTTACCTCAACACTGACCACAGGCTCAGGTTCATGTGGTTCAAGCCATTACTTCTACTTCCATGCTCTCTGTTGACACCAGCCAGATTTGGGTCACCCGCACTAATCTCATTAGGTTCATCAGGCTTAAAGCCTAGGTTGTGTTTGTGGACTATGGTGAACTGTGGTAAATATCACAAAAGGAGCTCCTCATACCAAACCTTGTAAAATACTCCTTAAAGAAAAACTTCTCTAGAGTCACTTTGGTTATAGCAAAACTGCTTCCTGTCCAACACCATATTACATTCTAGAGAGTACACCTTGAAGAAAATACAAGTTTTTAAATCAATGAATGTGAATTACTGAATCACTGAATCTTCATTTCAAAGAAAATGGTGAAATGTGTGTTTAGACTTCAATTTCCCTCAGGAAAAACAGGATGAAAATCATAGTCTGAAAACCTAAAGGAGCTGGACTCCTCAATACCACCACCAAGCTGAAAAAGAAACAGTAAAGGAACTTGTTACTTATTTTACAAAGTACTGGAAGCCTATCTTAAGCAGTGCCCTCCTGAATTTTCAGGATACAAAAACCCTGTCCTAAACTTTTCAGATCTAGAAATTCTAGAGAATGTCAGCTGATCTGAAGAACCTATGCGGGTCTTTCTAACGTTGTGGCTGCTTTTTCTAGCAGCTCATACTGATCCCAACAAGTACCCAGTGAGTGAGGCACTTCAGCCAACATCATCATCCCCACTTTGCAGGTCAGAACAAGAGAGATCAATTAGCTGAGAAGTCACAAAGTTAGGAGGGACCTGCAAGGACTCAAATCTGATGTTCCCCCATCAGAATCAGACTTGAACTTGTAGGCACGTATGTAAGGCCAAAGTACAAGTCTGAGGGCTACATCAAGCCCATGTCGCCTGAGGTACATAGTAAAATGCAGATTTTCAATCTTCCAACTCAATTTCTGGAGATGGACTTCAGAAATATGTCAGTCAAGTTCCCCAGGTGATTCTGAAGCCCATTAGTTTGAGGACCACCAGCCTGAGTGAATCATAAATCCCAATCCAGCCAGAGGACCCATGTGTTTACCTTTCCTCAAGCAACAGAGAACTCGCCAAGCAAACCAAACAGCTTATTCAAGTTAACTGCACCAAGTGACCTAACCTGAACTAGTCCTATCAAGACTTTATAGGCCTCAGCCTAAAGAACAAGGTCAATAGACTTAGGCCAGAGGTACAGAGAGGATCAGCTTCACTCCTTCCAAGGTAACTTCTTAGTTGACATTACCCTATAGTGTCTTCACCAACTCCAAGCATGCCTGGAGGTATCTTCTTGTAGACTGCCAACACATGGGGTGTCAAATTCCTTCTGAAGGTGCACAACATTTCAAGAAAGGTATCATACCACTAATTTCTAGGGGAAGTAACGTGGATTTAACCCTAGGCAAAATCATCAAGTTGGGTTTACAGAGCATCCATAATTGTGGCAAGAACCCTAAAGATCATACAGAAACTACCTCCTACCCATTTAACTTTATTTCATACTGAAAATGGCAGCAAGTCTCCTTTTGAACTCATTTCTTATAGCATAGAATTTTAAAAGGGAGGGGAAAATGATGACAATTTCAGGTTATTTCATAGATTCAGACTGTGTTCACTGCCTTTGAAACATACTTTCAGGGGAGGGGGGGGAAAGTATCTCCCCATGGTACCCAGCAAGCACTGTCCTGCTGCAGTTCTCAGGAGGAATCCGCCTGAAAAGGCTTCAAGGCTGCGGGGCCAAGCCTTGGACTTCTCAAAGACCTCTCACAGTAACATGAGAATGTCTAACAGCAGGAGACTGAGAAATGTGAAGAACGGAGAAAAAAGGAACAGGCTTAGAAATAAGTACATTTGAAAAAACAGTGAAAGACTGAAAAGATCACTCTGAATATAAGAAAGAAGAATCGGTACCTTACCATTTGAACCTAAAAGAATATACCCAGGACAAGACAAATTTCAGAAGACATGACACTCTTGAAATACAGAATTTTATTTAGAAACTGTTTAAAGTAGAAAAAAACCCTGTCAAGAAAGACCAGGTGGAAAATGGGTTCCCAATAAAATGGAATTTTAGGGCAACAAAAGTCTAAAAGGCCACAAAAGAGAAATAGCACCACTGTTATTTGAACAATGGCTAGTTACTTGCATTTTTTGGCATTGTTAATTACTGAATCTGGGTTTTCCTCTGAATTCCACACAGAGCATGCACTACACAACAATTTTATCATAAAATATCTGCTTTCTACACACATTTTAGGACAAGCTACCACCAGGAACAAATCAATACAAATACATCAGGGACTGAACAATCTCAGTAGTGGGTGACACACATTTTGCAGAATTCTGCCAAACAAAGGAGCTGAACAGGCTAGGGGCAAAGCAAATGAGGAAGAGTTAAGGAATGAAATATTTTAAATATTAATAATTAATTCAGACACGGTACTGTATCTTCTGCAAAAGAAAATTAACATTTAGTAACACGCTAACGAATTTTATCTCCAAAGAGATTAGTGCACTGGCAAAGTATTCCGATAACAGTGGAGGGCGGTGGACAGCAGGTACCGAGAACACCCAGCCTTGCAGATCCCAAGGTAGCGATGGCCTTCAATGGTCACTCCCTTTGCCAGAAGTCCAGAAAGAACTTGCAGCGTGACCACCTGCCTGCTGAACTTACACTCTAAGCAGCAAACTTTAAGGAGCCAAAGAGGAGTCCCCAGTGGGCGAGGGGAGCAGAGAAGAGAAACATGTTCAATGTAAACTTAAAAGACAGTAAAATGGGACACGACCCCCATTCAAATCCCAGAGATGTGGGCAAGTCCCCAAAAGTAGTTGTTAGATTTAAAAATTGGACATACCTCATTCCCCAAGAAACACAATACATAGAAATTTCAGGGATAACTGGAAAAAATCATCAGAGAAATGTTCAATGAAATTCAAGCTCTTCAACTCAAACATCCCAGGGCTGAAACACACCCTCTATTCATCCAGGCAACAATGCCTCTTACTTCTTAGAGCAGGGATACTATTGGTCAAGGACACCAAATGGCTTTACAGAGCAACTTTTTAAACTTTCCTTTTGGGCCAAGGTCTAGGTCTTTGAGGATTCAAGCAGCCCTGCAAGGCCTGTGAACAGCAGATTCCGAAGGTCCAGAGGTCTGGCCCTTCTTCCTTCCCAGATACAATGTCAAACATGTAAAATCTCCTGTCATGTTACATTTTATATTTTGAAATATGGAAGCATATTTTAAATACTCTTAAGGCATTTATTTATTAAAACGTTCTCTGCCAAGATTTCACATTAGCTTAAAATTCAAATCAGTCTTTACATTTCTCTACTGAGGTTTCCACCTCAGAGTATCACATAAAAACACCTTCTCCAGCAATCAGTGTTACCAGCGTCCACACGGTGAGCCCCATGGTCAGCCTCTTTGTTCCCTAGGTGACCCAACTAGATGTTAATACTGCTCTGCTACAGGGTAAAAGCTCCTAACTCAAACTCATTGGAAAAGGGGTGAAACTTCTGCAAAGTGCACTTTAAGAAGAGGTACTGTTTGCTCATGAAAAGAAACCAGTGAGTCCTCTAAGAATAATAAAAGGGGGTATTTTACAGTTAAGCACATGATTTGGAGTGAAGAATTCGGATGTTGCTCTGCTGGTCCAGGCCATTAATACTCTTCTTGTTCCTCCTGTGGGCCCCCTTCATCAGGTATCACAAAGCCTTCCTAAAACGGGAAAACAAGAGGGGAAAGCTATTACTCAGCACCAAATGAAGGATCAGTTTCTACTGTGGGGCCACTTTCCTCATATTTACAGCCTCTCAAAGTCAACGGCTCTTCCTGTCTCTACCACACACTTGACGTTTAATAGCACAAGGCCACGTGACCACCACTTTATCAGACAGTGGAAACATCTCACAAAAGGCAAAAACTAAGCAGAAATTTACCCTCAAAAGTTGATTTCTTAAATATGTCTTGATTATGATGACGATTTCACACATCATCAAGTTGTACTTAAATAGGTACAGTTCATTACATCAATTCTACCTCAGTAAGATTGTTAAAAATATATATATATATATACCCTCAAAAATCCCTGAAGTCGTCATGAAAGTTCAGTACCATGCCATCTCCTCTCAATAAACTGTCTATACAGCCAGCTTTTCTTTACGCCCTCCTCTGATCGCACTTAAGGACCATGAATGCCATTGTGGGTGCTGTGGGTTTACCCAAAATACTCACAATACCCACAGTAGCCACCAAGACTGATCCAATATTAGTGGCATGGGAATACAGCCGATTCGCAGCTCCCACCTCACGCTCCCTCTAGGGCATTCTGGCATCTAGTAACGGCTACACACCATAAAAATCAGACTTTCCCTTCGACCACCATCTTATTTTTTTTCAACTAAATCTCTATAGCTGAATTTACTTAAGATAGGACTCCACTAAAATAATACTCAGACTAGACCAAGTATCTTCATCATCTTTGTTTTCATTGAAGCTGGCAAAGAGCAGCCCAGAATAAGGGTTTACTGAACAAAGTATCATCTTTTCAATCATCCGTCTTCATCCCCCGAAATTCACTTGGTATATTTAGAGAACAGTGTTAATGACAATATTAATATTTCCTTATATTTGTATACTGCTATACATACCATAAAACACTTAAGAAGTAACACTGTAGCTTGATCCTACAGACCGTACTAGGTGTGCAGATTTATAAATAAGCAAAGCCATTAAACAATGGACACAGCAAGATACCAAATCCTAAATGTAGGGAAAATCAGTCTCCCCTGATCAGCTAGCATGTCATGATTAATATCAGCAGATTCAGCTGTGTAATAATATACATGGATCCCGGGGAACTTGACCATAAAGTACTGTGAGGAAATGGAAACCAGGCACACTCCTGGGGAGGAGGAACAAAGATACAATCTGACAGCTACAGGCAGGGGACATCAAAAAGGGGCCAGGAACCTGGTTCCCAGGTCAGGCCTGGGGCCCTGATAAAATGGAGCTGAGAGGTCCAAGTTGCAGGGGGTAGAGATGGTGGGGTTAAGAGCATTTTGTGGCACTCATCACCTATCAGTGGACATAAACCACAGAGGCAGGGCAAGCCAGCCACCTCCTTGTCCTATTCCTGCCTCAAAGGCTCACAGACCTCAAAGCAGAGGCTGAGGCTGAGCAGAGGTGACCTCTGGATGACTTTGACAGGGCAAAGTGAAAGTCTTTTGATGAATGCTCTCCTGGAACACGACAAGCACCAGCACTGAGTTTGCTAAAACCAACCAGATAAAATTTACTTTGTCTTAGATGGCAAAATGGCAAGAAAATATCCTCATGTCCACACGTACATCTGTGGCATACAGAATGTCCACAATCCTCTGCAATACTGGGTTGTTTTCCCCCTCGTTCTCCTGGCAAATCAATTCAATGTTCCTTAGCTTTCCAAAGTAGAAATCTCTTTCTTTCTCCAAGTCTTCGACGGTAAGTTTCAATACGTTGACCTGCATAAGACATTGTAAAGGGCGAGATATTCAGCGTTTATGTATCAATACCATATCAGACAAACTATTAAGCCAAACGGAGACAAGGTCTTCCATCACACTCTCTACCATGGACCAAAACCCACTTTTGTTTAATATCAGTTT
This sequence comes from Phoca vitulina, assembly GCF_004348235.1. Classification (NCBI taxonomy): domain Eukaryota; kingdom Metazoa; phylum Chordata; class Mammalia; order Carnivora; family Phocidae; genus Phoca; species Phoca vitulina. The sequence goes on along the minus strand of NW_022589725.1, from coordinate 14,817,977 downwards.
TCTTCAGCTCCAGATAAATAACGTAGGCTTGTTTGTGGCCACCTTGACTATAACACCTCCCAGGAAGAGGCAGGCTACACCAGGAATCATGAGGAACTTCTCAGGGTTTGAGAAAAGATCAAGGAGAAAAACCTCTGGGATCCTGAGACAAATACAGATGCAGAACCCACAACCCAGCCCAGCAAAGTGGCTGACAAGCATAAACCGAGTCCTTACCAGGGCACTGGTCAGTGAAATCCAGTCTTTCTGCCTGTGGAGGTCAATGGAAAGAGAGGGTCTGGTCTGGAGAAGCAGGATAGAAATGCCAAGGCAGGAGAGGAAGACTGACTAAAGATGACTACTGTTAGCCAAAGACAGCTAGAAGTGAGAGCGACCTGGGCATGGAGAACTCAGTGGTTCTCACGGGGCCGCCTTATGTTGGGGATGGGGGGAGTAATCCATGACTCAAAAGAAGAGGAGAAGGTCCTGGCCTGGTCTCTCTCCCAAGAGAGTTTCAAAAGGGAGAGAAGACACAGAGGCAGGGAGCAGACCCAGCATGTTCCACCAAGCATCTCGTCAGCTCACCACTCGTGCTAAAGGATCCTCCAGGCACCCTGCTGAGGGGCTCTAATTCCCATAACAGGGCAGTGAAGAAATAAATCTCAGTGCTTAGGCCAGGACTCTTATCTAGCCAAGAGTAATCAATGTCATAAGAACTCTCATGGCCCTTTGTGTATTTTAAGCACAGAGCACATCTTCATTCCAGTATATTCAACTCTATGACATGTGAATTTGATTTAACTCTCACTGAAATACAAATTACATGGCATACCATGCAGCATAAAATCCTCACGGGACACAGAGTCTGGGGCCACAGGGAAGGCCAAGCCAGGAAATCAAAGGTGCAGCTACTGAGAACAATTTGGGAAGCAGGGAATTCTGAGAGCCAAAAAGGCACCACAGACTAGTCCAACCTTCTGAACTAGTGGCAAAAACTGAAGCAAACAGCTTCTTTAGCTCCCCCACGGCCTCACAAAGAAGCGAGACATAGCCAAAAGGATCAAGTCCTATGCCAGGGCGGAAGAACACTCCCCCTTCATAAGCTGCAGTCGAGAAGCATCCAGAGATGAGAACAGGTGTCCAGAACCACCAGGACCATTCTGTCCATTACTTAATTTCAATGTTCATCATCAAAGGCCTGAACCAACCAAACCAGAATCAAGGTTCTAAAAAGACTTTCAACCCTTCCTTTACCAACCACAGAAATCCCCTTTTACAAATAACTGAGAATTTCAATAAAATAAATATACTATAAACAAATAAATAAACATATATATATATACACACACACACATAAATAAACTATCAGTCCCAAAGTGGAGTATGAGAGAGGATAGAAGGGCAAGAGCTGGGGTACCTGGGTGGCTCAGTCAGTTAAGTGTCTGACTTGATTTCAGCTCAGGCCATGGTCTCAGGGTAGTGAGATCAAGCCCCGCACTGGGCTCTGCGTGGAGTCCACTTCAGATCCTCTCTCTCCCTCTGCCCCTCCCCCAGCTCACACTCACACTCTCATTAAAATAAATAAATAAATCTTTTTTTGGGGGGTGGGGTGGGGCAAGAGCTGACCAACCCCAGCAGTAGGAAGCTGCCTTAAATCTTGAGTTCTAAGATCCAAGAGCCAGGGAAGAGGCCTTCTAATCCCATTAGTGACTTAGGAGTAAAGGGAGGTCAAAACAGCTTACTACACTTTGGAGTCCATCACTCATGGTTCACAAACCCACTCCAACTTCCTTGTCCTACACATCATCAAGGGCACCAGAACCCAGCCTTCTGGGCCCCACCTGAGGGGCCAAAGCAGCATTCCTCCGTGATATCATTCAATAAGTACGCATCTACAAGAAACAATTAGTATACACTAATAAGTCACCGGCTTTCACTCCCCACTCCTCTAAATGCTTACCTATGAGGTTATTAAAACTCTGTGGCTAGTAATCAATGCCACTCTTAAACCTTCTCTTGTAGTAAAGTAATAGCTATAACCAAGGAAACCCAAGGAGAATGCTTTCGACCTGCACTGGCCAGCAGAGTAGCTAGGAGCCACAAGCGGCTATTTGGGTACTTGAAATGTGGCCAATGCAATTGAGACAGGCAGTAAATATTAAATACACACTGGATTTCAAAAACCTAGTCTTCAAGCATAAAGTAGCTCATTGATGATTATTTGTATTGATTACATGTTAAAATGATAACACTTTAGATGCACTGGGTAACGGGTTATTAGAAAAAATTTCATGTGTTTCTTTTCACTTTTTTTTTTAACGTGGCTACTAGAAAATTTTAAATTATGTTATGTGCCTCACATTTCTGGTTTGCATTCTATTTCTTTTGAACAGTACTGCTCTGGACTCAAATCAACTCAAAGTAAACTTCTCCAGGATGCCTTAAGACTGTAGAATCGCTGCAGATCTCCTACAGAAACGGACACCACGAGGTAACCCGTGTAGAATACACTGCTGTCCTCTTGCCTTAAGAAGCCTGTCTGGCTCTATTCCCCACATCAGTCATGTCTCCCAGACCTCCACACCTTTGTCAAGGGCCACAAATTCAAATACTTCCAAGGGGCCAGAGAGATCAGGTAAATGAGCCAAGGGAGTCAGTACCAGGGTGTTACAGGTAAGGACTCTGGCAACCTGGAGAGAACCTTAAAAAATCCTTTATATTAAAAAAAAAAAAAAAAAAAAAAAGAAACCCTGCACAAGCCCAAGTACTCCAGAGGCAGGGCTGGGGCAGCTGGCTCAACCCTCCAGGCAGGTCATTTAACCTCCCCAGACACACTGTCCCTGTCTGTGAGACCTCACAGGGCTAATGCAAAAGTGAAGTACTCACTAGAACAATGGCAAACCACTCTAAAAACGTCCATTATTTTAATTTATTATTAACATCTGTGAAGACAATCGGACTCCCGTGAACTTTTAAAAAGATACTTCAGAATCTATTTTGCTCTATCAAGACCACGGACAAGAACTGTAATAATCACAACTGTCTTTTATCCACTGCCATTTTCCCCTTTTATCCCAGATACCACTCTCCAGGGACCTGACATGACATCAGCTCATGTAATCCGCTCAACTACCACGAGCAAAGTATTAGCCCCACTTCACTCAACACAGTGAGTTCAGAGAGGTTAACTGACTTGCCCCAAGGAGAAGCGGGAGAGCCAGGAAAATCCCCAAATCCACACGACCCAAAGCCTGTGCCCCATCACACAGGACACTACTGCCCAGAGCAGGAGCCCCACAGAACCTGCTGCATCTTCTCCTACAGAGTACAAGATGAAGTCCAGGATGGTCACCCACCCCTGGCACTAGCTTTCAGGAAAGTGAAAGGATTCAATCCCAAACACACAGGAATCATAGGGCATCCCTGATTTTAAAACTGGAGTTAATCAAGAGAATCATCCAAAAGCAAACAAACAAAACTATAAGGGTTGGTGAAAAAATGTCTAAGTCTAAATGTTGTTCAGATCCACAGAGACCTCTGCTAAGTACCTTCAGGATATTTAACTAATCCTGAAGCATACATTTCAAATCACAGAATAAAAACAGAAGAGCAATAACAGGTTTTCCATACCAGTTCCACTCTAATTTGGATCTCTTAGTGACCCAGGATTTCAGCACAGACACCGTGGAATCTTCTTTTTATTTACTATTTAGAAAGGAACTCTCCTTGGGCGCCTGGGTGGCTCAGTTGGTTGAGCGACTGCCCTCGGCTCAGGCCATGATCCTGGCAGTCCCGGGATGGAGTCCCACATCGGGCTCCCTGCTCAGCAGGAAGTCTGCTTCTCCCTCTGACCCTCCCCCCTCTCATGTGCTCTCTCTCATATAAATAAAATCTTTAAAAAGAAAAGAAAAGAAAGGAACTCTCCTTTATCTTTTGTCAGACCCAAATTCAAGAAACACTCTCTGAATCGCACAGAACCCTGAGAGGTGTTCCAGAGATCTCTGACAGGGTTCTACTGCACGGGCGGGTTTCCCAGGACATCGGTTTCTGTCATACTAACACATCTTAGAGACGCCCAATCCCGCTCTTCCACCTGCACCTCCACACTCCCACTCCCCACACAGCACCCAAAGTGCTCACAAATCACGAGGACTGCTTCAGCAGGCGGACAAGGCAGGCCTTCCTCCAAGAACACAGACAGGCCTCCCGTGGTCAGTGTTGCCAAGCATCCTTTCTCCTGAAGTGACTCCTGTCTCGGACAGAGGAGGTGCCTACCTGCTGCATCAATTCAGCTGCTTCGTCATCCCCGTTGCCCACACCAGGATTCTTTCGCACCACACCCGGGCCAGCCTTAGGGGTTGCAGTAGTTCTGTGTGTTGCAATGGGCCTCTGTGGAGCTGAGAGAGGAGCAGAGCTTTTTTTAAGAGGAGAAACTATAAAACAAAAAAACCCACCAGACAAGAGGAGGCTGTGACCAACTGCCCTCCACATCAATGCAGTGAAGGGACCCAACGTAGAGAGCCCAGCATGCAAGACAGCACTCCCGTGTTTGCCTGAAGTGGTTTTTATGGCAGTGGAGTTAAGTACCAATTTTAGCCACCATCTTTTGTGCTGGGAAGGAGTCCCTCTGTGAGGTCTTTTTTCCGCTGGGGTAAAGAGGACTATCATCTGAAAGAGACACAGTCATTCTGGCGCAATCTACCTTAACCTAACTCCAACCAAATCCACAAAGAGGGCAACTTCGTGGAGCAAAGGCAAACTTCATGCCAGGAGTGGGCTCACAGTCCCAGCTGCTGCCGGGTGCCCAACGTTTCCCATCTGGAAGGTAAGATGCCCCCCATCTTAGAACCTCAAACTCCTTGGCTTAGGAAGAGGAGGATGGTAGAGACTGCTCTTATCACTCATTACCTCAAAACCCGCATCTTGCTCACCTTTTAGAAGGTGGTTAGGAGGCTTAGGAGAGGAAAGCAGCGCCCTGACTAGGACTTACAAACTTCTCTATGAGTAGAGCCAAAAGCTGACAAAGTTAAGGAAAGAGTAATAAAATTAAAACAAGAATAATCAAGAACGGGCTACCTTGAGGTGTATTTATCATTCGTGATTTTAATCATTTAGCAATCATTTTGTAAAACTGTACATGATGCCAGGCTCAGAAATATCTGACCTTCCTGACACCCCAAAATGTTCAATAACCATAAGGCCTTTCACCCACAGGTACAGGCACTTCCTCTGGACGATCTCTAGTATATGTTTATCCCCAAGATCAAATGCTTACTGCAAGTCTCCACTTGCCTGTTACCAGCATCTACACAGATTCCCCATTCTAGGAAGCTAAGCACTCAGTATTTGGAGAAATCAGAACCCTCATACACTCTGCTGATGAGAATATAAAAACAGTGCAGCCACTCTGGAGAAGAGTCAGGTGGTTCTGTAAAAGGTTAAACAGAGGAACCATATGACCCAAGAATTGTGCCCCACAAATGTATACCTTTGGATTTATACCCAAGAGAAATGAAAACATAGGCCCACACAGAAACTTGTATAAGAATATTCAAAGCAGCATTATTCCTAACAGCTCAAGAGGGGAAACAACCCAAGTGATCAACTGATGAATAAATAAAATGTGGGGGCACCTGGGTGGCTCAGCCAGTTAAGCGTCCGCATCTTGATTTCAGCTCAGGTCATGATCTCAGGGTTGTGAGAGCGAGCCCTCCATCAGGCTCCGCACTGGGCATGGGTCTGCTGAAGATTCTTTCTCTCCCTCTCCCTCTGCCCCCCCCCAATAAAAAATTAAAATAAAATGTGGTATAGCCATACAATGGAGTATTACTCAGCCATTAAAAAAAATGAAGTACTGACAGGTGCTAAAACATGGATGAACCTTGAAAACATTACACTAAATGAATGAAAGCCAGACACAAAGACCACATATTCTATGACCCCATTTGTGTGAAACATTCAGAATAGGTAAATCCACAGACAAAGTGGATTAGTGGTTGCCTGGGGTTGAGGGGAAGAGGAAGGGCTGGGGGAAAATGGGAAGTGACCACTATGGGACACATACGAGGTTTCTTTTAGGGAGTAATAAAAACATTCTAAAACTGGTTGTGGTGATAGTTGAACGTATCTGTGAATACACTAAAAAGAATTCAACTGTACATTCTAAATGAGTCAACTGTACGGCAAGTGAATCCTATCACATACACAATATCTCAATAAAGCTATGAAAATTAAAAAGTACACAATGTCCCTCTCTACCTAGCAGATGGATCAGCCTCTCTCTAAAGGTACCATGGGACCTTGAGGTGCCTGGGTGGCTCAGTCGTTAAGCGTCTGCCTTCGGCTCAGGTCATGATCCCAGGGTCCTGGGATCGAGCCCCCATCGGGCTCCCTGCTCCGCAGAGAGCCTGCTTCTCCCTCTCCCACTCCCCCTGCTTGTGTTCCCTCTCTCGCTGTGTCTCTTTCTGTCAAATAAATAAATAAAATCTTAAAAAAAAAAAAGGTACTATGGGACCTTAACTAATATTCTTTCCACCTTCTGGAAAAGGAGGCGTTAGCATCTGTAGAACATCTGCCCTGCCCTGAAGTATACACATGTTCTACGAATACATGACTGCAAACAGGTTTTGGGAAACCTACCAGGCCAAAATCTTTTAGAGGAGGTCTCTAAAAACTGCCTCCCAGATTCTGCTGGCATCATAGCAAGCCAAAGCCACTTAGCAGCTCAAATTTTAGGGAGGGCAGGGAAGCCACAGTAAGCACAGGAAGCTGGTCGGCAGACAGAATGATGATGCAGAGAGCCAAGCACAGTCCCTAAGAGACCTAGAAATCTCCTTCAGTTCCTGGGTGTTGAGGTCTGGTTATAACTTCCCATCCCAGGGCCCCGTGAAAAAAGTCCTTGTGTTCAAACTAAAGCTCCCTTTTGTGAGCTAACCTGAGGAATTTCTATCCCAAACAACTAAAGAGTACTGGCAAAAATTACATAGAGTAACTCATTCAGGCCTCAAGAACAACCCTCTGGGGCAAGTATTGAAATTCCCATTTTACAGAGGAAGAAACCGGGGCGGGGGGGCGGGGGGGGAGAGATAAAGTGGCTTAAACAGGGCTACAGAGACCTAAGAACAAACACAGGTCTGCCTGATGCCACAATCCATGATCTTGCCACATGGCTGGGACTGCTTGCACTCTTTATTCTCCCTAAGCCTATGGCTGCTCAAAACCCTCTGGTTGAAGGTTGAATGAATGAATGACTGAATGAATACCTAGAATACTATTATTTGGAAATGGCATTTTTGTTTTGTAGTTTTACCTGCACTGCTAGAGCTGAGAGGTTTCTTCGGTTTGTTCAGAGCTGGAGCAACAAGGGAGGGAGCCACTGCAGTTTCTTGACCTTGTCTGGCAGCTACGGGGTCATAGTCTTTTCCATCATAGTTTGCATCAAAAAACTTCTTGAACCACTGAACAAATTCAAAATTGTCCTGAAACTTTCCTTTTACTAATTTGTCCACAGGAATTATCTGCAGAAAAATATCAAGACTATTTAGCCCAAAGCAAGAGGTTTTTGGCAAGCACCAAACTTGTCCATGCATCAAATCAGTATAAAGCTCTGCCAAAAGGAGAAAAAAAATTTTTAGAGGCAAGAACTTAGTGCTAAGTAAGCCCTGAAAAGTTTATAGAGCAAGTTTCAATCAGTTCGCCTTCCACAAAGTACTTAGACCTGCCAACCCACCTCCCAGTCCATCAAAAGGAATCAGAAATGCGAAAGAACACAAATCATATATTAGTCACATACACACATCCAAGCACATAATAAAACATGTCATTCCACTGAAAAAGAGTAAATCTCCCAGGCAGCTTGCATGGCCACAATGCCCGTCACAAAGTAGGAAACCCAGAGCACAAACCAACCACAGGTATCTACAATGAACTGTGTTAAAGAAAATTCGGTCTTATCAATCATATCTCAATAAAGTTGGAAAAAAAATTTATCCAGAAAAAAAAAAAAAAAGGAAAAAAAATTGTCTTAAAAATAGGTCAAGGTACATAATTTGTCCCACAACAGATTTCTACAAAATGGTATGTTTTTTTTTTTTTAAGATTTTATTTGGGGCACCTGGGTCACTCAGTCATTAAGCATCTGCCTTCGGCTCAGGTCATGGTCCCAGGGTCCTGGGATCAAGCCCCGCATCGGGCTCCCTGCTCCGCGGGAAGCCTGCTTCTCCCTCTCCCACTCCCCCCTGCTTGTGTTCCCTCTCTCGCTGTGTCTCTCTGTCAAATAAATAAAATCTTTTAAAAAAAAGATTTTATTTATTTGAGAGAGAGACAGAGAGAGCAAGCACGCAGGAGCACAAGCAGGGGGAGCAGAAGAAGGAGAGGGAGAAGCAAGCTCCCCACTGAGCAGGGAGCCCAATGAGGGGCTCGATCCCAGGACCCTGGGATCATGACCTGAGCCGAAGGCAGACGCTTAACCGACTGAGCCACCCAGGTGCCCCTGGTATGTTTTTCAAGTAATTCCAGTCCTATTAAAATATAACCCTGTAAACTTTCTTATTGTACAAGGATACTTATCAGGTATTACTTCAAATTGCTGGACTGTCAGGAAGAGTTTAACTATCTTTTAACTCGTCAAGGATTCCAGTTGCAATGGTATTTTTATAAAAACTAATATACGTAATATTTTGAACTATATCCACTCCTCTGAGCAAATAAGTATAATTTTAAGAAATTACTTTGTGGGGCGCCTGGGTGGCTCAGTCAGTGAAGCGTCTGCCTTCGGCTCAGGTCATGATCCCAGGGTCCTGGGATCGAGTCCCACATCGGGCTCCCTGCTCAGTGAGGAGTCTGCTTCTCCCTCTCCCTCTGCCTGCCTGCCTGTCTGCCTACTTGTGATCTCTCTCTGTCAAATAAATAAATAAAATCTTCAAAAAAATTTGTAAAAAAAAATTGGTATGATACTGAAACATTTATAAACAAAATGTTATCTGGAACTCACTTCTCAATAATCCCTGAGTATAGACGCCTGGGTGGCTCAGTCGGTTAAGCGTCTGCCTTCGGCTCAGGTCATGATCCCAGGGTCCTGGGATCGAGCCCCGCATCGGGCTCCCTGCTCCATGGAGAGCCTGCTTCTCCCTCTGCCTCTGTCTCTGTCTCTGTCTCTCTGTCTCTCATGAGTAAATAAATAAAATCTTTAAAAAAAAATAAAATAAAAAAATAATCCCTGAGTATAGCAGGTGGGGTAAAGGGATATCTGAAACAAACTGGCCATCATTTGATAATCACTGAGGTACATGAGGGGATCACCACACTATTCGCTCTACTTTTCTGTACTTTAGAAATTTTCCTTGTTCAAAAAAATAAAATACAATTCTATAAAAAGAAAAATTACTGCACATAAGTAAACTACATCTAGTTTAAACTAAGCCTGGTACCTAAATGATATTCGTTCAATACAAATGCATATTTCATATACAGAGACAAAACTAAATTAAAAGAAAACTGATTTCAAAGTAAATACAGACCAGACACATCACCAAGATAACTAGGGGGTGATTACAAGCTTTACTAAAAAACATTTCCCCCAAAAAAGGCTTAAAAGAATAAACCATTCTCTGGGGCACCTGGGTGGCTCAGTCAGTCAGGCATCCAACTCTTAATTTTGGCTTAGGTCATGATCGCAGGGTCATAAGAGAGAGCCCCACATCAGGCTCTACGATCGGTATGGAGTCTGAGATTCTCTCTCTCCCTCTGCTCCTCTCCCCCTTTGCATTCTCTCTCAGTAAATAAATAAAATCTTATAAAAAAAAGAATAAACCATTCTAATGGGAGTGAAACTGCTAAATTTTGCGTTAATTCATTATCTATTAAAACAGAGATAATATTTGTCCTAATGAAGCCTAGTGGGCTATGTTTCTGGTACTTTCAAATATCCTTAGGGGCAAAAGGGAACTTGACAGCACACATAAGGGATGTTCCTTGTATCCTACTATAAAAAGCAAGTATTTCTAGAATCTTCTCTATTAGAACTACTTATTCTACCATATGGTATGCTTTACAAAAGTAGATCCAGAGATAAAAAGGATTTAGATCTCAGACTAATAAAGATTAGACAGTATTATTAAAAAAAAAAAAAAATTCTGAGTACAGATTTACAGGCTGATTCCTCCAGACACTAGTAACTTCAAAATAAAGAAAGAAGACAGCAAGGGAACCAGGGGTAGGAGGGTACAGAGAAATGCTGCTCCCAGTAAATCCTATTTTACCTGGAGAAAAGGTAATTATATAAATGGTGGGGGCGGGGGAGGGTAGAAAATGTCCAACCTTAGTAACAGTCACTAATTAATAAACAACTTCGAAAGAGTAAAATTTACTTACTTTGTCAACACCCATTCTCTTAAAACCTGCTTGTAGTATTTTGAAGTTCTGGATGTATTCATGTTCTAGCTTAGCCTGGAATTTCACTTTCTTCAAGGCAATGGAGCCAGGGAACAGCATGTCCATAAACTGACAGTAGGCAGCCCCTGAAGGAACAAGAGAAGATTAATATACACACTTAGGTCATTAAATACTATCATTAAAGAAGCAGGATGAACTGGGGTGCCTGGGTGGCTCAGTAGGTTGAGCATCCAACTCTTGATTTCAGCTCAGGTCATGATCTCAGGGTTGTGAAATCGAGCGCCCTCCCCCCACCCTGGGTCAGGCTCCACACTCAGAGGGGAGTCGGCTTGAGATTTTTTCCTCTCCCTCTGCCTGATTCCCCCCACCTCACATGCTTCTTAGAATAAATAAATAGATTTTTAAAATAAATAAAGAAGCAGGATGAACTTTTACCCAAACCTACTTAACCCACATACAATTTTTTTTGTTTATTTTTTTTTAATTTGACAGAGAGAGAGAGAGCAAGAGCAGGAACACAAGCAGGGGGAGTGGGAGAGGGGGAAGCAGGCTTCCCACTGAGGAGGGAGCCCGATGTGGGGCTCGATCCCAGAACCCTGGGGTCATGACCTGAGCCGAAGGCAGACGCTTAACGACTGAGCCACCCAGGCGCCCCCAACCCACATACAATTTAAAAAGATGTAAAGTGGACCTATACTGGGGTGCCTAGCTGACTCAATCGGTAGAGCATATGACTCTTGATCTTGGTGTTGTGAGTTTGAGCCCCATGTCGGGGGCAGAGTTTACTTACAACAACAACTAAAACAAAAAATAAAGTGGACCACAAAACCCAAAAACGTCATTACCACTTGACGTCAAAGTCAATTTCTCAAAATCTCTAACAAGACTGGTTTCACCTAAATTCTAACATACTTGCAATCTGGAAGTCTGTGATGAGGAGAGAAGAAATGTTCCTATGTTAAAACTTTATAAGAAACAAGCATGACAATAAAATGACCACTACAAAGAAAAATGAACCCCTAGAAGAGAAAAAAGGGAAACAGGTGATTCCATCTGAGTTTTTGCAAGGACATATCCTCCTCCCCATTGATAGGAGTAGGGATTTCCCAAGTATTTCAAAGATCCATTCCCTGACCTAGGTTAAACAAATGTTTTTCTAAGATGTCGGTCTCTCTGAGGTTTTACATCTCTAAATAAACTTAACCTTTGTTTATAAACAAAGTTAAAGAGAAGAAATTTTTGGTGGCACCTGGGTGGCTCAGTCATTGGGTGTCTGCCTTCGGCTCAGGTCATGGTTCCAGGGTCCTGGGATGGAGCCCCACGTCGGGCTCCCTGCTCCGCGGGAAGCCTGCTTCTCCCTCTCCCACTCC
>NW_022589725.1:14648962-14806226 GCF_004348235.1 Phoca vitulina | reverse complement strand
CGGGCTCCCTGCTCCGCGGGAAGCCTGCTTCTCCCTCTCCCACTCCCGCTGCTTGTGTTCCCTCTCTCACTGTGTCTCTGTCAAATAAATAAATCTTAAATAAATAAATAAATAAGAAAAAGAAATTTTTGTGTTTTCATTTTTTTTATTTTAAAAGCAGCTATAGAAAATTGTTACATATATTTCGTCCTATTTGCTTTCCAATTCCATTCCTTCCCCCACTTGCCCATTTTTTCCCATCACCACCCCCAGAAGTATTTTCTTGGTGCTTAAAATTTCCATGAATGTAATTTCTCTAATGCCTACCGAACTGCACTCTCCTAAGACAGGGCAGGCTTCACTGTGCACTTAGTGCCCTTGCAGGGCTGATGTGCCAAAGGAACAGCCAGGGAAGGAGGCAAGAAATCCAGTGACTTAAGCAAAAGGTGTTCTGCAGAATGAGACTGCCATCATATGCATAGTCAACTTAAACTCAGACCAATCTGGCTCCCTGCCAGTTCTAGCATAAACAGTGCCATTATCATTATTTTTGGAAAGAAGATGGAAAGAGCAGAAGCACTTCAGTGACCAAAGTGGCATTCTGCGTAGAAAAAAGGATCAAAAAGTGAAAGCCTGATTTTCGAGGTGCCCAATTTACTTCCTCATCCAAAAACAATATACTGAAAGAATTCTGTGTACCAGGCACTGAATTAGCAATATTTATATTTTTAAAATAGGGACACTAATAGCTCCTAAATTCTAGAGAACAATGACCCAGTTTCTTTAACAAACTAATAGCATAAAGAAGGGTAATTTGTTACATTTATTTTTATTTTTTATTTATTTTTTTTTTAAGTAGCCTCCACACCCAGCATGGAGCCTAATGCAGGACTTGAACTCATGACTCTGAGATCAAGACCTGAGCTGAGATCAAAAGTTGGCCACTTAACCAACTGAGCCACCCAGGTACCCCTGTTATATTTTAAAAGAGATTTTAAAGTCATAATTTACCAACTGCAATGTATAGATCTTGTTTGGATCCGGATGCATACAAATCAACTCAAAACGCACGCACACACGCGCACGCACACACACACACAAGATAATCTATTAGGCATCTATACTCATAGCACTGTGTTATACATGAAAGTATTTTTCTGAAACAGCAAAATAATGTGCATTTACTAGATACACACTATTATTCTCAAGCCAGCCACTGACTTCCCACTAAAGTCAACCAAAACCACTTAAAAGCAGCAATCATCTGCTTCTTTTTTTTTTTTTTTTTTTTAAAGATTTTATTTATTTATTTGACAGAGAGACACACAGCGAGAGAGGGAACACAAGCAGGGGGAAGGTCAGAGGGAGAAGCAGGCTTCCCGCTGAGCAGGGAGCCCGATGCGGGGCTCGATCCCAGGACCCTGGGACCATGACCTGAGCCGAAGGCAGACGCTTAACGACTGAGCCACCCAGGCACCCCAGCAATCATCTGCTTCTCACAGAAAACTGGCTTGGGGCATCTGGGTGGCTCAGTTGGTTGAGCGTCTGCCTTCAGTCAGGTCATGATCCCAGGGTCGAGGGATCGAGGTTCGGCATCGGGCTCCCTACTCAGAGGGGAGTCTGCTTCTCCCTCTCCCTCTACCCCTTCCCCCTGCTCGTGCTCTTTCTCCCCCTCTCAAATAAAATCTTCAAAAAAGAAAAAAACAGTTCTTTATTTTAGAGCTAGAAGAATCCTTAGAGCCATTATAAATTTAAAAACAGAGGACAGGGCGCCTGGGTGGCTCAGTTGGTTAAGCGACTGCCTTCGGCTCAGGTCATGATCCTGGAGTCCCAGGATCGAGTCCCGCATCGGGCTCCCTGCTCAGCAGGGAGTCTGCTTCTCCCTCTGACCCTCCCCCATCTCAAGCTCTCTCTCTCATTCTCTCTCTCAAATAAATAAATAAATAAAATCTTTAAAAAAAAAACAACAGAGGACAAAAAACTGTGGCCCAAGACCACAGAGGCCAGAGACCAAGCTTGGGACCAGAACCCAGGTATCCTGACTCCCTGTCCACTGCTCTTTTCCACAGTGCCACCAGACTTCCTCTTACAACACCCTGTAGCTGAATAAAGAAGCATTTCCTGGATGGGGGGGGAGGGGGGGGGGAAGGATATGCCATGCTGTAACTGGCTGAAACGGAGAGATGATAAAGAAAAACATTAAAACCTCATTAAAAATGGACAGAGCAATTGGACAATTCACAAAAGAAATATAAATGGCTAATAAACACGTGGGGACTCATCCTAAGGAAATAATTAAAAAAGAATAAGGCAAAGACTCACTTATGAAACTGGCTATGCTAACTTTATTCACAGGAGTAAAAAACGGAAGCAACCTTTATGTCCAACAGTAGGAGCAATCAATTAGCACACCAGCTGCCTAAGAGATATTATGCAAGCATTCAAAATACATTTTTTTTATTTGCGGGGAAAACTCAAGATCTAATGTTAAAAGAAAAAGCAAGATACAAAAACATACCCATAAAATGTCTTTATATATATAAAAATAGCACTCTAATAATATACACGCATAGAAAAAAAAACACAATGGGGACGCCTGGGTGGCTCAGTCAGTTAAGCGTCTGCCTTCAGCTCAGGTCATGATCCGAGGGTCCTGGGATCGAGTCCCACAAGGAGCCTGTTTCCTCTGCCTGCCTCTGTCTCTCTCTGACAAATAAATAAAATCTTAAAAAAAAGAAAAAACACAATGTTATCAGGTTAAACCATATGAAATTACTGTTTTGTAGATCAAAATGACTTAATAGTGGCCATCTCTGGGGGGTGGTACTGAATGCATTCTGTTTTTTAAATATTCAATTATGTACTACAGTAAATATTACTTTTTTTAACTTTTTATTTTTAAGTAAACTCTACACCCAACATGGGGCTTGAACTCACCACCCCAAGATTAAGAGTCACATGCTCCACTGACTGAGCCGGCCAGGTGTCCCAGTAAATATTACTTTTATAATCAGAACACAAAATAAGAAAGTAAATGTTTAAAAGAAAAAAATCTATCAGCTCCTTTTCACAAAAGGGCTGAAAACTCCTGGCCTATAAATGTCCCAACTAGGTAAAGAATAGGTTAAAAAGGGGCCTGCCTTCCAGTCTGCCTTAATAACAAAGGTTGACAACACAAGCAGGGTCCCTCTCAGATGGCTGCTGACCCAATGATCTGTGGCAGGAGAACAGGCCCACATAATCTGTGGCCTGAGGATGCAGACAGACTTAGGACAGGACCAGCCGTATGTCATTGCATCAAATACCAAGTCTCACCGGCTGCTGCGGCCTCACCCTACCAAGTTCTGTGCTGCAAGGAGAGAACACAAAACAAGGCAACCCCTGATCCAAAAGCTTGCACTATCTCAAGTAGGCTGGCTCTCAACCCTTTCAGGTCCAGAGACCCCTGGAGAATTAGAAGAAAACTGCAGCCAACATTCTACACAGAAGAGATGCTTCCCAATAAGAAGACTCCAGGTGAAAAGCTGCCAAAGTTCTACCACAACACACAGGAAACACACTGACTACTAAATGTAAGCATGTTCAGACTTTAGAGAATAGGTGAGGCTTGAGTCATCTTAAAGTAAAATTTAGAAATAGAGGGTTATGAGGAGTCATTAGTGCAGACATTAAAAATCAGCCTCGGGGCGCCTGGGTGGCTCAGTCGGTTAAGCGTCTGCCTCCGGCTCAGGTCATGATCCCAGGGTTCTAGGATCGAGCCCCACATCAGGCTCCCTGCTGCTTCTCCCTCTCCCTCTGCCACTCCCCCTGCTTGTGCTCTCTCTCTCTGTCAAATAAATAAAATCTTATTTTTAAAAAATCAGCCTCAAGGTATTTTAACATGGGAAAAATAATCCTATTTTAATTTTAAAAGCAGGAAACAAAACTGTCCAGCATATACGTGTGCTTGTTACTTAATGTAATGTCTGTAAGAGCAACAGACTGGAAAGAAACCAAATGTCCGTTGTTAGGGGACTGCTCCAAGGAAATTAGAATCTACACAGCCAAGAAAGAAAGGAAAGTGGTTATCTGATATACTGACACGAAACATCCTCTGGAATATAGAATGTGATTAAACATGCTACCATCTGTGTAAAAAAGGAGAAAAGAGAACACAAAATATGGACAGATGTTTTTGCTTGTACATATACACTCTCTCTGAAGCAGGAAACTGGGTGGCTAGTTGACAGGGTTAAGGAGGAAGCTTTTCACTGTTTATCTTTTTGTTCCTTTTGAATTTTAAACCATTCTGAGACCTTCAGTTATTTCAAAATACTCAAAAAACAAGAACTGTATATACAGTGTATGTCAATTATTTTTAATAATTATAGCTAAATACTGAAAGTACAGCTACAATAAATGACCTTGGGCAAGTTGTTTAACCTCACTATGCCTCGGTTTCTCCAACTATAAAATGGGGATGATAGTCCTTACCTTCCAGGTTATATATGTAAAGCACTTTGGAAAGTGCCAGGCCTATGATAAGTGCTGAATAAATAAAGCCATAATTAGGGGGAAAAAATACATCTAAAAGATAACACCACCACTAGCTTGTGACATGATAGCAGATTATGGTTTTCTTCTTAATATATTTTATAAGACCCAATAACTTATAATTAGAAAAGTTTCTTGTCTTTTGTTTTGTTTTAATTAAGGCAAAGAAAAACTAAGAAGGTATTTGAAGAGTCAGGCAAAAAAGCTGGAAGAGATCCTTCCTTGAGCAGAGGAGTGACTCAATAAAAATGGTCTCTAAGAAAGGTTGCAGACTACTGTGGTGCCAGAGGAACCCGGTGAGGGGGAACCCGGTGGGGGGAACATGGAGGGAACCTGTGCCTAGTGAGGAGGCCACTGTGGCAGAAGTGAGCAAACAGAGAAGGGGCTAGATCCAAAACACCCATCAGAAGACATACAGAACTTGGTGAATTAGTCTCTTTGGAGGCCTGTAACACTGGAAAAATGGTGGAATCATGACCCAAAATGGAGTGTCTGGAAAAGGGAGCTAACCTGATGAGAAAATGAAGTGGAGGAGGCCTGGTTAGGGGCGTGGTCATGCTCAAAGCAGCATGAGCAAGACTGACAGGCCTTTTTTTTTAAAAAAGATTTTATTTATTTGACAAAGAGACAGCGAGAGAGGGAACACAAGCAGGGGGAGTGGGAGAGGGAGAAGCAGGCTCCCCGCGGAGCAGGGAGCCCGATATGGGGCTCGATCCCAGGACCCTGGGATCATGACCTGAGCTGAAGGCAGATGCTTAACGACTGAGCCACCCAGGCATCCCATGACAGGCCATTTTAGAGAAACTCAAGGGCTCCTACAACAAGCTGAGGAATAAGGAAATCTAGCATTTGCTGGGGAGTGTCTGCACACCTGCACCTCTCCTATTCTGGGCAGCATAGGAACTATGGAGGCGAGGCTAGAGCGGAGAAGATAAGAAGAGAAGGGGGCGCTGAGAAAACTCAGTGAAGGACACTCTACAGGTTCAAAGAACCATGGTGGGCCCTTGGAAACATGCGGAGGGCCTGAACATGGAATGGAACTGAGGGAACAGGGGACTGGTTGACAAAAAGCAACCAGCATCCCCTGTCTGATATAAGCAATCCCTCATCCAAATCATTCTCAGTGATCAGGGTTTTTTTCTTGACTATCCAAAATACTTCATGACTAGCTCTCAAAAACAGGGAGACTATGGAATGGAAAGGAACCCTGAAACAACCTATCAACCATGACTCAAAGTTACCCTCCCCTTACCACACAAGAGCCAGGCAAAGGCTTGTTTCACTGTCGGGGCGGGGCAGGGCCACAATGCTGACAAAACTCGGCCATTTCACAGGCAACCAGCACATTAATAGTGCAGGACCTCAGAGCTTTGCTCTGTCAAGAGAAAAACCTATTCCTACCCTTCAAGGCTTGGGTTTCATAGAAGATTCTAGTCAGCTTGATCCTCTGCTCATACCAGGTAAGAATGGGAGGGATCACGCACCAGTGTTAAAGGGTACTGGGATGCTGCTTAGGCCTCAGAAAATGCAAGGGTCTAAGGAACCTCACTTTCGCCAGGACTCCCAATTCCCCGGCAGCAGGCCTTCTCCAGGGACATGGTGTCTGCAGCTCATTCTGTTTGGTCTCATGTTGAAAACAGAGACCTGGTTTTCTAAACATCGATGTGAAACATGATACAACCATCTACATACTTGGGAGAGAAGTCATACACAGCTCCCAGAGGAAAACCAACTATGAATGAATAAAAGTTTGCTTACAAGTCACAGTTAAGTGTCCTGCACTTAGCACTTTCTGCTCTGGATAAGCACTTTATCCAGGATAAGAAAAATGGCAGGCAGCTTTCAAAGCTGAAATTCTTCACAGGGATTTTTAATGAGACAATTATCATTGTAATTAATTATATATAATTTACATTTGTTTAACTCTCTTCCAAATGCTTCTTTTAAAAAGATATTTCGTGAAAAAAAAAAAAAAAGATAGAACATGAAGGCAGCACAAAGAGTGTCGGTTCTGTGGTCAGAAAGATCTGGGTTCAAAACCCGGCTCTGTAATGCATAAAGCTGTGCTCCACGGGCAGTCTCCTCGTTTGTAAGAGAAGCATATGCACACTCCCTTGAGAGAGCTACGCTCACATCCAGGGTCTGGCACAGAATCAGTATCTGAGAGCTATTTTTACAGGTGGGCCTGGTCCTACTACTCCAGTTTACAAATGAGGAAATAGAACATTAAGGGACTCGTCCAAAATTACGGCTCACAGCAGACTGAAGCCTCTTCATGCCCAGTCTTGACTATCCACAACAGCTCCCTGTCTGATCTGGAGCCAGATCATACATGTACCACTCATCTACACATGAAAAGAGATCTAGGGACACCTGGATGGCTCAGGCGGTTAGCATCCAACTCTTGATTTTGGCTCAGGTCATGATTTCAGTATTGTGAGATCCAGCCCATCAAGGAGTCTGCTCAAGATTCTCTCTCTCCTTCTCCCTTTGCCCCTCCCCCACCCATGCCCGCACGCTCTCTCCCTTTCTCTTTCTAAAAATAAATAAATCTTTAAAAAAAGAGAGAGATCTAATTTTCTAATTAAGTGAAATATATTTCAGAGTATATTTAAGGAAAGAGGTAAATTTTAGGGAGAAATTGCTGGTGAAAAAGCTGGCTCCAATGAAAATTGGGATGACCTCATCCCCACATTAGTCACAAATCACAGGGCAAAAAAGTGCTTTAAGAGCCTCAAACAAATGGGGATGTGGTGATGGGACTGAGGAAACAAACAAAAACTGGGGGGAAGGCAGCACAGATCTAAGGCTAACAACCTGTGCCTGTTACAACTAAAGTAACTAGTGAGAAACTAGCATGACTCATGAGCACCATCTTTTCACTATACAACTTCATATGGAGCCTCCCCCTGACCATCTGCAAAATGGAGATTAAACCTCACAGAGGATGTAACAAGATGAGCAAATGAAACTAAGAGCAAGACTCGGATCCAGCTATAAAATAAGGAAGTATAGAAGCTGAATTCATTTTATTTTTAAAAATCACATAAATGAAAACAGTAATTTTACTTTTTAAAATTTATTTATTGAGAGAGAGAGCATGCACAAGCAGGGGGAGGGATAGAAAGAGAAAGAGAGACACTCTCAAGCAGACTCCCCACTGAGCGCAGAGCCCGAAGCAGGGCTCATTCCCATGACCCTAAGATCCTGCCATGAGATGAAATCACGAGTCAGACATGCAACCAACTGAGCCACCCAGGCGCCCTGAAGGCAGTAATTTTAAACCAATCCAAATGGGGGCGCCTGGCTGGCTCAGTCGGTGGAGTATGTGCTCTTGATCTCGGGGTTGCAAGTTCAAGCCCCACGCTGGATATAGATATTAATTAAAAATAAAATCATAAATAAATAAATAAATAAATCCAAATGGCACCGGTAAAGGAAAAGTCTGAAGAGTGAGTAGGGCATGGGGATTGAAAAACATCAGCTCTTGATTTGAACAAAGATTCAAGTCTCAATTCTGTTCTTGGCTGTATAACCCGGGACTTGTTACTCAGTTTCTCTAAGCCGCTTCCTCATCTGTAAACTGGGGTTAATAAACATCTCTACCTCACGGGAGCTATAGTGAGAACTGCATGAAGAGATATCGGAAAAGCATTTACATGACCCTGGCACATTAAGTGTTCAATTAAATGACTGTTGTTGTTACACCCAGGAATAATTCTACTTCTCTCCCACAAATAAGATAAGAATTGAAGTAGCAGCAAGGTGTACATCTCATCCTTCTGGCTTATTCTTAACCCCACCTTATCTTTGGTAGACCCAGTTTTGGTAATCCCAACACAATCCATACCATGTGAGGACAGTCAAGGACAGTCAGTAGAACCCCCAAAGGTGAGACAGGAAGTCTTTAGAGGAAGTATAAACAAATAACATCTTCATGAAAAATAATTACCAAGAGCGTAGAGTTCATACTCTTTGATCTAGTAATTCCATTCCTAGGATTCACTATGGAAAAATTAGAAACCACCTAAATGTTCCCAAATCAGGAAGATATAAAACAACTCTAGCATATCCACAGAAATAGCACACAGCCATTAAAAATAAGTTATTTTTATGATAGTGAATGACACTAGAGAATGTCCTCAATACAGTTACATGAAAAAAGCTGGGATATACACAAATATATATGTGCACAGAAAAGTGAAAGAAAATATCCCAACAGTGGCTTTCTCTGAATAATGGAACTACCAACATTTTTTATTTTCTTCTTTCTAGTTCTTTAAATGTCAATTAGTATACACAGAGAAAAAAAAAAAACACCATGCTTCTATTCTCGTTTTAAATCATTACCTCTCCGTAAAATCCTTATTAAACAACAGTTCAATAAAATTGTGGCTGAAATGGCGTTTGCCTGACTTTGGTCTTGTGCTGCCTGAGAATAAGACATGCCACTGATAAAACTAATATAAAGCTAGAACAGTTACAACTGTCATCTTCAAAGAGAACATTTCAAATCTGGATGCACAAGAGTGCAGACGGAGAAGCTGGGCTAAGTGGAGGCGTCGGAATGTAAAGATGGTGGCACAGAAGCACACTCTCTCGCAGCACAGTTCCTTCCAGAAGTGGAACTGGGGTGGGCTGAAAGGAAGAAACAGGGCAGCCTGACACAGAACCTGAACCTGTGGCCTCTGCAGTCAGATACAGGCCAGTCCATTCCTGAAGGACCTGCAGGCTTCCCTGGAAAAATGGTCTAGTGGATTTCTCTTACCTGAGCACAACTGTTCGATCTTCGTCAGATTCAGCTGCAGAGACTCATTGATCCAGGCCAGCATGTCATGTCGACTTAGGTTATCACTGGTGACTGATGTTGAATATACGTTCACTGCCATCTTCTACAGCATGTGAGGAAAAGAGAAGGGCTTACATTATTAGGCATGCAAGAGAGATTAAGCATTTCCTGAAGAGTCAGTCACCCAGAGCAGACCTGTAGTAGACTCAATTTTTAAGCCTCGCCTTCTTCCCTAAGAGGCCAAATCAGACACTAGGATTCCAGAAATGAACTTGGATTGCTACACATAAGCATAACCCTAAATGAACTGCCCAACCCCTGCCAGCCTAAAAGTTAGGCCCCATTCTAATGTGATTAGTATTAAATTTTAAGGAACCAGAGACACTAAGTAAAGAGATGATTAAATGCTCTATGAAGGGGGCGCCTGGGTGGCTCAGTCAGTCAGGCATCTGCCTTCAGCTCACATCATGATCCCAGGGTCCTGGGATAGATAGAGCCCCATATAGGGCTCCTTGCTCAGCAGAGAGCTGGCTTCTCCCTCTGCCCCTCCCCCCACTCATGCTCTCTCTCGCTCTCTCTCTCACACTCTCTCATAAATAAAATCTTAAAAAAAAATAAAAATAAATGCTCTATGAAAGAGGCTGATGTACAAACAACGTTCTCTGTTCAGAAAACTTATCCATTAACATTAAAATGTTCACAGCAGTTTCCTTCAGATGGTGGGCCTTTGTTAATTCCTCTTTATAGTTTTCATAATTTTCCAACTTTTCTTTAAAGACTATACCCAGGGGCGCCTGGGTGACTCAGTTGGTAAGCATCTGCCTTTGGCTCAGGTCATGATCCCAGGGTCCTGGGATCAAGCCCACATCGGGCTCCCTGCACCGTGGGAAGCCTTGCTTCTCCCACTCCCCCTGCTTGTGTTCCCTCTCTCGCTGTGTCTCTCTCTGTCAAATAAAGAAATAAAATCTTTTAAAAAAACAAAAAAATAAAGACTATGCCCATTTTTTATAATCAAAATAGTAAATAAACTTTTCAAAAACCTACATACTACAAATGTGATGGGAAATGACCTTACAGTGAAGGGTCCTTGGTACTAATACTCTCCTGAACCACCTGAGGACAGGAAGACATCTGAGGAGCTTCACAGATACTTGTCATTTACCCTTACAACTGCCCAAAAGGGTCACCTCATTCTCCTCATTTTACAGATGAGGAAAGAGAGGCTCAACCTAGAAGCCCTGGGAACTGGTAGCCAAACCTGCCCAGCCCCACCAGCCACATTCTTTCCCTGCCACTAGAAAATGCTGCCCCTCACTGTTCTGCTAGGCTTTCAAATTCAAAACAACACAGAAACACAGTAACTTAAAATGGTATTAAACGTGAACAAATGTTTACCAAGCACTGTTCTAAGGCCAAGGAAACAGATAAGCGAGAGAGACAAGTTGCCTGTCCACAGGTAGTTCATGTTCTAGTAGTGGAAGTCTAACACAGACCAAATACACAAACAAATGTCATTTCATATCGACCATTTAGGAAATAGGGGTGGTGGGGAATGTGGTCAGGGAAAGTCTCCCTGAGGTGACATTTGAGCTTAACAATCAGAAGGAAGCAGTCACATGGAGATGTGAAAGGTGGTTGTAACCCAATAAGCAAGAGGGAGAGCAGGAACAGAAGTGGGAAAAGAAGCGAAGAAGCCAGATCATGTTAGGACTCGGCAGGCCATGGTAAAGAGTTTCGATTTTATTCTGTAATTGCTAAGGAATCCATTGTGGGGATTTAAACAGGGTAGAATCACACCCTCCTTTAAGTTTGTGAAGGGGTTCAGGACACCCCCCTCCCAGAATGTGCCACTTTGGCAAGTGGATTATTTTGAGTTAAGGCACTTGAGACCCTGTTGAGCTGAAAAACTTTTGTCCCTCCCGTAACCACACAGAAGAATCTAAACTGGGAGGGTCTTTCCAGACTAAGGGGTGTTAGCAGAGATAAATTTTATCTGAGTGACCCATCTGTACGGTAGGGCAAACATCTAATTGCCAAACACCTGCTCTTACTGCCCTGTGAAATGCATTCCTTTCCTCTGAAATCCCAGACCTCTACCTGCTTCTCCTGAGAGTAACATATAGACCTCATTTTGCCTGTCTTTGGCATTCCCATCTATGCGGATTTCCCGTATATACACCTATTAAATTTTATTTTCTCCTGCTAATCTGTCTCATGTCAATTTGATTCTCAGTCCAGCTAGAAGAACCTTGGAGCAGACAGGAATTCTTTCTCCCCAACATATGAAAAAGATCACCCGACTGCTGGTAGAGGACCGTGGGAAAGGAAAACTCAAGCAATGAGGGAAGGGCAGGTTGATCCAGACCTAATGAAATCCCTGGTCAATTACCATGAAGACACACAACTAACTATAAAGCACCAGATTTCATAGTGACCTTGACATAATTTCCCTCATTTCCTGAGACACCAATATTACCAATGAAGAGTAAAAACTCAGAGCAAATTTGGAACCATCATGAGAGCCCATGATCTCTTGTGGCACTTCCTTCCATCCACCTAGTGCCTAGTGAGTTGGTCTTCCTAAACCAGTCTCCTGCAAGCCTCATGAGTCATACAGCTACACAATATGAGGGCTGGAAGAAACAGAGATCTACCCAACTAATCGCCTTTTTATAAGCTGGGTGACTGAGAGCTGGCAAGATAAATAACTTATCAGGTCTGTGCCCTCACATCCCACATTCACCCATCCTCCACAGCACTTGGCACAGTGCCTCGCACACAGCACTCAGTAAATGCTATTTGTTTTCAGGTTGGCAGGACAGTGTCAAACACAGAAAACTGTATCTATATAAACTTTTTTCAGAAAGGAAACCATCAACACTCTTACATTTTTAAACTCAGATGATAAAACCATTTTATAAATATAAGAAGCCAACACAATTAAGTTCCTAACTCCACTGGGAAATTAATTCCTGTTCCCACAGCACTTCATTCAAACCTCTATGATAGGCATTATCACACTGGATTGTCATTATCTCTCGTTTCTGAATCATTCCCAGACCAGATTTGCACCAGGAGGCAATTTGCTCTATGAAAAGACGTGAGGATTTCAAGCCAAGAAAACCTGGGTTTGAGTGTGAGGCCATCACTCTTTTGGTGTATGACCCTGGACAAGTTACTCAACTTCAGTACACCTTAGTTATCTTATAAGTTAATGCCACCTACCTAAAAATTACAAGGTGAGGTTTAAATGAGATAAGGTACATAAAATGCTTGGCATGGCATCTGACAACGTAACAGGTATTAAACAAACAAGATCCAGGGTAGGGATGGACCTAGTCCCACTCATCCTCCTACCTCCAGTGCCAAAAACAGTGCCCAAGACCTGCTACCATCTCTCATCCGGATCCACTGCAACAGCCTTCAAATTAGTCCCCCTGCTTTAATCTGTCCTTATACAGCAACCACAACAAATTTCCTGAATCACAAATCAGATCAAGTGTCTTCCCTATTTAAAATCCCTGAATGAATAAATGAAATGCATATTGTGTGCAAAATACTATTACCAGGTACCAAGGAGAGACACATCCAAACAAAAAACAGTTCCAGGCTAAGCACTTGTAATCTATTTTGGCGACATTCATACATACAATGGGTAATGTACGGGTCATGCTACCATAAAATGTAAGCAGCTGGTTAAGCCACGTGTGTCTCCTGACCACACCCCAGCTCAGAAAACGTTAATGGCCTTTCATCATCATATAATTTAAAACGCTTTCATTAGCAGTACATTAATACCTAGTCCCATGTGCTCCGCAAACTCTGCAGCCACTAAATACATGGGGTTAGGCACCCTGTGGATATACAAGAAACATCCACTGACTCAACCAATTAATTGGCTCTTCCAGGCAGTCAAAACAGAGTCTAGTTCTCAGAGCTATGGCTACAGCTAGCTACAGCTTACTCTTCCTCCATAAGGATTCCATTGCTTTGGCCTCAACGGAAAACCCCACAACCACTGTGCCAGCCTCACCTTTAAAACGCTCCGTGATCCAGGTTTCAACTGCTTTGAAAAACCTCTCTTACCTCCCCAGGTATCTCTCCTCCCTCAGCAGTTCTCCTAGCATGTTCTCAAACCCATTCTGATTGGATGCTGGCTGAAGGGCACCCTATTACTTTCAAAGGCACCATACTGAGCCCTATGGAAAGAGAGGAAGGGAGGTACTGCCAGAAAACAGCGATGTGACCCTGAGTAAACACCTCGCCTTTCTGGATCACAAATGGCTCACCTGTAAAAGATGAACAACATATTCTGCACAAGGTGGTGGTGAGGAGTAAATGAGAATCTAGTGAAAACACTTCAGTGAAAAGAACATCATGTCTTAAGCTTCTCTTTGTGCCAGAAACTGTGTTAGGCACTTTGACACACCACCACCAAGGGCAAATTGGTATAAAACACACTAGCTCTCAGGCGGGCAGCATAATATAGAGGTTAAAAGCCTGGACTCATGATCACAGATGCGGCTTCAGCCAACTGCTGGACAGCATAAAGTAAATCGTTTGACCTCTCCGAGTCTCAGTCCTTCATTTGTAAAATGAAGGCAGGATCTCTTAGAGATAGTATGGTATTAAATGATACAAGGCCACATCAAGCACTTAACACAATGCCTGGCACACAGCAAGTGCCCAATTAGCAAAGAGTGCTATTATTATCTTACAGCACCCCAAGAGGGAAGTGAATGCCAGGCCTGGTCTATGTTCCCTTCAATGGGCCTCAGGATCCTCATCCTCAAAATGGGGGAGAGGCCAAACTCTGTCCTGAAGCACCTCAGGGCAGCTGTGAAGCAGGGGCTGGAAAAGCACTGTTCATATCACCCTGTTATACTGTCTTCGTAGTAATTATATGAAATTATCTTGTCCATGTATTCATTTTCTTAGTTCCTATCTGTCTCCCCACCACAGTGCAGACGCCTGGAGAGCAGGCCTTTGCTCAGCACAGCGCCCAGCACTTAGGCGCTCAACAAATACCCCGTGAAGAAAGGAGACCACTGAGCTGGCTTACTTTCTGCCACGTGCTGTGATAAGAGCTTTCCGCGGTCTTATCGTTGTCCCCGCTTTACAGATGAGGAAACTGAGGCCAAGAGGTTCAGGCACCTGCCCAAGGTCGCACGGCAGGAAATGGAACCCACGTCTGAATTCAAAACCGAACTCTTGACCATCAGGCGACACCGCCTCCTACAGTGGGGGTCCCCAGAACTCCCAGCAGGATTCACTTATAACCACACACACCCCCTACCCGGGCCCAACTAACCCGGAACCTCTCGCCACGGCTGTCCGAGTCCCCACACCTAGGCCGCGGCCCAGAAGCCCCCATACTGCCGAGGGGCAGCCCCCACTTCCGGCCTGAGGCCCCGCCCCTGGCAGAGCTGAGCGCGCGCCCCCAGCCCAGCCCGCGCGCGCCGGGTCACGGCCCCGCCCTTCCCCCACCCGGCCCGATCTGCACCACCGTGGGGAGCGGCCCAGGCACCGCCCGCAGGGCCCGCCGGCTCCTGCCCGGCCCGAGGCCCACCCGGCCGTTCCCCGGCCACCGCCCCGTGCCCGCTAGCCGCCTCACCGGCTCTCGGCGGGACCGCGTCCACGGCCTGTGCCCGGCTTCGGTTCCGTCTTCGTCTTGTTCAAACCGCCCGACCCCGCCCGCCCACCCGCGCGATGACCTCACACGCACCCCCCCCGTTACGCGCCGACGTACAGGCTCGTCATTGCGCGCCGGCTCCTTTTATAGAGAGGGACTCGGCCGCGCGCCGGGGGCGGGGCCCGGTCAGTGATCGACGGCTGAGGTGCGCAAGGGGCGGGGTGCCGGCTGCCGGATTGCCCAACCACGTGGTCTGGCGAAGCCAATGAGAGCCCGCCACAGGCCGGGTGTGACTCCGCCTAGAAGGCGGGATTCAGTTACAAATTCTCCACCTCAGGAGCCAGAAGAATTGGTTTTCCAATGAATTTCTACAAAAATGGGTTATTTGGTAAGAAAGATACTTGATAGGCGCTTTGAGGAAAGACTTAAAAGCCACCTCAGAGACACATTCTGTGACTACTCTGTAATGACCCTGTAATCTCATCATCCGTTTATTTTCCTCTTAGCACCTGTGAAATCATCTTGTTTTTTCGTTTATGCCTTTATTGTCTGCCTTTCCTTAAGCTCCACAGAAGCAAGGATCTTCTCAGTCCTGTGTACCAGTGCCTGACTTGCTGAAAGAATGAATTAAACCCACTTATAGAAAAGGAAGCTGAGGCCCAGAGAGGTCAATTGACTTGCCCAGCATCACAGAAGCTGACCCAGGTTTTGAGCTGGGTTTTTGTCAAGATATCACTTATTCATGTGCTCCACAAATATTTATTTTTCCTGATCAGTCAGGTCCTAAGGGATTTGATAGTGAGCAAAAACCAGACATAGGCTCTGAGCTTTTATATGTGTGTGTGTTTTAAGTAAGCTCTATGCCAAACGTCGGTCTTACCACCCTCTCACCACCTGAGATCAAAAGTCACATGCTTCAACAACTGAGCCAACCAAGCGCCCCTAGCCTCTGAGCTTTTAAAAGTTTCCAGTCTAGGGGCGCCTGGGTGGCTCAGTTGTTAAGCGTTTGCCTTGGCTGGGGTCATGGTCCCGGAGTCCTAGGATTGAGCCCCACATCGGGTTCCCTGCTTAGCAAGAAGCCTGCTTCTCTCTCTCCCCCACTTGTGTTCCCTCTCCCGCTGTGTCTCTGTCAAATAAATAACTAAATAAAATCTTAAAAAAAAAAAGTTTCCAGTCTAGGGGGTGCCCGGCTGGCTCAATTGATACGGCCTGCAACTCTTGATCTCAGGGTTGTAAGTTCAAGCCCTATGTTGAGTGTAGAGATTACCCAAAAATAATAATCTTAAAAAATAGTAAATTAAAAATAAATAAATAAAAGTTTCCTGTCTGGTAGGAGAGGCAGAGGACAAGACCAATGGCTCAAATCACTGTTTAATTACGAACCAGACGTAGTGTGTGGCAAGGGTGACAGCACCTACATTGAATGAAGTAAGGTCCTGGAAGCCTCCTTCTGGGTGAAGTCTTACCCAATTAGTTGCCAAAGTCCGCAGGGAGCTGGGGCAGGAACCATTTATCAACTGGTCTGAAGGCATTTCAGTATTTTAACCACCAGAACTACTAGTTGTCTCCCCCGAATGCAGCACTCCAAGAGTACATCACAAGGAGGCCTGACCTCACCCGAGCAGTGTGGGAAGGCTTCCCAGAGATGATACTTGCCCTAAAAGATGAAACGTTAACCTAGCAAAAGGTCTGAAGTAGGTAAGGGAGAACAAGAGGATACAGCAAAGAGCCCTGTGGTCAAATGATTATAGCAATAATGGTAATATTAGCATCATAGGGAGTTGATAGGAAGCATGGATAATTGAGCAAAAACATTCACAAGTGCTGTGGAGCAACATAAATCACCCCCATTTTATACACGAGGACATGAAGTTTTCAACAGGATAAGTGAATTTCATAAGTAACAAAGTTCAAATCCTAACCCTGCTAAGAGTTAGAATCACATGTGTGTAAAGCTCTTAGACCACTCCTAGCACATAGTAGGTGCTCAGTAATGTTAGTGGTTTCTGAGTCCCTTTTGATTAATGTCAACATTTCATTAATGTCAATTAGTTGTCAGCATTACCTAAAGGCCACTTTGGTTGGGGGAGGGCATTAGTGTGGGGGATGAGACAAGTAGACAGCCAAGTCAAGAAGAGCCTAAGTGCGAGACTAGAGTTTGGACCTGATTCTGGGGACGCAGGGCATCCCCTAAATTTTCTGAGCAAGAGCCTCCAAAATAGGGGCGCCTGGGTGGCTCAGTCGTTAGGCGTCTGCCTTCAGCTCAGGTCATGATCCCAGGGTCCTGGGATCGAGCCCCGCATCGGGCTCCCTGCTCGGCGGGAGGCCTGCTTCTCCCTCTCCCACTCCCCCTGCTTGTGTTCCCTCTCTCGCTGTGTCTTTCTCTGTCAAATAAATAAATAAAATCTTAAAAAAAAAAAAAAAAAAAAGCCTCCAAAATAAAACTCATTTCCCTCCCAGGATCTGCTCCCAAAGAGATGGGAAAGGGGCACGTGATCTGCTTAGAGTCTACTTTCCTCCCTCAGGACAGGGCTAGCCAAGGTTATCTGGGTCAGATTAAGCCTTGACTGCAAAAGGCTGGAGAGTAATAAGAAAAACGGTTTCTACCCATAAGGAGAAATAGCTGTGGAGACTTTAATATGTGTCTTTAAGCAACTGTTTTAACATGGAGGTGATCTCATTATCACAGGTAGAAATTGTGAATCCCCTCTCCAAAAACAAAACATAACAAAAACTATGACGTCAAGGCCTAAGTTTTCCACATGTATGACAAGTTTACGGGACGGAAAAACGGTGTTGGGAGGTCTCAGCTGCCTTAGGGACCTGACCAGCGCAAGGGGGAGACAACTACAAAAATAAATTCTAATACGGAGTGTTTTGTGCTGAGATAGATTCTATATCCACAGGGAAGGGGGACTCAGATTAGGGAATGGCTCCTAATCCTGCCTAGAGTAGAGGCAAAGAAGCCTTTCTGGAAGAGGTGAGAACTGGAGGACGAGTCTGGAAAGAAGGAGGCTGTTCCAGGCGGAGAACAGCATGTGCAAAGACTCAAGAGTAAGCAATCATCAGCTCCAGTAATGCCAGCCTCTATACCCTTTCTGCAATGCTGAGACCTCAGGATGAACCAAAGCTCATAGAGCACAGGTAGGTTATAAGGCCTGAAATACCAGGATTTATGCACAGCCCTCTTGGTATATTTCACAGTTAAGTTTTAAAAATAAAAAATAACCAAGTGCAATGCGTGGTTCTGGAATGGATACCAGACCAGAAAATATATGTTTATTTATCTTCCTCGATAAAGACATTTTGCAGCAACTGGCAAAATCTAAATAAGGTCTATAGATTAGATAAGGAAGTAAACGAATGTTCATTTCCTGATTATTATTATGATGTACTGTAGTTATGTTAAGAAAATGTTCTTAGGAAATACACACTGAAAGATTTAAGGGTAAAGAGACATCATCTCTGTAACTTACTCTCGAATGATTCAGAAAAAAACAATGTAGAGAGAGGATGACAAAACACATGGCAAAATGTTAGCATTTGAGGAATCTGAGTGGTAGGTATTTAGGAATTCTTTGTACTATTCTTGCAACTTTTCTGTATATCTGAAATTTTACATAAAAATTTTAAGAAATCAATAAAGCTAAACAGAAGGAAGAAAGGAGAGAAGGCAGAAAGGAGGGAAGAAAGGGATAGAGGGGGTAGGCTGGAAGAAGGTAATTAGGGAAAGAAACAAGGAAGGCAGGAAAATTGTACTCCAGGCTGCAAAGGGCAGCAGATAATTTCAAGCTCCAGCAGAACAACAAACAAACAAAACACAGACAAACACACACACCAAAAATAAACAGGTGCAGGTGGGACCAAGAAGAGATAGCAGACTACTTTGGCTTCACAGAACAGATTCCAACTCAAAACTCCTTTGCCTCTGGCTATGTGGCCTTGGGTCAGTTATGGGACCTCTGAGTCTTAGTTCCCTTCCGGGTAATCGTGGTAATCAGGGCCTCACTTTGGGGTTGCTAGGAAGCTTCTCCAACAGGAACAACGAAGCAGCTGCCATTTACCCAATGCTTGCTACCCACAAGCACTCTCCCACATGCTTCACATGCCTTGAATCATTTGATCCACAAACCAGCCTTAGAAGGTTGATTATTATCCTGTTTCACGCTTGGGCAAACTGAGGCACCGAGAGGATATGGAGCACCCCCAAGGTCACAAGTTAGGAGTGGGTGAAGACAGGGCAGACACCCAGTTGCACTGCAGTCATCAAGAACCAGGTGCAGGCCTTGAACACAGGATCATTCAAGAAGTTGGCTGGAAAACCAGAGGGACTGAGGGTGGGTAAGAGACCCTGTCCACCTGGCACTGTCCTCCTCCCCCCCCCCACCAAACAGCTATGGACCGGTCCCTGCAAGATCCCTTCCGCAGGCCTCTGGGGTGGCAGATGC
This sequence comes from Phoca vitulina, assembly GCF_004348235.1. Taxonomy (NCBI): domain Eukaryota; kingdom Metazoa; phylum Chordata; class Mammalia; order Carnivora; family Phocidae; genus Phoca; species Phoca vitulina. The sequence continues at coordinate 14,786,845 of NW_022589725.1, read as the reverse complement.
CAAAGCCACCCCCATCCGCTCTCCCTAACAAGGACCAAGGGGACCCCAACATGATGTGGGGGCTGGTGATGAACACACCAGATACTATTGTTGCTACAGTTCATATCATCAGCCCAGCTACTGGGAAACCCCTGGGAGATCACTGCCCTGCCCTTCCTTTTTTTTTTATTAAACATGAATAAATATCGTATGTCAACATCACTACCAGCCCCCAGGCATTAACACTGTATTGACTAATGGCTCTTGTTATCACAATGCCATCCAGGACGTGTGAGGGCTTCTGCATGCACACATCATGCCCTTGAACCCTGATAGCAGCCCGAGGAAGTAGTCAGGATTTATGGTCCTTACCTGTTAGAGATGCAAATCTCCCCGGCTAAAGCCCCAGGCAACTGGAAGATTGCTTCAGAAAATGCCTACAAGGTCTAACCTCATCCCCAAGATCAGAATGTTCACATACTCCCCTTGCCATTGTGCCTGGGATCGTGGAGATCCAAACATAACCCCCATCTTTAGCTTAAACAAATAGCTGCCCCGACAGCCCCTCCAAAGCCAACCCCCAGCCTGCCCCACAGACTGGGCCAACCCAAGAGACCCTCACCTGGTGGGATAGTCCACCTCCTCCCTTGGGGTTTCGAGACCGGGTCTGTTTATTTTGCTTCATCCTGTCCTGGTATTTGGTGCAGCACTGTATGCAAGATGGCTTAATAGGGAAGCCGAGGCCCCTGGGGCCCCAACACCTCAGAGGAGTGCCAGCCCACTTGTTAATTGCCAACAGTCTCACCATGGCAACACTTCTCATCCTGCACTCCAACATTTACCTTAATAAGGCGTACAACTCTAGTCATGGAGGTGGCCAGGATTAGAGCCTTTCTTAACATTTGAAGGAACTGAGAGGCTCATACAGTTGCCACATCCAATTGAACTCCAACTGATCCATTGCATGTGCATCCTTTTTCCACACCATTTTCCCTCCACATGCACCAGCTGACCAAAATGAACCTCTGGAGAGGCACGGAGATCTTCATTGGCTCCTGCTCCCTGACCAATAGCTAGATCTAGTGATGGGACTATGGCAGGATGGGCTGGGGGATTGGGACACCGGGCTAGCTGGCCCAGGTAAACTGCAGAGCAATGGGTACACGCTCCACCCCAGGAGCTGTGGCCACAGTTAGGTTGGAATCATGGGGCCATTCCCAACCGGTCCAGTGACTGGACTGAAACAGACAACTTGGGAGCAGTGCAACCAGGTGCAAGGGAATCCAACAAAGGCATGGACAACTTGGAGAAGCAGCTCTGGGATTCTTGAGTCAATCACCTTGATCAGCTCCCCAAGAGCATGTCAGATGGCTTTTCCAGACCTCAAGCCTTTAAATGAACTCAAAGGCTCCAGTCCCTTGTTTTGAGAACCAAGGTTTAGAAACTCATTCACTAGCCCAGTGTGGTCCCTGGACCAGCAGCATAGAATTCTCGGGCTCTACTTGAGACAGTGAAATCAATCAGAAACTCAAGTTGGTGCCCAGAAATCTCCACTTTAATGAGCCTCACAGGGGAGGCTGGTACCCTGGAGTTTGGGGACCAGTGTTCTAGACCACTCCATGGGGTCAACTGGTATTCCTGCACTGTGCTTGCTGCATAAACCAATGACCAACTGGAACTCCCACCACTCCGCTTTAACCAGGCCCTCCCAAAGTCCCACCCATCTGACCTGCAAAGAAGGAAAGGGACACCAGACTGTTAGAGAAATACTGATTTTAATTCAACATAAGGTAAACTCTAGGCATCTGTCATCTTTCAGCCTAAAAATTAGCAAAACTGTTGAAACAAGGCACAATTTTTCCCCATATTTGTTACGTGGCTCCAGTTACAAAAAAAAAATTTATGAAAATGTTAGAACATAAAAATAGAAGTCTGTGATTAAAAAAAAAGTGTATAAAAAATTCCCACAAAACCTGTCAATGTTGTTCCTGATTCTACAAAATAGCACCAATAAGAAGAGTAAAAGTTGTTAAAAACCATTAGGACAGCATTTCTGAAATGCAGCTTTCCCGACCTCCCGTTCCCCCTAAAAACTTCTCGTGGGATACAAAAGGACTTTAAAATCTCTGGAGGGAGGGTCGAGCTTTTTATTGCAGTTTTCCCCCTGCAATCTCTTAGATGAGGGGAAAGGGCGGGGAATGTGCGTCTGCCCTGCTGTCACTGCTATTCAGTTTAGGAAAAGGCTGAGGATTCGGGGTGTCCTCTCATGTGGGGACCTGTGCCTGCAGAGTAGTCTGGAGGGTGCATTTTGGGGGTGGAGGGGGATGCCTTCCCTAAGCCTCCTCCTTTGCTCCCTTGACATGGGGAAGAGGGAGACCGAGAGAAACCACACCTGTCTGCATAATATCCAGCAGCGGATAACCCAGCCCACCCCTTCCTGAGCTCCCCTGAGGGTTCTATTGCAGTCATTGGGAGGGCATTTAGCTAAGGGTAGCTGTCCCCTTGGGTTTGTTTGGGGAGGGGGGGAGGAATAGCCCTGAATGTGATGATGAGGTCATCCCTGCTGAAATCATCATCGTTATGGAAAATACTCTACACGGACACCGACAGCAGGTCCCAGCCCTTTACACTGAGGCCAGGGGAACGTGCTGGGTAAAATTCAAGAAAGACAGGCATCCTTTCCTCTTCTGCTAGCCCCAGAGAAAAAAAACACCCAGGGCTCTTAAAATGTCCCTTAGCTACATGTCTACCACTGCATGCTCCTGGAAATGAGGGGCTGCAGATGTTAAAAAAAAAAAAAAAAAAATCAAAGTCTTGCAATAACTGTCTTGGGTGATTTTTCAGCTTTAACCTGAGTATTAGAGAGCTGTCGGCACTGTGGTTTTGGTATCTTAGCCATTGTTTCTCTGAGGAGTAAACCCAGGAGGGAAAAAAAAGCCATCTTACTACCTACTTCAAGTTTTAAGTTTTCAGAGAAGACAAAATGAGCACCGTCTTTGGCCGCTTCTAGCGGCCAGGTCTGAATTGTGCACAAGGAGGTGGCACCTTGGGCTCCCCCTGCCAGGAGTGGGTCACACTCAGCTCTACTCCTGCCAAGGTTATGTGGCATGACCCCACAATGCTGGGCAGAGGAAGGGCAGAGCTGGGGCTGTACCTACTGGGTCCTGGCTCTGCCCCACATGCCCCAGTGCTCCTGGGCTCAGGGTGCCTGGGAGGGCTATTCACAGGCAAAGTAGTCCTTCAGGGGGGCGAAGAGGTGTCGGATGACAGGCACACTCCAGGACCTCCCAAGCAGCTTCTGGCGGGCACCACGGCCCATGTTGGACACATCCGTGTAGTGTACAGGAAAGCCGAAGATCCTGGGGGGGGGAGGGGGGGGCGGGGGCACCAGAATAAAAAGACAGGGAGTCAGAAGTGCCCCTTCCAGCATGCTTACTACCTCTGGGAGATCCTCACACGAAGAGCATGGCACTGCTCTTTCTGCCCTTTGTCCCATCCTTTCCATCAGGCCGACCGGGCCTTCACATGAGCCCTCGTTGAACCCCAGAGGCCAGATCAACCGGTTCTACAGAACAGAAATAACGGTCCAGAGGGCACAGTTCCTCTAGAAGGAGGCCTGTTGCGTGCATCCCTAAGCACTAGCGCTGTGCTCCGGGCACATAGCTGGTGCTCAGTGGACCTTTCTCATGTTAATGAATGAATGAATGAATGAATGCCAAGAGAGCCAGACAGCAAGCAAACAGACATGTATCTGCCTTCAAATCACAAGAGGAGGAAAGGGAAATTTCCTTAATAAGAATTAAGGACACTTGCAGAAATAGATCATCAGATGCTCAGATAATTAACCATAAGTACACGGAAGTATCCTGCATTTTCTCTCCCTCTTAAAAAAAAAACCAGTTGTTAGATCAAGGGCCAAGCTGGACTTAATGGCAGATGGCAACCAAATATACCAAGAGCTTCCTCTATGAGATTCTACCAGGCCTGGGAAGAGGCTACAGATACACTAGACCTCAGTCTTTCCTGGGTTTACAATCTAATACTAAAAAGCACACCAATGGGTGTTAAGCAATGTGCCAAAGATGTAACACTGTAGGCCTATATAGTGCCTTTATAAGTGCCTATACCCAAGTATATAGGCACCTACCTAGTATCATCTGCATCCATCTAGTATCACAGGGCCAGCTCAGCATGTAAGGCTTAGCTCTCAAAATACAAAATAACCCACAGATGAATGGGCAAGGTTACCAGCCAGTTTCTTTCTATGAATCAGAACTTAATTTTAGGCTAAGAAAACAATTGGTAAAGAAATAAAATCAGTTGTAGGACTGAAATATCTGAAATGAAAATACTCTTATCAAATCCTCTGAGATGCAGCCAAAAATGTAAAGAGGAATATTCATAGCCCTTCCTTCATTTCTAACAACAATAAGAACAAAATAAACAGGGGGAAAAAAAGTAACAAAAAGAAACCAGAAAAGGAGAATTGAAATCCAAGAGCTGGTTCTTTGAATCCAAACAGTTAAATGCTCAACTTAGCCAAATAAATGGAAGGAGAAGACAGACTTTGGCTAAGTGGGAACCAGCTTTATTGGCAGAGGGAATCTGAGAAAGACCAATGGCCAAGTCAGTGGGGTTTTCTTTGGCTGGTTCCTCATATGCCCTGGAGGCCCAGCATGCTGGGGCAGTTAAATGCCAGGGCAGCACAGCAGAAACAGAGATGGTGTGGTCTAATGACCTCATGTTTCAGATTCCTTACCACCACCACCCTTCTGCCATTTCTACCAGGAAAAAATCAGCACTAACTCTGAAAAGGCATCACTCCCAGCCCCACTAACATAGGTCAGTGAGACCATGCAGAAGAATTAAGGCAAACACCTGCCCATTTATGCTGCCTGCCTTGACCACATGTTCTTCCCCTTTCTCTCTGCCTGCATGATTCCCCTCTTCACGTGCAGCCCTGCTCACCTTTCTAGCTCAGTGCACCACAAAACATCTTCTTTGCCATTCATGACAACAGGGAAAAGTTGGTTTTTCCCCTGTCTGATCGAGTTCGACTTGGTGGTTATTGTCTGTACTTTCTTTAACTGGAGAACAAAACGACATCATGGAGTGAGCACAGGATGAAGGGTCTGGGTCAAGTCAAAGCTCATAATCACCTCGGGAAGTTGGAGGAGGGAGGGCAGGCGTGGGAGAGAGGGAGGCAGGGTTGGGCTCACAGAGGGAATGAGAAAAGGAGAGTTGGAAGGTGAGAACATTTTGTGCTTCCCACGAACACCAAGAAGCTAATGAACAGGAAGGACCAGCCTCAGAGAACAACAGATAAAAAAGTGACCGTGAATGAGATCACATGGGGGCCAAGAAAACACCAGAGTTATTGATCAAGCAGGATTAAGCAAAAGTAAAAACCCACCCAGATTTTGGGGATGGCCCACTGGATTTTGAATGAATGGAACCTAGCCTGATGTAAACATTAAGTTTGTGGAGATCTCAATATAATTTTAACAGTAGACAATTTTTGTGACAAAACAAAAATTACTCATTTGCTACTGGGAAGATGAGCTGAAATTATCTGTGTCTCTATGGAGTTTGCATTCGCAAACTAGTCACCTTTTCTCATAGTGATTATTTGTGTATCAAGAGCCTCTCCTACTCTGTGCTTTTGTTTTAAGATGGGACAGAACAATTAAGTGGGGAAAGAGGTCCAGCACCAGGGAATCATGTGGGAGGGAGGGGCAGGAATAAACTGAACACCAAGGTCAAGTCCTCGCTTGGAGGTCACCAAGTGCGTTTCCAGAGACCATTTGTTAGCACATCTTACCTTTGCTGTCCTATTGAACTCCAAGCAGTCCTGCAGTTCGAGTTTATCATTCTTTGATGCTATCACGGGCCTGGGAACATCCAAAACCCATTACTTTCTACCAACTATAAAGGGGCCTCGGCTAGGCGCTTCCCAAGGTGGGAATGAGGGCCAAAGACTGCAAAATGTGCTCTGGCAGTGAACTTGTTACAATTAGCTGATAAAAAAAATGAGCCTGGCAAGAACACAAGACTATGTGCCAAAGCCAGAAACAGACAAGCCCCTTGAAGGGGCAGCCCAATGTCCAGGAGCAAATGCTCCCCCTTTCCAAATTTTAGTATTAATCAGAGCCTTCCTGCAGAGAGAGCAGGATGAAGGAAAGCAAACTGGAAGGAGTCAGGAGACCCCTCCAGTCCAGCCCCACTGCTCACTGAGTGACCCTGAGCAAGTCAGGCCACCTCTCTGGGCCTCAGGAGCTTAGATTAGGTCTTTGTGGATCTGCTGCAACTAGCACATGGCACATTAAACCCATGATTTGGTGGCTTACACCAAAGACGACTCGGGACGGTTTCAGGGCTAACGGGAGGTACAGGTAAGAAGGACAGGAGATGGTTGACAATACGAACAATTACCCTTGTAACTTTCACCACTGAAACCTGCAAATGCAGAGAGGCAGAGAGATGCCTGAGAAGGCAGAGGGCTAGAACTTGAGGAGTGGTTAAGCATTCCAGAGGAGAAAACCAGCAAAAGGTCTGAATGCACAGAGCTGATGACCACCACAGCAACCTCTGTGTAAGGAACTTCAAGGCCAAAAGGAAATCAGATGTAGGAATGAATGATGCCCACAAGAGAGGCCACAGAATCACACAAAACATTCCCCTAGATTCTGTCAGAGATTTCCTTGACCTCACCTTACGGGCTAAATGCTGCCTACCCCCAATCTTTACTCTTCCATGAACCCAAGGGAGTTGGGGGACACATTACGGCCACACCTGGTGCTGACTGTAGGACTGAGATCTATATAACCAAGGTGTTAGGTCAGACAGCTGGATTTGGGTCTGTGACTACCAGGTGATGGTTGGGTCACCACCCTTGCAGGGCCCAGCTGTAGACACTGTTATTCTCACAACTCAGACAGAAAGCTCTGGAGGCTCTGCAGACTCTCTCCTTTCATCTGATACCCTACATCTAAGGCATCAGCAAATCCTGTTAGCCCTACCCTCACATTACCTATAATCTGATCCCTCCTGTTAAGTTCCACAGAACTCTTGAGCTGCCAAGCCCCCAGCGCCACACTTGCATTGTGTTGAGTATGTATGGATGGCGCCCTCCTCTGAATGCCCACCCTCACTGGTCTCCCCACTGCTGCCGTCATCCTGCTATTGTCTATCCCTCTATGAGCAACTATCATGAACCTGAGATATACCTTTCACCTGCTTGAATGGCTCATGAGTTCCCATGCAATGACTCACAAATGCCACATAATTTGGCCCATATTTCTGAGTCCTTTGCCGTACTGTCCCAGCCATTCTGGCCCCTGGAACCCTGTTCTCTGAGCTGCTCTTCCCATGCGCTGTTCAGCATCACCCCGTTCCCTATTCCTTCTGCCTGGAATGTTCATTCTTCCCTCAATTAACTACATGGCCTCATTCCTTCATTTAACGCCCTGGTGGAATGAGAAGCCTCCCCATCAATTCCTCCAATTCCCCCACCTCCAGCCAGGACGGTGAAATTATTTACTGTCTTCTCTACCCATCCCCCATTACATGTCAACTCCACGAGAGCCAAGACTGACATCTAATGTGTTCACCACTAAGCCAGCAGCACGTACAACAATGCCTGGCACAGTGTGAGAGCTCGAGTGTTGAGTGAAGAGCCCACTTCATCCAGACATGAACATTCTCCATTTCACTGGCTGATTAGCCAAATAAAAATGCAACATACCCAACAGAAATCCTACAAGCTATTCTAGCAACTTCTCCCCTCTGTTCACACTTTGCTAAATGCCTGAAAGTTATGCTTCTAGCACTTCCTTCTAAAAGAGAATTTTTTTTAAGCTTAACTCATTTGCAAGTCTGGGATGTCACATTACCATCATATTTTGTATCTTAATTAGCAGGTTGTTCCCCTGGAAACCACATGGAGGAGATAATGAATCCTCAGCAAAGCCACTTACTTTGTGGCTTTCAACATGAAAAGATTGATAAAAAGTTGGGAAAAGGGGCGCCTGGGTGGCTCAGTTGGTTGGGTGACTGCCTTCGGCTCAGGTCATGATCCTGGAGTCCCAGGATCAAGTCCCGCATCGGGCTCCCTGCTCAGTGGGGAGTCTGCTTCTCCCTCTGACCATCTCCCCTCTCATGCTCTCTCTATCTCATTCTCTCTCTCAAATAAATAAATAAAATCTTTAAAAAAAAAAAAAGTTGGGAAAAGCCCTCGGTTAAGAAAATCCAAGGGGACAGGTTATCTCAGCTATGCCACTGGGCTGGTCACCACAGGTCTCATGGCCAAGGATCACTTCATCTAACAATCTACTTGCATTTCCCAGTGGGACAGTAACTGGAAGAAGAGGTAGGGTATGGAAGCATCAGCACTCAGTCTGCTCTGTTCCAGCACGAGGCACTTTGAAGAACCTGGCCCGTGCGCAGAGTGGGAACAAGTCAGAGAAGACTAAGGAATCCTAGCCTCAGATTCCCAGGTCGGGGCTAGCTTCCCAAAAGGCTTCCAACATGACGATAGGGATTGGTCTGAATCCTAAGTGGGGCCGTTTCTCGGCAGAGCCAGTGATTTCTAGGAGGCATGAGTGGGTCTCTGAGTCATAAGAGTTCACAGTTGGGGCTCCCATCGTCAGTTATACTTAACTTGGCTGTTACCTGTCCCACCTTGAGCCCCTTTGTTACCTGTTCATTCCAGGCAGGTTGCCCCAGAAGTAGCGGGCCCTGTGAGCGGCAGACACTTTGATGGCATCGATCATCACTGGGTTACACTGCAGAGAGGGAGGGACAGCTGCTGGGAGCCCATGTAAGAATTCATGCGGAAGCCAGCCAGAGTGGGGTTTGACCTGGGTAGGTGACAAGGTGCGCCTCCCCCCCCGTCAGCCCGCTATAGAGGAGGCATGGTTCCTGCCAGCAAAAAGACAGGCCAATCCCCATCAAGAATCTGGCTGGAAGACACAGCTAGTGCCCTGATACGCTAAACGTGGCGAGAGAGACCAGATTGGACCAGCAGGTTCTGAAGGAAGATACACCCTCGGACCTGACAGGTAATTACAGAATGTGCTTTGTACAGGTAGGAAACGCAGCTCAAAATTGAAATCGGCCAAGCTGGGAGTCCCGGTTGCAGGAATGCAGTGTTGACAAAACATGGCTTCTGTCACCCATCTGCCAGGTTCACACAGTGTGAGGGAACTAGCCAGTTCTATAACATCTCCGGCAAAACTTAGGTGGTAAAGTTTTGAAGAAAAGGATTGAAATGTATGAAAAGCATTTACTATAGTGCTCGATGATAATGCTTCATACTGAACTGACTGTAGCCCCTAAAGCTGCAGTTCTCAGAACAGGGAGGAGAAAAAACTCCCTAGAGTAAACCAAGTTTAGTCAAATCTTCTGAGGCCCCCAAAAGTAGATGAGCATTTCATCATCTGACTTCAGGGGGTTCTGGGTGAGGTTAGAGATCAAATATTTTCCACACACTAAAAAAGAATCGACCCACATGACTCCGTTAGTTTTGGATTTAGCCGTGTCCACTAAGAACTCAGAAATCACTCCCAACCACCTCCCAATGCCAACAGGGCCTTCCCTCCCATGTTGTCTTGACAATTAGGACCCTAGGTGCCCTCACCTCCAGGAACCGAGAGATGTCCCTCTTGTCGCCAACCTTCATGGCTACCACATTCTCAAACATCCAGAAGAAGGGCCGGTCATCCCCCTCCTTGGGGCGCGTGTAATTCAGCAGGTGGTAGAACTCAAAGAAGAGCCGGCCTGTACCCTCTGAGCCACACAAGAAGATGGCAGAGCCAGGTTCACACCCCTCAGCCCACCCTCCACACTGACACCAGTGGGTTCCCAGTGACTGCCTGCCTACAGCCACACCCTGCAGGCCTTCCACCTGCACTCCTCTGGAATGACTAAGGACACAGGCACGAGCAGGCCAGTATTCAGTACTATCTCTGGGGACAGGACGTACAATGGTAAAGCTGGCCAGAAACAAACAGTCCTCCTCAAGAGCACTCAGGTGACAGAGGGTCTCTTAGGGCCACCAGAAAGAAGGGATGCTCACCGTACAGGCCTTTCCTGGCAGGGTTCACATTTGAGAGATCATTGCATGGGCTTCCACCAATCACCAAGTCGAAGGGGCCCCATTCTTCAATCTGTGAGGGAAAAACAGTCACTCTTTGTGGGGGTGAGGATGGACGAATACAGCCTAGGTGCCAGGTAACCTATCAAGAAAACCCACTTCTAGGGGTGCTTGCCTGGCTCAGTTGGTGGAGCACACACTTCTTGATCTCAGGGTTATGGGTTTAAGCCCCATATTGGGTGTGAGGTCTACTTTAAAGAAAAAAAAAAGAAAACTCACTTCTAGAATCTCACTTGGTCACTAAAGTTTCCCAACTCCACTTCTGACCCAAGACAACCCAATGCCCCAGGTTCCCTAAGATCTAAATCTTTCTGAATAATCTGCCAACTTGTGGGTCTTCCTACAGCTTGATGCAACCCCAGGTTCGCTCTTCTACCACAGCCCTGGGCACGGGGAAGGGGACCACATGGGCATGAGGATGTGTGGGGCTCAGGGCGTGGAGGAGGAAGTGGGGGTGGGGCAGAGCCCAGAAGGGGTGCAGGCTGCCCTCACATTTCTCTTCGTGATGTTCCTGACGTCGTTCACGTATTTGATGTTGCCCTCGTGCTTCACAGTTCCAACAGCGATGGATTCTTCACACACTTCGGAGGCGACGTACTTCTCCACTTTGATGCCCAATTCTTTGAGGACCAAGTACCCTGTAGGGGGCCAGGGGACAGAAAGTGCATCAGGGTTGTCCTCCCAGGACACCCTCCCTCCAGTGATACTAAGCCACCTCCAGAGCTCCGACCAGACCCAGCAGGGACGTGGTCAACCTCGAGGGAACCCACGCAGATGGCACAGAAACCGAACGCTGGTGACCCCGGGCTCCCTGGATGGCGGAGTTTCATGAAGAAAATATATGGGTAACTGGTAGAGCGCACCGGCACGATCTACCAGGACGGACAGGCACGTAGCCAAGGCCCCAGCACCTACCACCTAGCACAGTCAAACACAGACACACGGACACAAATCTTCACCAAAACCATGTTTAGAGAAACTCAAGGCTTGGTGGCATGACCAGGGCTCAGTTCTACTAGGTGTGGTCTGCGCCAACACAAATAGGTCTTTAAGACCCAAACAGAATGGGGAAAACAAAGCACGAGTAGTGACCTGCGGGTGTCACTAAAAGCTGTCAGTGATTTCAGAATCTGGACACCGAAGTACACACATTAAGTACAAACGATGCAAAGTGCATAGCAGCTCCTTCCTCTGCTTCGTTCTCTAGGAATACAGAGATGTTCGTAATACATCACAGGCTAGTTTTTTGAACTGAATGAGTTAGATCAGACACGTCGGCCAGAGGCAGCATGCACATTGGCTATGCTTACTCTATCTATACCTGAGCAACGGGAGGGAAATGGGAGGGAACCAAGACTGGAGGTATTAGGGGCTGCCTACTTCAGCTCCAACAGATCTAGCCTTATGGAAGGGGAAAATTTTCTAAGATATCTGCACATAATAAAAGAATCCAACACAGCTAAGATATACCTGCCTTTAAAGAGGCCCCAAAAGAAGGCCCGGCAGGGGAAACGGTAGAGAGGTTTGAGGAGAGAAACAAGGAGCCAGTGGTTTTCTCAGAACAAGTGACCAACAGGTCATCCCAGGGATCTTTCTTGGCACTGATGACAGGACACCTGGAGCAGGTGAGCGTCCCTAGGTGAACTCCAAACTCACCTGTTGCAATTCCATCAAACAGGGATAAGACTCGAATGGGCCGCCTTCGGGCTGCGGGAATCGCAGGGTATAACTTGGGGGCTTCCTGCCAGGTTAAAGAAGGAGGTCATGGAAGTCACGGTGCAGGGGGTAGGACTCAGCCTCTGGTGGAGGGGAGGGCTGACCTTCCTCTGAGTCACAAACCCTGTGCTCTACAACTTCCTAGCTGGGATCCCCTGGAGAGCTCTAGCACGAACGGCCACTCTAGCCTAGACGTGAACACAGATGCGACTTTGATACCGAGGCACACACACACAGAAACACATTCCCTACCCCGGGAAGACCTGGGGCCTCCCCTCCCTCCATCAACTGCAGGCAGGAGCCCAGGAAAATCCACTCCCAACGTGATTGAAGAGTAAGTCACAGGCCTCCCTTCCCTCTCCAGTTCCACTAAGGCTAAGGCTTGGTTAGTTCTGTAACCATTTCTTCAGCAGGCCCGTGAAAATCCATATAGTGAGAGGGCAGGAAGGAGGGGAGGAGGAACGCTGGAGAAGGCTGACAACTGTACAGAGGACGAGGTCTGAGGCTCTCGGATGCTCATCTGTACAATGGATCTTTTCCATTAACTCTCGCCAACAGACTTCCAGAGTGCTCCAGAGCCCTGAAGCCCTGGGGGTGGGTGGTGCGGGGAGCGGGGGGAAGAAGCCTGTGGCTTACGTATTCGAGCCCTGTGTCGCTGGTGAAGAAGGCCTGCAGGCGCACGTTCCAGTCCTTCCGGCGCCGTAGGACGCCATGACAGCGCTGCGGGAGGCACATGTAGCAGCTCCAGGGCTCCTGCAGCTTCGCGTCTGCTGCGGTGCCCGTGCCCACCAGCACCTCCAGGCACTCCACGCAGAAGCACCTGCGCCCGCCAGCAACAGAGAAGGACGGCCTCGTCAGCAGGCAGCTCCCCTGCCTCCCCCCACCGGCCCCCTGGAGATGGCAACAGGCTGCCTGGAACCTTCTTGGGCCCCCATTGCTCTTCCCCATGTGCTGGAAGGCACGGTGCCAGGATTTGGGCTGCACGGACCTCTTCCGTGGAGACCGATGCATGCACCCTCAGTCCCCACAGGCTGCTGCACAGCCAAGTTCCCCGGCCCATCCCCAGAATCGGCCCATCTCCAGGGGGCCTTCCCTACCCTCAGGGACCTAGCTTTTTAAAGCCCATCCCTCCACCCCAGTTCTACTTCAGGCACACGGGGACCACGGCCCTGTGGCCTCCTGGCCTGGGCCCAGCCCGCTGCCGGGGCTCCCTCAGGGCTGCAGGCCTGGCCGCCACCCCCCCGCCCCCGTTCACGGCCCACAGCCCCCGCTCACCCCCCCCAGCCCCGCTCACGGCCCCCGGCCCCCACTCACCCACCCCCCCCACTCACGGCCCCCAGGCCCACCCCCCCACCCCCACTCACGGCCCCCGGCCCCCGCTCACCGCCCCCCCCAGCCCCGCTCACCGGCAGCAGCTCGTATTGCTGCAGAGGAGCAGCTCGCGGCCCTCACAGCACACGGTGCAGTAGGACTGATAGCCATCGTCGTCGTACATGTAGAACAGCTCGAGGAAGCGGTCCTGGCAGCCAGACGGAAACGCCAGTGAAATCGGGGACCAGGGACCAGGGACCCCCAGGCCCCCGCCTGTTTGCTGGCTGAGGCCCTAGGAGGCAGCCACAGAAGAGGTCACTGGTGGCTTGGCGTCCTTTCCAGGGCCACCAGCTGGGGTCTGCGTGCCACCGCAGGATGACCCCGCTGCTGCAGCAGCCAACCCTCAGAGGGGACAGCTAGAGCCTTCCCTATAGTGACACGCAGGTGCTTTTTTCTGGGGGAAGTACAGGGGAGTAGCGGGAAGGGGCAGGAAAGCCCAGGGTGGGGATAGGACTTACCCGGCACGTCTGGCAGAGCCCACCCTCAAAGAGAGGGTGGAAGGACACGGGGTTTCTCCGACCACAGGACAAACAGCTATCTATAAGATAGGAATGCAGTTTGCACCAATTACGGCCACAACACCAGGGCTGAAGCCTTGAGTCTAACGGCTTTTGAATAGTTACTCCAGGCTAGCAAAAATCACAAGGACTCCTCATGCTTTGTTCCTTTCAGCAATGCTTCGAAGTTGCCAACCCCATTCCAAAGACGGGGAGAGGCCAGAACGGGAGCCCCAAGCAGGCGGTCCCAAAGACAGGCAAAGGCCTGGCCCAGGAGGAAAACCTGAGGCAGGACAGGGAGCAAAGTCCACTCCAGCACAGGGACTTGCTTGGGTGGGCCTGGTATGAAAATCTTTGAGACTCTTTAAACACAAACTTGGGTAATCTATGGTGATTCCAATTTGCTTTTGTCTTCATTAAGAGTTGCCTACACCTACCCTAAACATAGCCATGGATACTATTCAGAACACGGGTACCTTCCTTTTGGATATCCTGCCTTGCCGTCACACCAGCAGTCGGGACTGATCCACAGCACTTATCATGTGGGCAGGGCCATTAAGATGCCTAAGACCTGGGAGGCAGGGTGGTGTAGTCGGGTTAAGCATCCGACTCTTCGTTTCACATAGTCATCTCTGGGTTATGAGATTGAGCCATGCATTGGGCTCCACTCTCAGCAGAGTCTGCTTGAGATTCCCTCTCCTTTTGCCCCTCCCACCCACTCGCTGGCACGCTCTTGTCTCTCTAAAATAAATAAATAAATCTTTAAAAAAAATGCCTGAGACCAAGCAACCCCAGCCAGGCAACACGGATGGGTGCCGAGTCTTGAGGAATGGGAGGATTATGGGTCAAGGTTTCCAGGACTGACAGGGATTGCTCCAAACCTGAGCTTTCCCCAGGGTGTTCTGGGTCAGGAGCTGTGCTGTTTCCCTACGTAGCATTGAGATAACCACTCAATAAAAATTTGTCAAATAAAGGACATCAGGCTAAGGAAACAAGGGAGAATCCATTTGTCCTCACACATTCTGAATTCTGTTAGATACATTCTGGGCAGAGTTTCAATTCCAGTGGCTGGCTAATTCCCAGCCAGGATAAACAGACCAGTTGACTTGAGAGTGACCTGGCACCTCGCACCTCAAAGCCTGTTCCTGTTCCAGTTCTTGTCTGGGGAAGGCTCAAGATGCCACAGATAGCGGTTTCAGGTTTGGGGTTCTCTGGGCCAAATTGCCCCAACCCCACCCTCCTTGCTCACTCACAGGGGCAGAATCAGCCTCCATGAAAATCAGGCAACACATTCTATTAAATGTAGCAACAAAGATGCGCCCACCGCAACCCGAGGCCAAGGCACAGGAGCTCTGGGTCAGATTCCAGCAGGGCAGGCAAGCAGGCTAAGGTCGGCCTTGAGCACTGCCCAGGGCGTGAAGGGGAGACAGGGAAAAGCACATTACCTTCCAGGTTACTCTTGTTGTTGCAAACATCCAAAGCCATTTGTTCTGTTGAGAAAAGAGAAAAGTGTGACACGGAGTCAGGGAGCCTCTTCCTCAATCAGCTCTGACACAGTCCCTTGCTGAATGGCCCTTCCTGCCACCCACCCCTGACAGTCCAAAGCTGACAGCGGGTGAGATCGCTCCCCCAGCCTCCTCACTGGCCCATGATCACCTCGACTCTGGTCCTCCTCTCCTCGGTCTTTGCCATTGTTATAGCAGTTGGTCTTTAGGCGCTTCGGTGGGGGGCAGTAGTCCGAGGTGGCCGAGTCGTCAGCTGTGCGTCTTCGAGTCTTGTTCTCTGTGAAAAGTAAGGAGATGGCAGCCGGGGCCAAGATACGGGGAGAAAGGGGCCTGGGACAGAACCATGCAATGCCCGGGTGCCCACCTGCATCTGGGCCATGACATGGGTCCATACTGGGTGTCCTACAGCCCATCTGTGGATAACTTGGACGAAGACAGAATTCAAAATCCCTCACTATGTATTTATCGGGGTTTAAACAGCAATGGGTGCAAGAGAACTCATAGACCCAGCACAAGGAAAATTAGACAAAGCTTGGTCTCGGATGCCCACCTCGAGAGCTAATAGCCACATGCAGTGACTGTGCACTTGAGATGTTACTTGTGTAACTGAGTGACTGCTTTTTACACTTAATCTGGATGCACACTCAAAAGCCGCCAGTGGAGCCAATCAACTGTCTCATTTGGAACTTGGGACATCTATAAAAATATAAATCTAATGTTTCTAATGACAACGTAGCATAAAAATTGAGAGATCATATGACACGTCAAAATAATAGATTTTGAAAACTGCTCTAAAAGAAAATGTAAAATTCTCATTAATTTTTATACAGATTGTTAGAAATGGTAAAATGCTGGAAATATTGGATTTACACGAATTTCACCCTTTTTTTGTACTTTTTCCAATGTTGCTGCTAGACAAAAATTTGTATTATGTGGCCATTGTTTATATATTTCTATAAATTCCTGTTATATTTTCATTCAATCTGTAAATATCATCTATAAGAAACATGGTTAAAGAAAACTATATAGCCATTAGAAATCATAAGGACCCTTTGGTGACAAAATTACATCTGACAGTACATACACTATTATAATTGAGAAGTGAAGGGAAAGCAAGAATCCAACTAGTGTACAGAAATAATTGGAAGGATGTGCACACCCAACGTTAACCTGGAGGGCGGTTGTGAGGGTTGGGAGTGAAGGGGTGGGTGAGGGCTCAGGTTGACTTTTTAAAAGATTGGATTCTTTCCCAGTGACCCCTGTATATGCAAGAAATGGAAAGAAAGTGCAGAGAAAATAGTGCATAGTCAAAATATGGGAAGGGAATACCGTATTTCCTTGATTCTAAGTTCCCACTGCCTGCACGACGCACCTTCGACTTATTAACCACTTATTTGTGGGGGGAGGAAAACAAAACAAAAACAGAAAATACTATGTTAAATGTATGGATTCTTAAGACAAAGCCTGGATTTCAGGCATCTGGGATTTCCTGAGTGACAATGTGGAAACAACACTTATTTTAGAGGAATTATGGTATTGGTCAAACCCTTAGGATGGGAGATAGCTCCTTCTGAACGGAGGTGGCTTATGGGGTTGGGGGCGGTGCGGGGGGGGGGGGTAACACTTTCCAGGTTTTCTCCAGTGAGCATAGCTTAATTATTTTTTCCTTTAAAAAAAAGGCACCAGTGAAGATTCCATCTTGGCCTTCTATTTACTCAAGTTTTCACAACAGATTCAATTCCAATTACTTGTACTTGACCTTCAGCAGGAAAAGTGACTAGGGAAGCTGGAAAAGGCTGGGCTGTTTGCTTTTCCAGCTTCCCTGGGGGTTCACAGGGTGACAGAGCTCCAGGCCTGACAGCTTGCTGGAAGCCAGGGTAGGGTAGGTGGCAGCAGGGGGTGAATACATCTCCCAAGAGGGTCCCCAGCAGCAGTGGACGGTGGGTGCTGCCCAGGGACCCAGTCCCACCTGGTTGCTTGTTGTTTGGTTTGAGGCCCTCAATCCCAGTGGGCTTAAAGCCCCCGTGGGCCCACTCTAACATGGGCTTCAGCTGGTCCTCCAACGAGTCTCCAGGACTGCTGGGGAAGGTTTTGCCAGCCCGCACCCTGGCTTTCTGTGGAGAAAAAGAGGCTATGATCAACAGGAGGGGTGGGTGCTAGCCAGGCCACACCCAGGGACTCCCCCCGCTGGGGCCTGCATTCCTTTTCACACTGGTCCCTTTCACAGCCCAGCAGCTGTCCTGAGCAGTGGTATGTGACAGGGAGGAGGGGCCTGTGTAGGGAGACAGGCAGGAGGCCATGGAGAGGGAAATTAAGTCTCTCCCTGCAGATACCAAATATGATCTCTCCCCTGTAGGGACCTGAGTGCTCAGCTCCCTCTCAAAGGGCAGAGGATCAGCTCTGTCACTTTTAGATATAGAAGAAGCATCAGCCAGCATGTCTCACTGCATCTGAGAAGCTTCAGATTTCTTGTTTTATTTCCCTAATGAAGTGGGGAAGTATTAAGTCCTATTACAAAGACACCAGGAAGTTTTACATGTCTAATTAAGCACAAAGCCTGGCTCATAAATGCTGGACCAAGGCCAGTGACAGAGCCTGATGGATCCCCCACAGACAAGGAGAGGAGGCAGCTGGCCTCAGGTGTTCTCCAGTCTGGACCTCAAACCACACCACTCAAAGGAAAGAGGCTTTGAGGCTCTGCAAAAACTTATTCACAGATATGAATATTGTCTCCTGCTCCTGAGGGCTCCTCTTCCCTCTGTCAGTAGGCATGGAAGCTGTGGGTAGTCCTGGGAACTCATGGGAAATCTCAAATCCCTCCTTTTCTTTCCCAGTCAATGGGCTACTGTCATGTTTGCATACACTTCCTTCTTGGTGGCTCTGCCCCCTCCATGCTATTGGGCACACTGTGGCCTGAGCTGGCCTTCTAGAAGTCTCTTGCTTTACCTCTGTTTTCGAGGCCAGGCCCTCACCACCCACTACCATGTTACCTCCAATGCATGGTACATGGCCTTCCTGTAAGAGACCAGCTTATTGAAGGTCGCCAGGTTAAAGTGCTGGCTGAACAGCCCCAGGGCCACTAGCTTATCTGCAGACACCTGGAAGAGAAAGCCATCATCAACATCCATTTACAGCTGGTGTCTGGCGCGTCCTGTGTCTCTCCCAGGCTTATTCCTGGGGATCAAGCTATAGACTAAAAAGAAGGGAAGAGAAAAGCAGAAAACACAAACGGGAGCACAGCCTCTGACACACCCTGCCAACAGAAGCATGGCGAACACAACACTCCAAATGGGAGAAAGTAGGATACTCCAAATGGATACAGCCAGATGCACCCTGTAACTGTGTAAATTCTAAGTACAACGGACCCACACTGTCCTTGGTGGGGGCCCCGTCTCCGTCTTGACATTCACAGTGGATACTCCAACATTGCTGCTTTCGCACATGTTCTTCCCTCATTCACGACCATGACAAACAGCTGTGATACAGCCTTTTATTAACAGAATTAATTTAATGTGCAGGTTTAGAGAATAGTGCTTGGCACAGAGTGTGATTTGTTGCTACGTGCCTTACATTGGGGCTAAATACCTGTAGTCCACAAGTCTCACACCCAAGTCCCCTGGCCGTACACGAACAAATCAGGCTGCCGGTGGGATGAGATGAAACTGGTGTTCGGGGATTCTGATTAGCCCGGAGAACCATGGGACGTCTCCTTCCCCACACAGTGCATGCTCATTCTCATGCCAACCTCCGTTTTACACCTCTCATCTTGACCTCCCACGAGGGGCTGTCGCCACCACTTATAAGAAACTGGGGATCAGTGTGATTGTACAGAGAAATGCAGGTGCTGATCCCAACACCAACTCTTCTCGTGCTGTGTGCAGCACAAGCACAAGGACCTGTGTTGCAATCCCTTACTATGCTAACAGCCCCACACTTCATCTTATTAGCATCAGACCCAGTCTTGCAAAGCTCATTATAGGTCTCAGTGGGCCAAAGTAATTACAAACAATCCATGTTTCTTCATTTCACAGAACTCATGGCCCATATCCCTGCAGTTAGATGCTTTAGGGAGAGCAAAGGCCCACATTTGTAATCCTGCTCCCTCTGCTGGCCAAAGAGAGAGTTTCTACATGCATTCTACCTCCAGGGAAGACTCCAGGTCCTATTTATCTTGCCCTCTGGGAATTTCAGTGTGTTTACAGCAAATCCCAAATCATGGGGGGAAAAAAGAACCTCAATTTGAGACCAAATCCCACAGATGTACTGAATGGTCCTCCATTCCCACATCTGCCTCCATCCCAACCCAGCTTGCTGTTGTTCCTCATCGAACCTCTGGATGTGAAGGCTGGACTAACATTTCGAAAAGAGACCATCACAGGCAAAGAACTGCCTGCACTGTTCTCATCACAACCCAAGATCTCAGAATGTGCCTTTGACAGGGTTTAAGAATCAGAACTGCAGGATTCATGCCCAACAAACAGAGCTCTTACCCCACAGACTCTCATCAAGGAGGAACTAAAAATGGTTAACATTAAAAAAAAAAAAAAACCACAAAGATTGGGACACCTGGGTGGCGTAGTCTGTTAAGCATCCGACTTCTTGATTTCAGCTCAGGTCATGATCGCAGGGTCATGAGATTAAGCCCTGTGTCCCGCTCTGCACTCAGCTTCTGTTTCCCCCCTACCCTCCGTCTCAAATAAATAAATCTTTAAAAAAAAGGTTAACACCAATAACCAACAAAGCCTGAAATCAGTACTCTGCGGTGGCCCTAGGCCCACCTCTCCTCCCATGCCCCTCCCCACACCTCTCAGAAGCAGAGACTACCCTTCCTATCTCTTCCTGGCTTCTCCAAGGAAAATCTTTGAGGGTGTCTGCCCAGGAATCCATCCTGGTGACTCTCCCCCGAGAAATAAAAACCAACAGAGCACAAGTGCCCACAAATGGCTTCAGAGGACTTTCCAGCTCTTTGTCTCCTATAAGACTAGATAGATTGAGCTCTGGGCCTGTAAGACCCTATATATCTGTTTAAGCCAGTTAACAAGAAATTTTTGTCCTTCCTAGGCACAAGGAGTCAAAGAGCCTCACCCATCTGGAGAAAGCAGTCACAGGCCACTCATATTAAAAAGTCAAGTATAAAAGGAAGTGAAGAAAACACAGGAAATGGGTCTGTGGCCCATGAGAGCCTGCCTAGCCCTGGACTCACCTCAGAGAACTTGCCGTCACCAAACCACTGGACCCACCGCATGCCGGACATGGCCTGGCGCTTGGAGGTGGCCTTCCATGACACCACCATGGCAGGCCACCAGGAGAAGCCCTTGATCTTTCCCCACACAAGGTCCCCTATCCCAAACTCCTTGCCATCCTGGAAAAAAAAAAAACACATGGAAGGAATCCCAATGAGACAGATCACCTAGGCCAAGGAAAAATCCTGCCCACCCCACTAACCCCAAGGGCCATTGCCCCAGCGTACAACTTAGGGCATTACTTTAAAAAAAATAAGAAATGTGAGTGAGAACCCCTTGAATATAAGGGGTCAGTTTCGTTTTTTGATAGGAACATGGGATTTATTAGATTTGTAAAATTTCACCTGTAACCTTTAACCTCTATCTGGGAATGAAAGATGTCAACTGAAAACTCACAGGAAATAAGATCAGAGTTACCTCATGACAATCACCTGGGTTTTCCCACCACGGGCCTCAAAAAGCTTACCATAAAATGTAAAATGCCCATGAAAAAACAAGTTATTCAAACAGATGTACAGGGGCACCTGGGTGGCTCAGTCATTATGCGTCTGCCTTTGGCTCAGGTCAGGATCCCAGGGTCCTGGGATCGAGCCCCGCATCGGGCTCCCTGCTCAGCGGGAAGCCTGCTTCTCCCTCTTCTACTCCCCCTGCTTGTGTTCCCTCTCTCTTTTTGTCTCTCTCTGTCATATAAATAAATAAAATCTTTTAAAAAAAATAGATGTACAGTCTGATATACATAGAAAAAAAGATGTCTACACAACAGAATTACACATACATACGTATGTACGCAGCAGTGCTGGAATGAAGCAAGCCCGACTGGCTAATCATGAACGATACAGAAGCTGGATCATATAAGACAGTGGATAAAAGATGTGAGCGTGAGGCAATTCCAGCTCCCAACAAATAAAGTTAACTAGTCTACAACTGTACATAAAATATGATGAACAGAATCACACCTCGTATTACATATACAAACGAGGCACATATATTTGGAGGTACAAATACTTGACGTTTGGAAATTCATTAATCAGGTGTTTGAATTATGTCTGGCAGAGAAGCAGGATAAAGGAGGGACACGTTGCATATGGAAAATCTATATGCTAAAGAAATTCAAATATTACAATAGAAGTGGCCCCCACAAAAAGGTAGGAATGGCCCCCGCTGGGTAAGCGTCTGTTCTTCCCTATTATCTAGGCCATTCTTGGGGTACCTGATACTCGGCGCTGTCGGCATCTCTACCCTCTGCATCCACCTGTGGGGACTCGAGGCCATCCTGCTGGCTGTCCTGGGCCAAGCGGGTGTAGGGGGTACTGCTGCTCTGGGGCACCACATCGTCATCCGTGAGGTCAATGGTGAGGTAGGGGCTGGCTGGGGACGGCCACGGCGTGCCTGCCAAGGATACTGTCCGCCGCCTCAGGGACTGTGGACAGAAGGACATGGAACTTGGGCCACGGCAAACCAGGTAGGTGACCAGAGACCAGTGGAACCCCCAGTTGCTTCCCAAGCAAGCAGAAACAGTGAAGACGTTAAGTTGAAGAGAACAGAGACCACCAAGGACGGTTTTCCGGGAACCAGTATCCCTCAAGCGGTGGGATAAAAAGCAACTTCCATCAGAACAGAGACAGAATCAAGGACAAAGGCAGAATAATGAGGGAGGCCGAGAGGCTCTGAGAGCCAAACTCAGAGAGGGCTGCTGGTTTCCTTAAATGCTTACTGTGTGCCCAGCCTTGCAACAGGAGTGGAGAAAAGCACTGGGGTTGCCTCAAGACAGTCAAAGAAGATACCAGGGAGACAAAACAGTTCTGGAGTCAGTAGTACTCGAACTCATTCCGAGGAGGAGCAAGAACCCAGTCAGCAGGGAATTCACTCATTCCCACCCGAGTTCCATCCAGGATCAGGCCAGGAGAGAAGTCATCGGGCTTAAGAGAAGCTTACCCGGCAACCAGGAGAGAGAGGTAAGGGAAGCCCCTGAAAAGGTGATAAGAGTGAAGATTGGATGTAGGTCGCACACCAGCCACTTTGGGTGGCACAGTGAGAGAGACCGATCTTCCGCTTAAAGAGACTGGGGGTATCCGGGGAACCAACCCTGGTAGCTGAGAACTCCACGGGGGACTCATCCACGGGATTGCGGCCCTGCCGGCCTCGGGTGGAACGCGGGGAGGACCTGGGTCTCTCCCGGCTGGAGGCACTGGTGTTATTTCGAGTTCGGACCTGGAAGCAAGAGAGGATAAGCACGAGGCCTTTGGTGACTACAGGCATGGCGTTCCGGACAGGGGGCCAAGAGGACTGGTCTTGAGAGGGCGCCTCACATCAATGAAAGGGAACGAGGTGGTTAAGTTAGGGAAGAACTCTGGATGGGTCACGTGGACCCCCGCCCGCCCCGAAACTCCCCAGTTAGTGGGAGAATGGGGTAGGGTGTCAGCAGGCCTGCCAACAGTCCACAGCAGATCCCACGCTGCCTGGCCGAGGCGGCTGGCACCTGCAGATTGAATGGAAAACTAAAATCCAAACCAAACATTTACCGCCCCCCCACAGCGATGGAATAATTGTTGCCTTCTTTAGAAAGGCACTCGATCATCAAGACAGATTAGAAGCCCTTAGGCTCCTTTCTCAAAATGGCTTGAATTAGGTGTTGCACATCTCTATTCAAATCCTGCACGCAAGAATGACTGTTTATGGGGCACCTGGATGGCCTAGTCGGTGGAGCAGCCACCTGGATTTTTTGGCTCAGGTCATGATCTCAGGGTCCTGGGATCAAGCCCCACATCAGGCTTTCCACTCAACAGGGAGTCTGCTTCAGGATTCTCTCTCCCTCTGCCCCTCCCCGTTTGCTCGTTCTCTAAAATAAATCAATCAATCTTAAAAAAAATTAAAAAGATTTTAAAAAGAACTACTATTTAAGCTTGGGTAAGTTATTGGAAATCTTCTCTCATCTGTAAGAAGGGCATGATATACATCATACGCTGGGTGAGATTATAAGCTGGCCCTGCAATGGCCATCAAGTGTTTGCCTGCTCTCTAACGGGCTGGGTGACCATTAGCGAAGACTGCCTTCCTATTTCTAGACCCCACCCTGTAAGTCACAGAAGTGACTCCCAAAGGTAACTGACAGTTGAGCCATCCACCTACACTATCCACTCTTGGGCACTTAAAGCCAGGAATGTCCAAGGAGCTGAAAACCTGCCACATGAAAGCAAGCTTTCACAACGATAGTTCACGAACCTTGCTGTCATTTTCCAATTTCAAAACATTTGTTCACCTCGCTCTCCAAAGCTCCAAGGAGAAAGGAAGATCCAAGACAGGTTTTTTTTCATTCAGGCCTACGTGTGGTTGGAAGGGCCCTGGCTGAGGGGAGGGGGACTTACAGCTGGGCTTTCAGACCGAGTCCTGGTTTCACGGAAGAGTTTGGGCATCACTGGGGTGTCAGAGCCATCTCCGTCTTCCCCCTCGCCATCTCCATCACCCGTCAGATCCTTTATAAATGAAGCATTAGGAACGGTAAAGGTCATTAAAAGGTCACATAATCAAAACGGTTTAAGAATCAAGATTCAATCATTTTGGCCCAAGTGACCTCAAAATATTTTCAACTACCACATTTTGCTCAACATACTTTACACAATGGCTTACCATGGGATCACAAATTCAAGACGTGATTGAAAAATAAAATCCCAGGGGCGCCTGGGTGGCTCTGTCGTTAAGCGTCTGCCTCCAGCTCAGGTCATGATCCCAGCGTCCTGGGATCAAGCCCCGAATTAGGCTCCCTGCTCCACAGGAAGCCTGCTTCTCCCTCTCCCACTCCCCCTGCTTGTGTTCCCTCTCTTGCTGTCTCTCTCTCTGTAAATAAATAAAATCTTAAAAAAAAAAAAAAAAAAAAGAAAGAAAGAAAAATAAAATCCCAGTGAAATCAGGAAGCCCAAGATAGGGTATGAATTCAATATGTATCATCAAGACTCCCGTATGTACACCACAGGGAGACTCATTTGGCTATGCCCAGCAGGGAGAGCTGGTCATGTTGCACAACTGAGTGTCTGGGAGAAATCAAAGGTTCAAGAAACATGCTTCTTGACACCATTACCAGGAAGAAACAGCACCAATTCTGTGTCAAGTCATGTAGAACGCCCAGTACATGTCCCATGCCCCAGAGCAAAACGCAAAGAACTGGGCACATAAAGTGGAGTGCTAGTGAGCAGCCCCAAGCCCAGCTGTCGTGTTAAGAACTGGATTTTTCACTTGCCAATCTTGTGACCTTGAGTGAGTCCATTCCTCTCTTTAAAACTCTAACAGTAATTCCCTTGTAGCACAACAGGGTGATAATGAGAATGAATGATGCATGCCTCGCCCAAGGCCAGGCTCAGAGGAAATGCTCAGTCAGGAGGTTCCATTCCCATTGCTGGTAATGGTCCATCAGAACTCAAACGGCTGTCCGGAGCACACGGTCCCAAATGTCCACACAGCTCTTACTCTAGCCATCTGGGTGCCCACGGGTTGCTCTCCAGCAGAACAGAAGCTGTGCGAATGTGAACTTTCATTTGTCCAGAACTTTGTGCCCCGTGCCTGACACTGGTTCTCCAAAAGAGCAACCCAAGTGAAAAAACTCTACTATGATTAATAAGAACACAGAAGGCAGAAATGAGATCAGGAATAAAAAAAAAAATTATGAAAAACCGTAACTTGGAAAAAAACTTATTAAGTAGAAACCTTGCAGCAAGTATTCAAAGATCTTGCAATGATTGTTTAAAATCCCCTGAAACAAGCCAGGCAAGTTCTTTCCATCTTGGAAAAAAAAAATTTCCTTGAGGCCACATAACCCTGATATCAAAACCGGACACAGATATATTCCGATAAAATCATACATCCATTTTATTCATGAACAGATGCTAAAGTAAATCAAATTCAAAACATATCACAACCAAGCTGGGCTCACTCCAGGAATAAAAAAGACAGTTTACTACATTAGAAATTTATCTATGTAATTGATCATCCACTGAGAAAAAGACAATTTCAAAAAATATGCTAAATAAGCATTTAGTGGGGCGTCTGGGTGGCTCAGTCATTAAGCGTCTGCCTTCGGCTCAGGTCATGATCCCAGGGTCCTGGGATCGAGTGCCATATCAGGCTCCCTGCTCTGCGGAAAGCCTGCTTCTCCCTCTCCCACTCCCCCTGCTTATGTTCCCTCTCTCGCTATGTCTCTCTCTGTCAAATAAATAAAATCTTTAAAATAAATAAATAAATAAGCATTCAGTAAAAAACTTTGTAATTTAGTAAAATAAATGTTTATGATTTTAAGACTTGGCACATAACAACAAAAAATGCCATCATTCATGAGGTTGTTTGAAGCCCTCTCCGTGCTTAGCAGTGTTGAAATTCAGCATTCAACAAGTACTTATTGGGTACCAGTTTAGAGGAGGCCTCAAGCTCCCCACTTAATGAAAGCTCAAGGGAATTCCCCTGGAACCCTGAAAAAAGGACAGTAGAGCACATACCTGAGTATAACTTAGCAGACTGGAGACCTCCCTCTTGGACAGCCGTGAGCTTGATCTACGGCCTGGAATAAAGAATCAGGGTCTGTTTGGAGGAAGGGGCAGCCCTCTGGGCTGGGAAGCAGCCGTGTCGTCCTTTGCTGACCTGCTGTCCCTGGCGTCTCCTCTCTCTAAACCCATTGGCATCCTCAGGGTTTAACTCCTAGCCCCTCAGGATCTGTGGTCCTGTCAATGTATTCATAAGGCAACAGGGCAGAGCTGGGCACATAACAGGATCAAAAACAATACTGAAGGTACTCATGAGGGAAGGCATCAAATTCCTTCCAGAATTGTGGCCACCAAACTACAACTAATGAACAATCCAGTGCCTGCCGGATCAGCCACATTTCAAGTGCTCACATGTGGTTAATGGCTATTATAGTGAACAATGCAGAAAACAGAACACTTTCACCCTCACAGAAAGTTCTATTAGACAGCACAGCTCGAGAGGTTTTCAACAGCAGGGTGGGATAATACAGGGTTTTTCCAAACCAGCTGGGTCAGAAAATCTCAGTGGGGAGGACCCCAGGTGATATGATCCAGAACTGCGCAGGAGAGGGGTGGGGAAGGGAAGGATGGGAAAGGAAGCGGGCCTCAGACCCTCCCCACTTGAGTGTCTTCTTCCCACATAATCACAATGCCAGCTGCAAGGGGAGAAGGGGTCCCACTGCAAAAGGGCCAAAGACCCCAGCCTATGCTGCAACCACACCCCATCATGGCTGGAAAAGGACAGGTGTCATAACCTTGGGGTTAACTCCTCAGAATCCCAACTGAGGTGGGGGCAGTAGGGGGAGCAAGGGCCCGCGGGCAGGGATGAGAAATGGGCTGGGCTCTGCCTACATCCACGTCCCTTCCCCAAGAGGTATGGCAGAGCCTGTCAGAGACCAGACCCTCTCCCCACGACCTGCCTTGAGCCTGCTCCGAGGCTCAGGTCCCAGCTGCTGCTGTCTGCGGTGCCTGTCCCACCCCTCCTCCCCACTGGCCCGGCCACCTCTGATCTCCGGGGTGCTGATAGCCTCCAGGATAGGGGGTGAGGGCGCATCCTTGGAGTCAGAAGACTGGTCGCTGCAGCCCCCATTAGTGATGATGGAGTCTTCCCTCCCGCTGGCGTCCTCCTCTCTGTTGAGTTGTCTGGTGTCTCCCTTCATTGTTTCCTGCAGGAGGGCCAGAATGGGTAGGGTAGCAGGGAAGCAAGGGCACAAGGGGGCAGCACACCCCGAACCTCCCGCCAATGGCTCTATGTCCTCAGGCCAACAGAGGCCCCTTGACATTCTCCGGGTGATACTCCTGCCCAAGGACCCCACCCAGGCTGCCCCCCATAGCCTGCCCCCCTCACCAAACTCGGAGGCTCAGGACTTGGTTCCATGTGGCCAGGCGGCCCGAAGGCTCAGATACCAGCACCCAGGACAGAGGAGGGGGCTGGGCTGTGGTCTGAGGCTTAGGCTGTTCTGTGCAATTAGCCGGCCACTTCAAACAATACCATTTAGGACCCGCCTGCCCCGGCCTGCCTGCCGCCAGCCTTGGTCCCCTCTGCCCCTGGCCCCCTCTCCCTGCCCAGCCTCCGCAGGGCCTCAGGAAGCCAGTGCATTATTTTCCCTCCTGACCCCTTTGTTTGCTCTCTCCCTTCCCCTCAATCTCCAGGTCCTCTTCCCACCCGCCCCCTCCTCCCCCACAGAACAGCTTCTCTCCTCTCCATGGCAGCACAAGCCCCGCCCCACCCCAACCTCAGGGGCCCATTGGTCTGCTGGCCTGTCACTCACTCCCCTCCTCCCTCACCAGCTGGGGCTCAGAGTCCCAAGTTCCCAAGAAGGGAAAGGATGGAGGAGCACAGGCAAAGGACTGGGGCAGTTAACAAGGGGCATGCTCCCCATCTGCTCCAGCCTCGCCCCACCTCTGGGCCTTTGTCTCCCCACTGCTGCCCCTCCTGGTAACTGCATCATCACCAGGCTATTCAGCTGAGACCACCAGCGCAGGCCAGGTCTTCACTGATGGGTTCAAGGGCTCTGTGACCTCGACCTGGCCTGCAACATATGTTAGCTGCTAGAACCTGCACCTTTCTCTCATTTAGTCCTCCTAATAATGTGATGGGCCCATTTTATAGAACAGGAAAACTGACACACAGACTGGGTTAGGCTCCAAGGTCAGAAATCACATCTAAGAGGTGAGGCCAAGGTAAAAATGGAGCCTAGGTACAGGGTGAGGCCCCCAGACTCCCATCCCTTGGTTTTCCCCAAACTGCTCCAGAGCTATTTGGCACCACACCCTATTGTTCTGGATCCTTTCTTGGAAAAAGCTTTCTCAGCCAAGGGCCGCTTATCAGCACTGAGCACTCCCAGCCCTATGCCCCATCTTGGGGACTCACCACACAGTACCAGATGACCCACACTAGCCTCCCAGGGTACCTTCTAGAAGCATCAGTCAGGGCTATAGGGTTGCAGACTGCAGGGGATGTGGCACCACGTCCACCAGGAGGCGATGCGGGGCTGTCTGAATTGTACTGCAGCGCCCCCAGGTGGATATGGGACATCACCTGGGGGTCCCCATTTTATCCTCTGCACCTGTCCCTCCCCCAGGCCTGGGTGCCGGGCTGCTAGACCTCTGCTACATTTCCCATAAGACCCAGGGACCAGTGACTCTGGAATCATCTGGGAGATGGCTAAGAGCTACAAAATCACAGGCATGGCCCTAGACCTACTAAGTCAAGACCAACATTTTCAAAAGATCCCTGGGTGATTATATGCAAGTTAAAACAGCACTGTTCTGGTTCTAAATGTATACTTATCCACAGCACAGTGTGGCATTTACCCCACGTGGCCCAGGATGTGCAGGCTCACACTTCCTGGTCTGTTTTCTCTCAATACGTGTGAAGGAAGCTCACCAGCCCCAGGGGAAAAGAGGAATACTGGACCTAGCCCCATCAGCTGCTTCTCAGCCTCTTTCACTGCCAAGCCCTGACCCGGAAGAAAAAGCTGGCTGACCTATAGCCAGATCCCGTGAGGCCAAGCAGCCAAAATCCCAGGGAAACTGCTGGAGTGTGGTTCAAAATAATAATTAATTCCCAGTGTCTTGCCCCAGGGCCAAATCAGTGAACTAAGTAACCTGGGTGGCCTAACCCAGGGTGGGAGGCTGGGTCGCGGGTGCAAGAGACCAAGGGCCCACAGAAGCTTAGGGGAGGAACGGGCAGCCAGGGCTTCTACTCAGGAGCTGGTAGCAAGCAGGTCAGAGGCTGAAACTGACGGCCATTACTTCCCACTCGTCCAGGGCCCCGGATTCCCTCAGACAGCCCTTAACTGTATCAGTCAGGAGCCTCCCTCTCCTAAACAGGCCCAGATGGAGTCAGCAGCCCAGAGTGGACAATGATTAACTACCTCAGGCCTTCTCCTAGGGCCTCAGCAGTGCCAACCTGACCGCCAGGCCATCAGACAGACACAGGGGCAGTGCACCTTCCCAAAGTCAGATGTGGACATTCAGGAAAAAATCTACCTCTAGGAACTAGACCCATGGGCACTGGGGGAAGGTTCAGGCAAGGAAACCAAGCAACTCTAAGTGTCCTTGGCGACGTGGGCAGCAAAAATATCCCCTTTCGCTTGCATAATTCGATCATGTGATTTCATACAAAATTCCTTCTCCGTAGTCTTCATCGCCCTGGGTTTGCATGGACAGTACCTTCCCTTGCCACCTTACTGCCACAACACACACCAGCATCTAGAACCCGTGCCCACCGAAAGATACCCCGTGCAGTTCCTCTTCCCCCTCTGACCATTCTACCCTGACTACATTCTAAGGCCCGCCTCCAGGCATGTGCTGCTGCCGCCCCCCCTCCGCCTGGAAGCCCTCCCCATCCCTACCACATATCTGCTGGTTACTCAGACTTCAAAACCACATGGGTCAAGTCAGGAAGCCCTCTCTCAATACACTTCTGCTCCAAAAAGCATCATCTGGCCCTCCTCACATAGGTAAACAAATCCTCTTGCCTAATAATACAGTAATTTTTTCAGTATTTACTACTATATATGCAACACTTCTGTGCTTTACCTGTATTAACTCATTTAATCTTTAAATGTGGTACAAGGGCGCCTGGGTGGCTCAGTCATTAAGCCTCTGCCTTCCGCTCAGGTCATGATCCCAGGGTCCTGGAATCGAGCCCCGCATCGGGCTCCCTTGCTCACCGGGAGGCCTGCTTCTCCCTCTCCTGCTACCCCTGCTTGTGTTCCTTCTCTTGCTTTGTCTCTCTGTCAAATAAATAAAATCTTTAAAAAAAAAAAAAATAAGTGTGGTACATATGATCCCTGTTTCACAGATGCACAAATTGAGGCAGACAGATTAAGCAACATAATACACACTGGACCAATGTGGGTTGTTCAAATGTTCAAATCAAGTCCCGAAAACGTTAAGAACACACAAACTTAACTACATGCTCTTGGCAACAGGAAGAAACTAGCACCAGAAATTGGTGTGTGATGCTAGATAGAAATCACCCTCACCTCTTCCCACCACTTCCTGAATAATATGGCCCCCAAGACAAGCCAACTGCTTTATCTAGTGTGATCATTCCAGTGCTAGAGGATCAATGGGCTGGGTTACCTCCCTGAAAGAGGTGGAACCTTCCTGAGGGATTTTTCCATGCTGGCTTAAGAACTGTGCCTTGCCACCCCACTGTTCTAACAGTTCCTGGGTCCCTACCCTAAGCTAAAGGCAGTACACAAACCACCCTTAACCCCCACCCGATCCTGAGGCAGGTCCTGTTATCAACCTGCTTTCCACAGGCTCAGATGAATTAATTAAGTCACCCAACAAGGTGGCAGCGCCAAGACTCATGCCTAGGCAGTCCAGGGCACGTGCCTTAACTGCTGTGCCTGAGACAAGGCAGTCGTGAATTCTAGTTTTAAGAACAATGCATCACCCATCCCAGGGGCTACAGGAACTTTGTGGCAGAGGGACATGATCCTCCAGCTGAGTGTTTACCTTCACAAGAGGTGATGGTTTAACCTCCTGATGCGGGGTGAACTGTGACCCTTTCCCAGAGGCTGGGGTCCGGCATGTGATTTAGGGCGGGGCAGCAATGTGGGGTGGGCTCACCCGCAAGGTTCTCCCTGCAAGGCACTGCCTCATTAGCGCAGGGTGCCTGTGTCCCAACTGAACCAGGTCAGACGTGTCCAAATGCAATGTGGCAGACAGGAGGATGGGTGGCACCCCCAATTAGACTCAGGGAGGAGGCCCAGGGACCTGCCCCCCTCAACCCAGCTATAAAGCTGTGAAGTGATGTCATTCATTTCCTCCAGGCTGGTACCAGCAGCAGACCTATTTCACAGCACCCTGTAAATGGTAATTGCGTTAATTAAATGCACAATACAGGAAGGGGGGATGGTGGGCATGACGGGGAAGTGGGTGGAAGGGGGGGGCCACATGGGCATCCCTGCCCCACCCTGAGTCCCCCAGGGCTTAGAGATTTGGTGCAGTAAAAAAGGAGCTTGAAAGATATTCCCACCTACCCTATTTAAAAAAGTCCTTCTCCACAGCCTATGGGAGGGAAATCTAGACTACTGAATCCTCCCCACCTTGACTGCTCAAGTCTTTCCTAGCTGTTCCCATTGTCCAAGATTCCAAAATAGTTGAGATGGAGCAATTACTGTGTACCTCATCCAAAGAGAGAGCTTACTCTTGGATTCCCCCTTTCCCAGATGAGTAAAGTAAAGCTCAAGGAAGCAGATAGGCAGATTCCTTGCCCAGGCTTGCACAGCAACTAAGGGATGGAGATTTAGGCCTAACCCGTGAGCCAGACCTTAAAAGACATTTTAAAATTAATATGCTAAGTACAGTTATAAAAGTGAAGCCTGGGGACACCTCACCCAGGTGAGCAGAGAGAAAGGAGGGTACCCAGGCAGTGGAAACAGTTAAGTACAAAGGTAAGGGGGCTGGAAAGAGGCTGCCCCCCTGGCTGGTGGCAGGGAACAGGGTCCCAGAGTTCACGGCCTTTGCCTGATCTTTAGGAATCTTTGCTGAATTCCAAAAATAGCCAGATTCACAGGCAAGCTGGAATGAAAAAGCCCTCAAGTCTTTCTAGAACCCCAGTCTTAGCATTTGTGAAATCAAATGACCCCACCGTAATTCCCTGGGTGGTTCACGCTAGGGATCCCAAAGTGGAGGACACAACCCTGAGAAGCTGGAGCGTCCACATTTTCATGTGCCATCCTGCCAGACTTCCCAGCTCTGCCTCACAAAGGGACGCATCCCTTCATCATGGTGATTCAGAAGGAGTGTGGAGGATTGCTCAGTGCCTCTAGGCCATGGCTACATGCACCACTGTCATTGTACAGTAAAAACTGGGTTTTGGTATATTGATCAGAATTATCAAAACAACTGGGGTGCCTGGGTGGCTCAGTCGTTAAGCGTCTGCCTTTGGCTCAGGTCATGATCCCAGGGTCCTGGGATCGAGTCCCACATCGGGCTCCCAGTTCGGCGGGAAGCCTGCTTCTCCCTCTCCCACTCCCCCTGCTTGTGTTCCTGCTCTCTCTCTCTCTCTCTGTCAAATAAATACATAAAATCTTTAAAAAAAAAAAAGAATTATCAAAACAACTGATCCACGCAGGGGTCAAATTGGACAAGTATAAAAACCTAGCTGTTCCTTGCAGCATTGCTCCTATTAGCAATATACTAACAAAACACCTAGATGTTCCTCAGTGGATTGGAATTACCCTTTAGCTAATTCCCAGAAAAAGAAAAAACTGAGGTGCCTGGCTGGCTCAGCTCGTGGACTCGATCTCGGGGTTGTGAGTTTGAGCCCCACTTTCGGTGTAGATTCCTGAAAAATAAAATCTTAGAAGAAAAAAAAGAAAAGGAAAAACTAGGAATATACAGAAAGATCTGAAAAGACAGGGCAACTTAAACCAGAGCTTGGAGTCAAGCTTTTTGCCCTATAAACAAATGCACTCGGCCCCCTTCCCCTACAGTTCTTTGGGTAACTCTTGGAAGGGTGTGCAAATGTGCAGAGGAAACCACCGGTAACTCAGACAATGATGGGTGGGGCAGCGATGGGTGGGGCAGCATAAAGAGCTGAGGATTCTGAGAGCTGCCATATCCACCCCTGTGGCCATGTGTCCCTTAGAGCAAAGCTGGAGCCAAAGAGCCCTCTGCCCTCTCCCCTGCAGGGGGGGGCGCGCGTTAAGGGAAGAAAAGACCAATGTTCTGTAAAGCCACTGCCTGGGCGCTACCCCTCACAGTAGGCTACTCCTGTCGTTATATCCAATGCCTTAAATCTCAACTGTCTGCATACAGAGGCAGTGGGGACAGAGATTCAGCCTTTAAGATGGCATACCAACAAATGCCAAGTGTCCATATCCTGTCACATAGGATTCTACTGCTAGCAATCAACCCAGCCCAAAACTCTTACCAAGACCTATATGCAAGGATGGTTGCTGCTGTCCTGTTTATCGTGGCAAAAGCTGCAAACACATGACTGGCAAAGGCACCTGGCTAAATCCCATTCAGCCGTATGTGATGCTAGTTGAGACAGTGAACGAGGTACCAACTAGCAGATAAAGCTGTGTCAAGTGAAAGTCTGTATAATAACACAATCTCAGTTGTTAATGTTAACATATGCATTAAGCCATGTTCCTCCAGCATTTTTTTTTTTCGAACTGTAAAAAGTCACATCTCTTGGGAGGGTAGCTTATGAGTTAACTACCATATGCCCTTGTTACTTTTACAGTCAGATGCTGCCCAAGAAACATTTCTTCCAGTGAAAATGGCCATTAGTCAATCTAAAGTTACTTGTAGGGGCGCCTGGGTGGCTCAGTCGGTTAGGTGTCTGCCTTTGGCTCAGGTCAGGATCCCAGGAGTCCTGGGATCAAGCCCTGAATCCGGCACCCTGCTCAAGGGGAGTCTGCTTCTACCTCTGCCCCTCACACTGCTCATAGTCGCACTCTCGCTCTATCTCAAATAAATGAATAAAATCTTTAAAAAAATTTTTTTTAATAAAGTTACTTGTATATGGTAGGAGGTAGGCATCTCATTTTTCCCTTTAAGGAAAGCCAAACACTTGTAATGACGTGAATGTCCCAACTCCATTTCTTTTATTTTTTTTATTTTATTAATTTTTTTTTAGAGATTTTATTTATTTATTTGACAGAGACACAGCGAGAGAGGGAACACAAGCAGGGGGAGTGGGAGAGGGAGAAGCAGGCTTCCCGCCAAGCAGGGAGCCCGATGTGGGGCTCGATCCCAGGACCCTGGGATCATGACCTGAGCCGAAGGCAGACGCTTAACGACTGAGCCACCCAGGCGCCCCCCAACTCCATTTCTTTTAAAAAGTTCCTCTATATACGTAGAATGTTTCTGGGCTCACTTTTCCTTTTGGTATTTAACCCTTGCCACCCCTTTTAATCATCACAGCTTTAGAATAAGCATCATATATGCTAGGGCAAGCCTGCCAACCTTACTGAAAAGTTTCGTCAACTTTCTCCTTATACGTCTCGAACATCCCTTAGTTTATACATTTTCTCATTTCTGTTTCCCTTTTCTAGCCCCAGATTTTTCTAGGGAGTCTAACTCTGCATGCAAATAAATTTAGACAACATTCCTAGTTGATTCAACATGGAAAGGACTTACAGATCACCTCTACTATAATCAGAAAGTAAGTCCTGGTACATTATTTTTTAAAAGACAAAGGGGGGGGTGCACCTGGCTGGCTCGGGGAAAAGAACATGTGGTTCTTGATCTCAGGGTCGTTGAGTTTGAGCCCCACATTGGGTGTAGAGATTACTTAAATTAAAAAGAAAGACAAAATTTTCACAATACAAAGAAAAACTAGGGGATAGCAAGTAGGAGAAATGGGTGAAGATGGTCAAAAGGTACAAACACCCAGTTATAAGTCAAGTCCTGGGGAGATAATGTAGTACAGCATGGTGACTAAAGTATTGTTCATTTGGAAGTTGTAGACAGATCTTAAAAGTTCTCATCACAAGGAATAAATTTTAACTATGTGAGATTTATAAAATAAAGGAATTGTACACTGAAATTAGCTTTTCAAAAAAGCCCATTATCTCACATAAGCCGCTTTAAAAAAAAAAAAAAAAAAAAAAAACGAGCTATAAGTACCTGGTATGGGTTTTGGGTCTGCCCATCTCCACACGATGATGAATGAAGCAGGCCTGTAGACAAAGTAGTAGACACAAGCAGGTCCTCTAGAGGGTCTTAACCCAACACATCTGTGCATCCTGCCACTTCTGTGGGTCCAAGCCAGGTGGGGACAAATTTCTCCGATTTAACAGCACTTCAAATCCACATTCTACTCCTTGCTTAGCTGTGTGGCCATAGATAATGGTGACAATCATATTTAATACTGAGCAATCACTCTGTACTCTGCTTACAGCTTAACACGTAACATCCTAGGACAGATCCGGACACTGGGAAAGGCCACTCTTAACCTATGCATCAGATAAGAGTTCCTGCTATGCTTCAGAAGCCATACTCAGCACTGAGAATCACAGGCAAAGGCCAGACAGCCCATGCTCATGGAGCTTCCAGCTGGCTTAGGAGGATGATAGGGAAAAGGCTAGGTGATAGATGAAACAAGGTTGGTTCACCCCAAAACCTACACTGCTCTTTCTTCCACTATAGAGACCCTTTTGCCAAAAGCTCAACAGGACAAGATTTTGCCCATACCTCTGTGCACATTTGCTCAGAATTTTCCAAGTCCTATCCTCCAGCTGTTGCGCACACAACCCAGAAAATCTCTACCACGGCACCTGCCCGTTCAGGCATTTAGCCTAGTTAACACTCCAGTTCTCACCACAGCCCGGGTAAGCGGCTTCCTTCTGCTGCTCACCCTTCAATGTCTCCTCCGGCTTCCAGACCACAGGACTCAGGCAGACCAATGCCTTAGTCAAGCCATAGAGGCCATCACTCCTCCAGCCAGACTGAAACATAGGATACCTGCTTGAGCCTGAGAACTCTCCAGTACCCCTTCCCTGCAGCCAGGCCTCCACCTCTCAGGCAGGGCACTGGAAGATCCCTCTGCTCTGGGGAAGGCGACAGACCCAACAACAGAGAACATCCTTCACATTTTGGGAGACCCAAAGGTAAGTGCAAATCACTGCCCCACAAAGCAATGCTCCAGTTTAACTCTCAATTTTGGTCCTTCTTAATCATGAAGATCAAGCTCAAAATTTAAATATTAAAAATGAAAACAGTAAAAAAATACTCAGAAACACTGGACGGAAAACTAAACACCAGAATTAGTATCTTCAGGAAGACAAAAGATGTAACCAAAAAAACAAGATGAGGACACCACTGCAAATGGAATTTCTGGGACAAGGGCTCTCAAAACCTAGAAGACCAAAAACATGGCACCTGTAGTCAGCTGAGCATCCAACTCTTGATTTTGGCTCAGGTCATGATCTCAGGGTCCTGGGATTGGGACCTGCATCAGGTTTCATGCTCCAGGGGGAGTCTGCTTGAGGATTTGCTCTCTCCCTCTGCCCCTCCCCTTGTTCATGCGTGCTCTGTCTAAAATAATGTTTTAAAGATTTTATTTATTTATTTGGGAGAGCGTATGTGGGGGGATGAGTGGGGGGTAGGGTCAGAGGGAGAGAGCAGGCTCCCCGCTGAGCAGAGAATGGTCAGAAGAAAGAACAGAAGAATGGCCAGAGAAAATTCCAGTGGCCAGGAGCTCAACGCCTGATAATAAGAGCTATAGAATGAGAGGACGGGGTGCCTGGGTGGTGCAGTCAGAGATGCTGACTGTTTCAGCTCAGGTCCTGATCTCAGGGTGCTGCAATTGAGCCCCACCTAGGGCACCACACTCAGCAGGGAGTCTGCTTGAAGATTCTCTCCCTCTGTCCCTCTCCCCCACTGGTGCACACAAACGCTCTCCCTCTCAAAAATAAAAAAAATCTTTAAAAAAAAAGAAA
Organism: Phoca vitulina; assembly: GCF_004348235.1. NCBI lineage: Eukaryota > Metazoa > Chordata > Mammalia > Carnivora > Phocidae > Phoca > Phoca vitulina. Next base: position 14,749,953 of record NW_022589725.1, on the reverse strand, counting down.
AGAGGGGCGCCTGGGTGGCTCAGTCATTGGGCGTCTGCCTTCGGCTTGGGTCGTGATCCCGGAGTCCTGGGATCGAGCCCCGCATTGGGCTTCCTGCTCAGCGGGGAGCCTGCTTCTCCCTCTCCCACTCCCCCTACTTGTGTTCCCTCTCTGGCTGTGTCTCTGTCAAATAAATAAATAAATAATCTTAAAAAAAAAAAGAAAAAGAAAAAGAAAAAGAAATGTATTCTCTCAACCTCAGCAGGTTGTATTCTCTCAACCTCACCAGGCCCAACCATGTCGGGCCTCCTCCCACTGGACCTCCTCCCACACCTGCTCAGCATCAACGTGTCCTCGAATGGAAATGTATTGGTTAAGAACCTTGAGCCACAGACAACTCTCCCTCGCCCATCTATTCTGTCAGTTTTGGAAATCCATTTATTTCCTGCTAGTCTTTTTTTTTTTTTTTTTCCTGCTAGTCTTTCAATGGCTACCACTCTCCCACAAATTTCAAAGACTATAAAAGACAATTTTCGGGGTGCCTGGGTGGCTCAGTCGAGTAAGGGTCTGACTTCAGCTCAGGTCATGATCTCGGGGTCCTGGATCAAGCCCCAGAGTCAGGATCTGCAGTCAGAGAGGAGTCTGCTTGACTCTCTCTCTATGCCCCTCCCCCCGGCCTTGTGCTCCCTCTGTCCCTAATAAAACCTTTTTAAGTCAAAAATAGGGGCGCCTGGGTGGCTCAGTCGGTTAAGTCTGCCTTCGGCTCGGGTTGTGATCTCAGGGTCTTGGGACTGAGCCCCATGTCGGGCTCCCTGCTTGACGGAGAGCCTGCTTCTCCCTCTCCCTCTGCCTCTGCTTACCTGTGCTCTCTGTCAAAATAAATAAAATCTTTTAATAAATAAATACATTTAAAAAAAAAGACAACTTCCTAGAAAATTAGAGTTTGATCCTGAGACACAAAACTAAAGCAGAGAGAGAGAAGGCAGAGGACAGGCAGGGGTTTGCAATAAGGCAGAGCCCATAGATTGCAAGGTTTTAATGAATGAAAATCTCTGCGGGGGAAGTGAGAGGCAACTTTGATCAGACAAGCTGGTAAAAAAAAAAAACAATAGCAGAAGCCAATGGTGGCAGATTCCAGAGAATCTTTTCCCACTGCCCCCCAACACTGTCCTCCAGCTGCGTGGGAAGGCAGCCCCAATGGTGACCATAGTGCTAAGGACCTCACCAATTGAGCCACCTTTCCTTGCCACTGTCCTCTCCTTGGGTTCCGGTCCCTTCTTTTAGAAAGGCCTCCTGGTCCTGTCTACATGGAAATGGAGAGGCCGAAAATGAAAACAAAACATTGATTACTTTCGGAATGTGAAATTACAGGTGATGACTAGTTTCTTCTTGGCATCGGAGGATGGTAAATTTGATTTTCACTTGCCTCAAATATTTCTTGAATGTCATTTTTTTAAATATTTCAATTCCCTACACAAAGCAGGCCCTCCTCATTCTTTGCTTATTCCCTGGAAAAAACTCAGGAATGCTAACTGGGGTATTTCCCTCAGGAAGTAAATAATAACCACTTGCCAATATTTGAGTGTTTACTACATAACGTGCAGTATTTTTTATTTTTTAGTAATCTCTACACCCAATATAGGCCTTGAACTCACAACGGGAGATCAAGAGTCACATGTTCTTCCGACTAAGCCAGCCAGGGGCCCCCATAACATGCAACATTTACTGAATTTTTTAATCTAGAGCAACTCAACTGACTTAAACATCCCCTGCAAATGGCCAACCACTGTTGGCCAATTTACAGATGGAGCAATTGAGGATCAAGCCAGTGACTTATAAATGGAGTATGTACATGAATCCAGACTTGATTCTAATGCCCAAACCCCATTGTTGACTCAGATGGATAATATAACCCAGGGGATAACAGGTTTTTATAATACAGCTGACGCTGAACAATACGGGTTTGAACTACATGTGTCTTATATATTGATTTTTTTCAGCAAATAAATGAAAATTTTGGAGACTTCCAATAATTTGAAAAAACTCAGATGAACTGCATAGACTAAAAATACTAAAAAAATTAAGTTAGGTATTATTCTTAGAATTACAGAATACATGTAACATGAAAAATATGTGTTGGGCGCCTGGGTGGCTCAGTTGGTTAAGCGACTGCCTTCGGCTCAGGTCATGATCCTGGAGTCCCTGGATCGAGTCCCGCATCAGGCTCCCTGCTCGGCAGGGAGTCTGCTTTGCCCTCTGGCCTTATCCCCTCTCATGTGTTCTCTCTCATTCTCTCTCTCTCAAATAAATAAATAAAATCTTTAAAAAAAAAAAAAATATGTGTTAACAGACTTATCAGTAGTGTTTCTGGTCAACAGTAGGCTATTCAACTTGGGGGGGAGTCAAGTTAACCTGGATTTTCAAGTGGAGGGGGCAGGAAGGCAGTGTCCCTAACCCCTGCATTGTTAAAAGGGTCAACTGTACTTAGGCTAGGGACCCCCCCTTTATTTTGTGAATGAACAACTAAAATAGAAGGATCTGGGGGCACCTCGGTGGCTCAGTCATTAAGCGTCTGCCTTTGGTTCGGGTCATGATCCCAGGGTCCTGGGATCGAGCCCCGCATCGGGCTCCCTGCTCGGCGGGAAGCCTGCTTCTCTCTGCCCCACTCCCCCTGCTTGTGTTCCCTCTCTCACTGTGTCTCTCTCTGTCAAATAAATAAATAAAATCTTTAAAAAAAAAAAAAAAAAAAGGATCTGGATTCCATTTAGTCCTGATGATATAACTACACCGGGTAGATGTGGACTTTTACCCACTTCACAGATTGGAACGAGGATCTCCAGAAATGTGATCCATGTGCAGGCTTGCTCTGCATTCACCAGGCCACTTCCTCCAGCCACGGCCAGATACAGGAGCACCTGCAGTGGGCTGTTCTCTTCTGGAGGGAGGCACTGCCCCGGGATGGCGGCAAATGTGCAGTGTTCTGAAAAGCACTAACCACCAAGGTGCGGAAGCAAGCGGGCTGCATAGCACCTTGGTCCCATCAGCTACAAGAGGAAGAGATCAGCCCCCACCCAGAAGGGAGACAAATCTGCCCATCACTTTACAAAGAAAAGGATGGTCTGCTAATGAAATGAGGAATTCTGCACTTCTCTGGTCCACCAAGAAACTGAAAAATCAACCCGAGTTCACAATTAAAAAAAAAAAAAAACACATGGGGCACCTGGGTGGCTCAGTCGTTAAGCGTCTGCCTTCAGCTCAGGTCATGGTCCCAGGGTCCTGGGAATGATCCCTGCGTTGGGCTCCCTGTTCGGCAGGAAGCCTCCTTCTCCCTCCCACTCCCCCTGCTTGTGTTTCTGCTCTGGCTGTCTCTCTCTGCAAATAAATAAAATCTCAAAAAACAAAAACAAAAACAAACATCTCACTAACACAAGAATGATTCTGGCCAGAGCTGAGGCCCTGTACCTACCAAGGGCTGGATGATGAGGTGGGGGGGCCCCGCGGGTACTTGTCATGGTATAGGACCCAGGACCCAGGAGGAGTTAATTTCTGATGAAATTGGAAAAGATGTCTGAGCCTGAAGGCTGGACAGCTGGCATGAGAGCTGGTCTGAGAAAAAAGGAATCCTTTTTTTTTTTTTTTAAGATTTTATTTATTCATTTGTCAGAGAAAGAGCACAAGCAGGAGGAGAAATAGGCAGAGGGAGAAGCAGGCTCCCCGCTGAGCGGGGAGCCTGATGTGGGACTTGATCCCAGGACCCTGGGATCATGACCTGAGCAGAAAGCAGACGCTTAACTGACTGAGCCGCCCAGGCGTCCCGGACAAAAGGAATCCTAAGGTAAGTTTTCCTGAAAGGAGAACTTGCCCACACCCCAAATTGGAAGCAGGTCCCCAGGGCTGCAATAATGAGGGGTGACAGGCACCATTTGGTCGCAGGCCCCACGTGGCTGGAGGAAGGAAAGGAAGGGAAGCAGCCTCCCCCCACCCCCCACCTCCCTTGCTCCTCCCTTTCACCCCCTGCGGCTCCCAGATACTCTCCCTCCCCTTCTAGCCTTTGAAGGGGGGTGGCTAGGACTATGGCTTTAAGGAGCAGGATGCAGCCAGCCCCAACCCCTTTGTCTGGGCCCTCTCCACCCCAACAGGGAAAGGTAAAGGACCTCACTTAGCTCTGCAATTACGCCTCCAAGGTAGGCCTCAAGCTTTTTGTGGGGGGGTAAAATGGCCCCAACCCATAAAAGAAAACCCTGGCTCCTTTCAAAAGGGAACAAAGGCGTTCCTTCCTGCCAACTCCCAAATTGAGGACAATGATTTGGAAAAGCTTTCATAGCTGAGAGGAATAGAGTACCTAGGAGGAAGGCAGGATAGGCGGGGCCAGCAGAGGTCCCTCCCTTCAACTCCTGTTCTCATTAATGGTTACCCTAAAAATAGGGGCGATCGGTTAACTAATACAGATGTCATCGTTCATCACATGCTATACCAAGCACTACCCCATCAAGCCCTTACCAAACCCAGTGTGGTAGGGGCTATTTCCACCCATCAGACACCTAAGGAATATGGAGGGTTAGAGGTTAAATCGTGCATAAAACTGATTTCATTCTTATACAACCTCGAGTTATTAGTAAGACTGTTCCTATTTCACAGATGTAGTAACTGTAACCACAGAGGGAAATGGACTTGGTGGGACAGATTTAAATACATGCAAAGACCTATGCATGTCCTTAAAGAGGGCAGCCAGCTCACCTCACAAGGATGCTAACAGTGGCAGACTTTCTTTGAATGGTTACTGTATACCAGCCCTATCATCATTTCCACCCTAGAAAAATCATGGCAACCTTGAAACCCACTGGGGGGCGGGGGGTGGCCTCAAGAAGCCACAGCAGGTGTTGGAGAGGAGGGCAGGGGTAGCTCTGTGTCCTGGGCCCTCCACCTGAGGGCACCAGAAGGGATATCCCTCCCCAGCAAAATTACCACCAGTCCAAACCCACAGCACCCACAAATCAGGAGGCCGTTCAAAACTCATAGCGTCCTTAACGGTCTTTACTTCATGCACCCTCTCACCTTGGGGGGGGGGGGGGGGGGGAGATGAGGAAGCACAAGGGCTCAGTCTCTCAGGGCAGGGGATAAGGGGGAAAGGCAAGCTGGAGGTCGAAGCACAGGCCTGGGGCTGAGCCCAGACGGCTGCCCTTCTTTGCCACAGGTGAGTGAATCCAGCAGCAAAGCCTGAGCCCAAGAATGTCTCCCTGCTGCTAACTTGCTAAGTTCACCCCACAGTCTCTCTTGGCTTCTTGCACTTTTTCTCCTGCGAAGTGGGACTCATCACCTACCCTCCAACAATCAGAAGAGGGATGCTGTTCTTCTGGGAGGTGGCGCTACAGCTTTTGAGACCTCAGTTTGTGGAGTGTGGGAAGTGGGACCAGCTTCATCCCGGAAGGGGAAAAATGGAAAGTGAGCCCCCAGGGCAGGCAGTGTGACCGGGGCAGGGCGGCGCCACCCCGACCCGGCTCCTCCCCCGCCAGGTGTGTACAGAGAGAGGGCAGCCCCTCCCGAGGGCGTCCCCGAAGCCCCGCGGTGCCTCGCCGGGGTGGCTCATCTAGGGAGGACCCCGAAAGACAACCCCTCTGGCGCACACCCTGGCCCACCTGCTCGCCCGCACATCCACTAGTTATATCTTCTATCCCTGGGAGGGGAGAAAACGGCCCCTTCGCCTGAAACCCACAGGTCTAAGTCATGAGGGACGGACGCCCACCTTCCTGGCTGAATTCCTTCCCTCGCCTATAAGGAGGCTCGCTCTGAAGCCGAGGGCAGGTAAGGACACCCCCTCCCAATGACCGAAGCTTCTTCCTCCATTCCTCTCCGGAGGGACACGTCCTCCCCTCGACTCTAGACCCCAAGAAGGCCACCCCGTCTCCCTCCCTGGGGACGAACTTCTCTCCCTCGGGGTCTTGGGAATACAGCATGAGTATCCCACTCATATCCCTTCAAGTCACATGTCCTTTCCCCCCTTTTTCCTTCTTGCCACAGGTGGTCCACCCCTCCTCCCCTACCATGCCGGGTCTCCAGCCGGATGGGAGCCGCCTCCCCCGGACGTCCCAGGAAGAGGGTCCCTCCTGGCAGTCCCGGGACCCCTCCGCTGTCCCCTCCCCCACCAGGCCCGGACCCCCGGACTGACGAGCCTCCCCGGGGCCACGGGGCGCTCACCTGCCGAGAACCTGGCTCGGGCGCCGCTCTGCGGGCGAGCCGCGGGTCGGGACAGGCTGGCGGGAGGCCGGCGGGCGGCCGCGCAGGGCGCTCGGCTCGCGAATCTCCGGCGCCGATCGCCGAACTACGTTTACTTGGGCCACTTAACCCCCGCGCTGCCGGCCTGGCGCGGCGGCCGCCCGCTCGCCGGCCTGCCAGTGGGCCGGTTGCGTCCGTCGGGGGGCGCTCGGAGCGTCCACGCGGGCTGCGGCCGCGGGGCTGGGGGGTGGCTGCTGCGCCGAGGCAGCTCAGGCCTGACCGGGCTGCGAGAGTGGGTGGGGAGGGGGCGGTGCCGAGGCCCCTTGTAACCCCGGCCTGGCGCTCGCCCCGCCCCCGCCCGGGGGCGCCCCCGCCGCAGCCACTCAGAGCCGGCCCCGGGCGCGGGGGGGGGGGGGGGGGGGGGGGGGGGGGGGACGAGGGAAATTTGAAATCACTTCGGAGCCTCCCCTCCGCCCCTCCTCCACAGGCGCCGCCTCCTGTCCCCCCTCCGCCTGTTAAATCACCCATCGGGCTAACAGACCCTGATGGGGCCCTAGCCGACATCACCCCCCAAACACACACACACACTGGGACACACACACACACACACACACACACACACACTGGGACACATACACACACACACACACACACACACACACACACACACTGGGACTCAGCGGGGGCCCCCTTTCCCCGCCCCCCACCCTGAGCAGGATGCGCGGCCCAGAGAGGGACGTGCCCCCACTGGAGTCACACAGCGGCGGAGTCTCCCCTCTACCCCCACCTCCAGCCGCAATGCCACCTGGGCGCTGCCGTGCCTCAGCCAGTCAGTCACCCCCTCTGGACCCTCGGACAGGTCCTTCCTTCCTCCCACCCTGCTGGGCCTTTGTCAGCCATCTTGAGGGGAAGGGAGAGGAGAGCAGACAGGGAAGGCGGCCGGGTCCTTTGCCGCCTGGGTTCTCAGGTCCAGCCGGCCTCACAAGCAGAAGAAGCCCCACTCTTAGGTCTCAAGTGCCTCTGCCCTTAAAGGGTGTTGAACTATTGGAAAACTGTACTTCCTAATATTTATTGTACCTGGTATTTATATCCATATGTTTATCTGTTTATTGTGTGTTTCTCCACACATTAGACTGCGAGGTCAGGGTCTCCGTGTATCTTAGCACACAGGAGATGCCTAATAAATATGTGTTGAATGAAAGAATGAAAGAAAAATGAATGATGACAGGATGGCCTACAGGCCCTATAGGAGCTGGCTCCTGCCTGCCTTTCCAGGCATCTCCTATCCTCCCCCCTGCCCCACTTCACTCAACCTTCTCACCTCTTGGCTGTTCCTCAAACACATCAAGCATGTTCCTGGACATTCCTTGTCCAGAGGACTCTGCATGGCCAGTCTCTCACCTTTCTGTTCTCTCCCCAAAAGGTCAACTTCTAGAGATGCTTTTCCTGACCACCCCACCTAACAGCCTCCCCACTCCATCCCTCCTATCTGATGTCATTCCCTTTGTAGCTCACAGAGCTATTTCAAATTTTTTTAGGATTTTATTTATTTATTTGAGAGAGAGCGAGCATGGGAGGGGGGCAGAGGGAGAGGCAGGGGGAGGGGCAGAGGAAGAGGGAGAAGGAGACTCCCTGCTGAGCAGGGAGCCAGATTTGGGGCTCCATCCCAGGACCCCTAGAGATCATGACCTGAGCCACCCAAGCACCCCTTGCAGAGCTATTTCAAATTGTTTTGGATATTTCCTTGTTTACATCTTTCTTTTTCTGGTTTTTTTCTTGTTACAAACACACACTATAAACCATACTCCATGAGGGCAGAAACCACAACTGTCTGTCTAGGTCCAAGCTGTATTTCCAGTCCCACAGGAGGAGTTCAACACAAGTTTGTTGAATGAATGAATGAAAGAACACAGGTTTCCTGCCTCCGGGGCTCCAGCTCTCCAAGGAAAAGCACAGCTTTCTCCCTTCATCTCCTACCAGGTATTTGCAAATAACTAAATGGCAAATTCTCTGGCAGCTGCAAACATTTCCAAACCTATTGGATCTTGTCCTACCTAGGAACCTGGATGGAGGTTAAGGAAATGTGAAAGTGAGATGGGGGAGCCTCCTGTGAATGAGCAGGAGGAACTTCTTGGCCACTGGCACAAACATCCAAAATTGGGTTCCAGTCCGTGTAGGAAGAAGGGGATCCCCCCGGAGGGCCTGTCTCTTGTCCCCACCATCTAAGGTATGCCTTTAGGGGAAAGAAATATATAAGCTGGTGGGCTTGTGGGGAGGGCTGCTGGGCCTATTTTCTGATCCCTAAGCCAAGACCTGCCACGTGGCAAAAGATGTACCACCGAGAACACCTAGGAGGCCTAGTTTAGATGCCAAAGGGTTGGGTTTCTGGGGACAAGGCAGACATTTCTGGGAAGAGCAGACCACCTAATTTCAGGAAGAAAAAAGGAGAGGGTCTCAATGAGCAAGTGTTCTGAGTCCTATCATTTGGAAAGGAGGGTGAATGCCAGGAGAACGGGTGGAAGAAAAATGGCACGATGTCTCCCTAAGACACAGAACTTTATAGTTTGCAAAGTTCATTCGTTATATTCACCACCTCATTTGAGCCTCAGAGCCGCTCCACGAGGAGTCAGGGCAAGGAGAATCAGGACGCCTTTTCAGATGAGGGGACTGAGGCCCAGAGAAGAGAGGGACTTGTGCAAAGTGAGTCAGCCAGACAGCCTGACCTTGACTGAGCACCTGCTATGTAGCAGGCAGCTGGCTAGGAATTCAGACAGGAAAGCCCATAGCTTACCTGTTGGGTAGGGAGTGTCAGAAAATGAACATAAATAAGCAAATAAGAGACTATCCGGTGTGGATCAATCTGGGAAGAAGAGAAAATGGAGACAGGATTGATGCAGCCAGGGCAAGACCTAGGTCAGGATTCAGCTTGTGGATGGCATGTGGTAGGGAAAGCCAGGACACCAGTGTAGCCAGAGCAGAGGGAGTGAGGAGGGGAGAAATAATAGGGGGCCAGGTCTTGTGGGACCAATAAGCCATGGCAGGGATTTTGAATGTCACCATTTAAGCCGTGATCTGACTTAGATGTTTAAATCAGATCCAAGTGGCGAGGTGGATGGGGAGGAGACCTGATCTGGAAAACTGAGGTTCGTAGCCTGGATCATGGTGGGAGCAGAGGAGGTGGAGAAAAGTGACTGAATTTGGGATAGATTGTGGAGATTGGGCCAAGTAGTGCTGATGGCCCCAGGGGGAAAGGGAGGGATGGCATCAAGGATGGCCCCTAGAATTTTAGCCTAAGCATCTGGGTGAAGGGTAGTGCATTTACCTAAATGAGGAAGGTTTACATAATGTGGATTTGGAGGGGAGCTCAGCAGGTCTGCCATGGCCACGTGAATATGGATTCACACTGTGACCTGGGCTGCTACCCACGTGCCCTGACTCTGTCCAATGCTCCTTTCACTGTCGAGGTGGTAGGGCATGCCATATATATCTCCCACACCACACCCCCTCCTCCAGCACTCATTCTCAGAGGGGCGGACCCCATGTCCTAGAAGGGGGATTTTCATCAGACATGGTGGTTTGAATTCTACTTCTAAGGTTGCATGAATCTGATAAATCGCCTGGTCTCTTTGAGCCTCAGTTTCCTCAGCCAAAGAGAGAGAATACTTCATTGCCACTGGGACCAATGAATGAACCATTAAATGAAAACATTGGTGTTGGATTACCCAGTTGGGCAGACAAGGCTCCAGCCCCCAAAGAAAAATTTTTATGAAAGATTTTGCCTTTTTTCCCCCCATACTCCCCAAGATTTTGCTTTTTGATGTTTAAAAAAACCATATAGGGGTGCCTGGACGGCTCAGTCCTTAAGCCTCTGCCTTCGGCTCAGGTCATGATCCCAGGGTCCTGGGATCGAGCCCGCATCGGGCTCCCTGCTCCGCGGGGAGCCTGCTTCTCCCTCTCCCACTCCCCCTGCTTGTGTTCCCTCTCCCACTGTGTCTCTCTCTGTCAAATAAGTAAATAAATCTAAAAAATAAATAAATAATAAAAAATTTTAAAAACCATATAGTTAGGGAGTCTTTCTGGCTCAGTCGGTGGAGAGTGCAACTCTTGTTCTTGGGGTCTTGAGTTCAAGCCCCACGTTGATGGGCCTAGAGATTACTTAATAAAAATAAAAAATAAATAAAATTCATATAGCTGTTACTACACACATAGACACACACACAGGCAGTGGAGAACACAGAAGGTTAGAAAGAGAATCTGTGTTTCCAGATTGATTTCAGGTCTTCCCATGTTGGACACCAGTGCAACGGTGTTTCTTTAAAAATTTATTTCAGGGGCGCCTGGGTGGCTCAGTCAGTTAAGCGTCTGCCTTCAGCCCAGGTCATGATCCCAGGGTCCTGGGATCCAGTCCGCGTTGGGCTCCCTGCTCCGCGGGAAGCCTGCTTCTCCCTCTCCCGCTCCGCCTGCTTGTAGTCTCTCTCTCACTATCTCTCTGTCAAATAAATAAAAAAAATTTTTTTTTAAAAATTTATTTTAACAGGGGCGCCTGTCTGGCTCAGTCAGTGGAGCGGTGGACTCCTGATCTCCAGGTTGTGAGTTCGAGCCCCACATTGGGCATAGAGATTATTTAAAAATAAAAGCCATAGTAATAATAATAAAATAAAATAAAAACAAAATATTTAAAATAAACAGTAAGTAAAAAAAATTTATCATAACAGATCACAATCATTATACTCATGATGGTAATCAATGTTTATTAAGAAGACAACAAAAATTCTGTGATTAAAGGTCATTTGTTTCGTCATCTGAAAAAAAAAACATAGATAAGGGAATGTCCTTGCTCTTAGGAAATAAACACTATAAAGTATTTAGAGGTAAAGGGGCACACTGGCACCAATTTGCCCTTAAATGGTTCAGAAACAACAATATGCATATGTATGGGAGAGGGAGAATGTAAAGCAAATGGAGGAAAATGTAAACAAAAGGAAAATCTGGTTAAAAAGACATTCATTCATGAGTTCCTACTACTAGTCCTACAACTCTTCTATAAATTAAATGAGGGATTATATCAAATAAAAAGATGCCCCCTGAAAATTAATGTTAAAAAAATAAACCACACAGGGGTACCTGGGGGGCTTAGTCGGTAGAGCACGCACCTCTTAATTTCAGGGTTGTGAGTTCGAGCCCCACATTGGGCATGGACATGGAGCCTACTTAAAATAAAATTTTAGGTGCACCTGGGTGGCTCAGTTGGTTAAGTGTCCGACTTTTGATTTTGGCTCAGGTCTTCATCTCAGGGTCCTGAGTTCAAGCCCCGCGTTGCGCTCCATTAATTAGTTAATTAATTAAAATACTAAAAAAACAAGGGCCGCCTGGCTCAGTAGAGCATGTGACTCTTGATGTCGGAGTTGTGAGTTCGAGTCCGATATTGGATGTAGAGATTACTTAAAAATAAAACCTTGAAAAAAAATTCTTTAAACAAAAAACAAAAACCCCACACATGTGGGGTGCCATGCTGGCTGAATCAGAAGAGCATGCAACTCTTGTTTTCGGGGTCATGAGTTCAAGCTCCATGTAGGGTGTAGAGATTACTTAATTTTTAAAAAAAGCACACATAAATATATATATCCTTCATGCCTTTGTGCTAATCAACACATTGATGGACTTACACCCATGTCATGGTTAAATATTATATTTGTGTTGAATTCTACCACCATTTTTTCAGCTCTCACAGCAGCTACAGGTTTTAATAACATGCAAAAAGCTAAGCACTGTGCTTGTTGCATAATAAGTACCTCAGATGCGGTAGGTATTTTTATGAACAGGTGACTTCATCTCTCTGTCTCGATTTCATCATCCATAAAATGGAGGTAATAAGAATCCTTACTTCGTAGAATTGTTGTGAGAATCATATGAGTTAATACATATCGGGCTTTTTGAACCATAACAACCATAAAGGTGCTTGTTAAATTAAAAAAAAAAATACATTGTTATTGGGGCGCCTGGCTGGCTCAGTTGGAAGAACCTGCAACTCTTGATCTCAGTGTCGTGACTCTTGATCTTGGGGTCCTGAGTTCGAGCCCCACGTTGGGCATAGTGATTACTTAAATAAAAATTTTTAAAAAAATATATTGTTATTAATAGTGAATTCATGCTCCCCTGCTCCCCTGGCTGTCTCAGCCCTTAGCAGGTGCGGAGAGGAACACTCCCGCTGCCCCCTCAGCATCACAGAACCCTGTCCCTTGGGCTCCCTGCTGCTTAAGGCAAGCCCAGTTCACCTCTGGATCTGCAACCAACATCTAGTGTGATGAGCCCCATTTCACAGTCAAGGAAACTGAGGCTGTGCAAGGTAAGGCAGTTTGCCTGAAAGCCATAACTGGTTGGTGGCAGAGCTGCAACTAGACTCCCAGTTCGACCCCCACTCTGCACGGACCCCCACCCCACCCCCATTCTGTGTGTGCTATGCTAAGGAGTTTGAGCCTCAGTCAACTCCCAGTCTGATTGGAATAATAATAATAGTAATGCCTACTTCCGGGAGTGACTGCAGGGATCCGCAGAGCCCGTGTATGTGAAAGAGCCCTATTGTAAAGTACTTGGTCTTAACTGCAGTGTCATCTGAGGCCACGTTCATGTGCAAAGTGGGTTCCTCACCTTTCGTTTTCAACAGAAACACCCAGACCTCTCTACCCCAGTCCACCCACAGAATTCTTTTATGTCTTTTTTTTTTCTTTTATGCCTTTTTTGAACCTAAAAATGGGCCATTGAAAGATCTGCTTTAAATATACCTACCTAGACAAGTACACAGTCTGGCCAGGTATTATTTGTTATTATTAAATAAGTATGTTAGTAGCAGCCATCAAGAGATGTGCCAGACACTTGGCTCAGTGTTTTGCACGTATTACGCACTGATTCTTGGGGCAGCTTCATGAAGTAGAAAGGAGTGTTATCTCCATTTTACACAGGGGGAAACTGAGGCCCACAGAGGCAGAGTAATTATTCGAAGTTATACTGCCAGGAAGTGTGCTGAGAGCTGGGATTAAATTCTAAGCTGGTCTTAACCACCTTGCTACCCTATAAAAGGTTTAGCATGGTTCCTAGGAGGTGGCACTGATGAACAGGGGAATGGATCCTACTTCTCCCTAAGAGCCCTTTGCTGGCTGCACAGACCCACTGACCTTCCTTTGCCTGGGGATGTGAGTCTGCCCCCTACCCTCTGAGCCAGGGAAACTCTATCCTGAGGCGTTGCTCCTCACACCTTCTATCTACTCCTTTCTCTCCTTCAAAATAGGGAAGTGCCCTGGGGTGGGCATGGAAGTTAGGATAGGAAGTGGGCTGCCCTTCTCCTTGTCCTGCACCTCTCTCTCCATCCCCTACAGAAGCAGTTCTTTCCTTGCTGCTGTCACTGAAGAGGATGCCTTGGTGGAGGAGTGTGTGGATATTTATTTAATTTATGGAACTACCTGCCAGGTGCTATGGTAAGGACTGGGGATAAAGCAGACAACAAAAAGGGACTTAGTCCTGGGGCTGCCCTCCTGGAGCTTACAACTGAGTAGGGAAACAGACACGAATTAACTGAATTGATCTCATGAACAATTATGAGATTACAATTGTGTTAAATGCTAAGAAGACAAGCACAGGGTAAGTAAGAGGAAGTGCGGCTGAGAAATATTCTCTGAGAAAGAGCTCTAAGGGAATGCAGGCTACAGGGTGGAGGGAAATGTGTTCTAGGCAGTGGGAATAGCACTTGCTAAGGTCCTGGAACACAGGGAACTGAGGGGAGGCCCGTGTGGCTGGAGCATGCAGGGGGAGAGAGAGAATCTGGTGAAGAAGGCAGGGGCCAGATCATGAAACCTTAAGAAATGAAGTCATTAGGGCGCCTGGGTGGCTCAGTTGGTTAAGCAACTGCCTTCGGCTCAGGTCATGATCCTGGAGTCCCTGGATTGAGTCCCGCATCGGGCTCCCTGCTCTGCAGGGAGTCTGCTTCTCCCTCTGACCCTCCCCCCTCTCATGTGCTCTCTCTCATTCTCTCTCTCTCAAATAAATAAATAAAATCTTAAAAAAAAAAAAAAGAAATGAAGTCATTGGAGGCTTTTCAGAAGACAGGTTATTAATGTGATCAGATGTAAATAAAGCATTTTGCATAGTGTCTCGCACAATGGTAGCTGGTAGAAGGCAAAAAAGCCCTCCCTTCATTTAGGATAGTCTCTGTATCTACAGATATATAGTCTCTGTATCTATAGATAACATTTTATCCCAATTTCTCCAGACATCAAGTGAATGAATGCTCAAGTTATTTATTATCATTATTCATAGTGATAATAGTACTCCTAATTTGCTTCCCCTGAATTGCCTAAGGAGATAATTTTTTTTAAAGATTTATTTATTTATTTATTTATTTATTTATTTATTTGAGAGAGTACATGCATGGGCACGGGGAGGAGCAGGGGAGAGGGAGAAGCAGACTCCCTGCTGAGCAGGGAGCTGGACACAGGGCTAGATCTCAGGATCCTGAGATCATGACCTAGCTGAAATTAAGAGTCAGAGGCTTAACCAACTGAGCCACCCAGGTGCCCTGGAGATCATTTTTAAAAGGTGAAAGACATGGTTAAGAAAACACAGCCCTGGGCGCCTGGGTGGCTCAGTCATTAAGCGTCTGCCTTCGGCTCAGTTCGTAATCCCAGGGTCCTGAGATCGAGCCCTACATCGGGCTCCCTGCTCCGCGGGAATCCTGCTTCTCCCTCTCCCACTCCCCTTGCTTGTGTTCCCTCTCTCGCTGTGTCTCTCTGGGTCAAATAAATAAATAAAATCTTAAAAAAAAAAAAAAGAAAACACAGCCCTGGGGCGCCTGGGTAGCTCAGTCAGAAGAACACAGGACTCTTGATCTCCACTTTTTTTTTTTTTTTAAGATTTTCTTTATGTATTTGACACAGAGAGAGCACAAGCAAGGAGAGTGGCAGGCAGAGGGAGAGGGAGAAGCAGACTCCTTGCTGAGCAGGGAGCCCGATGCGGGGCTTGATCCCAGGACCCTGGGATCATGACCTAAGCCGAAGGCAGCGGCTTAACCAACTGAGCCACCCAGACGCCCCTTGATCTCCAGTTTTGACTTTGAGTTCCACATTGGGTGTAGAGATTACATAAACAAACTTTAAAAAAAAAAAAAGGAAAGGAAAGAACACAGCACTACTGTCCCCCGCCCTCACAGTGGCCCTTGTGAGAAGAGCCTCCACTGCAAAATAGTCTGTAATCTGTCTTTGGCTTTTGACTTGGGTCCCAGGTCTAAACTATTGATTGCTTTCCTCATCCTGAGCCTTAAACAGACAGCATGCCTTACTCTTGAATGTCCCTCCATATGTATTTAAGTTTTTTATTTATTTAAGTAGTCTCTAAACCTGAGGTCAAGAGTCACACACTCTTCTGACAGTGAGCCAGCCAGGTGCCCCTCCTCCATATTTTGTGGTGATCATGCAATGAGGTATTCATCCATACTTGATAGGTTTCTACTTTTTGGAAGTTCCTTGAATAAGTCTTGCTTCAGCCACTTGCTATCTGGTAGAACAGCCTCGCCTGTCCAGATGTGGTCTGATGAGTGTCCAAAGGGATGACGCATGCCCTCATGTTTGTCCTCATGCACACTGGCATGAACTTGAGTCTAGAGATCTCCCTGAAGAAACATCACCTGGGATGGTGGTAGTGATGGCGACAGCAACAAGCAACTAGGCCGTGTTTACCTTTTAAATGTCTAGGCCCCAGCGCCCATTCTGGTCCCATCCTCGGGGCCTCCAGGAAACCTCTTGCCCACCTCCCAAGTTCTAGGGTGCCCACCCGAAGTTCTTGTCTGCTACACCCAGGCAGATGCCTAAAGGATCTTAGATGATAGAGGCATAGTCCCCCTACTCCAGTACCACCCTCTGCTTGAAACCTCCACACAGGTCACTCTCAGTGCCAAACCCAAAGCCCTGGAGGTACATGGGGAGTACGTTAAGGCCACGTTATGTTCATATGTGTAACATTTAGTCCTTTGCTTGGTCGACCCACGTGAACAAAATGTCCATGTCAACCTGTATGACTCTGCCATTCTTTGTAACTGCTTCACAGAATCCCACGGTATGAACGGGCTGCAATTTATTGCACAGTTGATCCTGTTAGTGGACAATTCATTGGCTTACAGGTTTTTCCCATTACAATCCTGGTTACCAAGAGCATTCCTCTACATTCCTCCTCATATGTATGTACATTTCCGGTTTTTACAGTTACCATTCAATTGTCCAAGATGACTATATAACAATTTATTAATTACTTGTATAATTTTCCAACATTTTATTATGGAAAATATTCTAAGATTCAGCCAAGTTGAAAGAATTTATGGGGAACCCCCTTAGACCTCCTACCCAGATTTTGCCGTTGACATTTTATACATCTCTCCATCCATCCATTTATCCATCCATCCATCCATCCATCTATCCATCTTATCTTTTGAAGCATTTCAAAGGAAATTGCAGACATCAGTACACTTCCTTCTGAACATTTCAACATGCATTTCATTAACTAGAGTTTAATATTTGTTTATACTTTTTTGTCTTCAATGTAAAATTTACATAAAAGACACAAATCTTTTTTTTTTTTTTTTTTTTTAAAGATTTTTATTTATTCATTTGCGAGAGAGACGGAGAGAGAACAAGCAGAGGGAGAGGCAGAGGGAGAGGGAGAAGCAGACTCCCCGCTGAGCAAGGAGCCCGATGCGGGACTCGATCCCAGGACCCTGGGATCATGACCTGAGCCGAAGGCAGACGCCCAACCATCTGAGCCACCCAGGCGCCCAAAAGACACAAATCTTAAGTGTACATTTACTGAACATTCATACACGCATACACACACTGTGTGTGCTCCCCGTGTACCCAAACCCCTATCAAGATATAGAACATCATCATCACCCTGGAAAGTTCTATTGTTCCTTCCAGGCAATCTCTGCCCCAACTACTACAAAGATAATTAGTGTTCTAATTTTTTCCACCACTGACTGCCTGTTCTAGATCTTTATATTTTTTAATGGGGGGGGGGATGGGGGACACTCCCCACGTACACATTTTTTCTGCCTTCTTTTATTTTAATGGGAGGAAAACAAAAATCTCACCTCCTCTCCAGTGCCTAAAGGAATGTATTTCTTTCTGACCAGATAAGTTCTATTCCTCCTTTGAGTTCCAATAAGCAATTAACTTCTCATTCCCTGGGACACATGTATTTAGGCTCTGAGCTACCTGAATGCAGGGACTACATTTATCCCCACAGTAAGTGCTCAATAAACGTTTCTTCCCTTGAAACCCTTGCTTATTATCTATCTTTCTCTCACTTTCAGACAAACCATAAAGTACCGGTGGGCCTTCCTTTATTTTTGGAAGCTTAGGTTTGACTGCTCAGGGAGGTAGGATGGTAAAGGGAAGATCAGCAGCCTGATCTCATTCTTCCATCAACCCACTGAGTGACCCTATGCAAATATTTTCCCCAGTCTGGGCACTGGCTTCCCACACTGTCAAGTGAGGAAGATGGTACAGTGTGGGAATGGGGCCAAAAACCTTGGTGTCATTTTTCACTCCCTTCTCTCACGCAGGATCTGTCAGCACATCTGAAAGGTTTTCCTTCAACTCTGATTCCCAATCTGACCCTCACCACCTTGTTGCCAGCGCCTTGTACAAGCTACCATCCTTACTCCACTAGAATCTTGCATCAACCCCTCTTACTGGGCTCTCTGCTTCCAACCTTGCCCACTCCTGTCTCCTCTTCCTGAGCAGACTGGTCTTTGTTCAAAGATCTCCCACGACTCCCCATCTCACTTAGGGCAAAAGCCTAAGTCTTTCCAATGGCCCACAAGGGCCCCTATGACCTCGACCCAATCCCACCTTCTACTGTCTTCAGTTCTCACCCGTGACCTCTGCTTTTCCTTGAACACACCACGCACACTCTGACCTCAGGGCCTCTGCAGTTACCCCTCTACCTGGAATTCTTCCCCCCAGACATTTTCATGGCTCATTTCTTCACTTCCTTCAGGTCTTTCCTCAGATAACACTTTATTAAAGATGCCTTCCCTAGCCTGCCTATTAAAGAGCAAGCCCCCACCCTCCTCCCCCAGCACTCCCCATCCTCAGGATCATCCAATGTGCTATGTATTTACTTACTTATTGCCGCCTGTCTACCTGACTAGAATGTAAGTTCCACGAGGGACAGCTCATCTACCTGTTTTGACTGCAGCTATATTTTGTTCACTGTGCACCTACATTAGGGCCTAGCTCATAATAGGTGCTCAGTAAATATTTGTTGGTGAGTCAGGGAACATGGGCTTGGGACTTAGCTCTAGCGATGATCTTTTCTATCTAAGGCTTGGATTCCTCCCTTAAAAAAAGCTCCCAATCTTTTCCTCATTGTATTGTTGTGAAAAGTTAAATGGTACAGGAAACACATGTTACAGAGTTGCCTGGCTGACAGTACAGAAGCCCTGTGGCTTAGGGCACGGCTTCTGACACCTGAGTGACCTGCCACGAGGTTCCCTGGCCCTTCTAGTACCTGCTTCAGAAGTTTCCTTAAGGTTATACAAAAGCCCCATGGAACGTGCTTCACACAGTGTCTGATACAGTAATAGTAACCGTTGTTGAGGGACTGGAAAAGGATTCTACTTCTTGGATTTGCTCTGGATCTGGACTCTGCCTCCTCTTTTGTTTTGGGATAAACAGACCTGTCCAGACCTGTCCTTATCTCCTCTGGGCAGGCCCTCTCCCACCAAGCTTCAGGAAGTCCTTATACACAGCTTGTAGATAACCCTGCCGGCAGGCTGGCCTTCAGAAAGTGATTACTGAGTCATGCTGACCTGGGGAGTAGTGAGAGAAGGTAGGGTGACAAGCCCAAGACCCCCAGGCTTCCCCTTGATTGTTATGTTGATGCCCATGTCCAGGGCCAGTCAGAGGTGGACGACTTAGTCTGCTTAACTTCCATTCACCTTTCAGGTCTACCCACAGCTGGCTTACCCCCCCCACATGCCCCCCCCCCCCCCACCGAACCTGCTCACCAACCGCCCCTCCTTCCTAGCTTCATACTGCCCTTCAGCGACTCTTCAAATCCAGTGTGTCTCCCCCGTTAGATTGTGAGCTGCATGGGGGCAGAGCAGTAATCTGTCTAGATCACCGCGTGGCCCCAGCACCTAGCACAGGGCCTGGCATACAGAAGGTGGTCAATAAATATCTGCTGCCCGGAGGACCAAAGGGACTTTCCCATCTTTCAGATAATAAAAGTGGTCTAGAAGAGAAAGTTCCCCTGGCAGCCCCTCCCAGGTTACACCCAGGTCTCTTCTCAGCACCCTGCAGCGATTTGCATTGCAGTCCTAAAGCAGGGCTAGGCCAGGCATTCATTTTATAATTGTCCTGAGGAGAAAAACAAAACAGACAATAGAGATCCGAGGCCTCATTTTCTCAGGCAAAGAGATTCCTACCTTGAATTTGAAATAAGGGGCGAGAGATTCCCCAAAGGTGGAGGCATTATCACCCCCACCCTCAAAACTAGGAACTGCCCAAAGGGCCCTTTAAAAAACAAATTTCTAGGGGAGGCAGTTTAAAAGTCCATTGAAGCTTAGGCCAAGGATCTTAAAAAGGTGTAACCTTTACCCCAGGAATTCCACTTGTAGAATTTATGTCAAAGAAAAATCTTGAGATTAAGGGAGACTTTTGAACGGGTAAGCAAGTTCTTCACCACCTCCCATGCAAAAGTCAAGAGAACTGAAATTGTCCTAGGAGTCCAACAATAGAGGGCTGTTTACATTAATGTGCAGATACAAGGATAGAAAACTGAAAGAGGAATTGACTCCTCTCCCCATGGCTTCCAGCAAGCTCAGAGCCAATTTGAAATTCAACCAATAATCTCTCCACTGCTCCATATGTTGGTGAGTTTGCGCCCTACCTGGTCCTGATTTACCTTTCTTTTTTTTTTTTTTTTTTAATCCTCCTACTTTAAGTGGCTCATTTCTTCAGCCAGTAACAGTCTTCCAACAGGGGAGTTTTTGTCTGGTTCACTGCTCTGTCCCAGCACCCAGCATGATGCTCACTAAAGACATGTTGCATGAATGGACAAATATATCCACAGGGTTGACTTAAAATCTTGGCCAATTTGGCAACTCCTACCCAAACGAAAGGTGGCAACCCAGCAATTCCATTCTAAGATCCAGTAATGCCATTCTTAAGATACCTGTATACATGGATACCTGTGTATGTGAAAAGGCAAGATGCTAAATAGTGTAAGAGTGTATATATATATATGTATATATATATATATGAGTCCATGGTTCGAAGCAAAAATAACAGAGAAAATAAGTGTAGGCCATTCCAGAATGATCCTGAGAGCACATATGGGAAGTTCCGATCTCACTCAGTCGTGGGACCTTGAATAGCACCTTTCCTCTATCAGCCCCATCCCCCCTCCCACAAAAAAACAAGGATAAGAGTTAAGACCTCCTGGGGGGCTTACTGAGAGGATTAAGGAAGAAAATGCATGTAAATGCCCAGCACTTCTACAGTTAGTACTGAAAGATATATTAAAATAGAAATTTATTTCCCTTGTGACAGGATGGGAACAAAGATCATTTAACTTCTTTTGACCCCTTTAAAATTTATTCTGTAAGTAAACTCAAATTTACGAAAGAGTTGCAAGAATACCCGTTATACTCTACCCAGAGTCAATAATTGTTAACCTTTGCCGTGTTTGTGCTATTTATCTCCTCTTCAATTTTTATTTCTTCAACCATTTTATCCCCCTTTACCTTAAATACTTTCAGCATGTAATTCTGAAGAACAAAGACATTCTCCTACATAAGCAAAGTACAATGATCAAATTCAGGAAAGTGAACACTGATACAATATCATTATCTAGTTTACAGTCATGTTCAGATTTCATCAGTTGTCCCAATAATGGGGTGCCTGGGTGGTTCAGGCGGTTGAGCGTCTGCCTTCGGCTCAGGCCATGATCCCGGGTTCCTGGGATCAAGCCCTGCGTGGGGACTCCCTGCTTGTCAGGGGAGTCTTCTCTCTCTAAAGTCTTTTTTCTTTTTTTTTTTTTTTTAAGATTTTATTTATTTATTTGACAGAGAGAGAGACAGTGAGAGAGGGAACACAAGCAGGGGGAGAGGGTGAAGGAGAAGCAGGCTTCCTGCTGAGCAGGGAGCCCCATGCGGGGCCCGATCCCAGGACCCTGGGATCATGACCAGAGCCGAAGTCAGACACTTAACGACTGAGCCACCCTGGCGCCCCCTCTCTCTAAAGTCTTTAAAAAAATTGTTCCAATAATGTCCTTTTTTAAAATTGTGGTTAAAAAAAAATAAGACCCACATAATATTTACCGTCTTAACCATTTTCCAAGCATACAGTTCAGTAGTTTTTTATTTATTTTTTATTTTTTTAAAGATTTTATTTATTTATTTGACAGAGAGAGAGAGAGGGAACACAAGCAGGGGGAGTGGGAGAGGGAGAAGCAGGCTTCCCGCCACGCAGGGAGCCCGATGTGGGACTCGATCCCAGGACCCTGGGATCATGACCTGAGCTGAAGGCAGATGCTTAACGACTGAGCCACCCAGGCGCCCCAGTTCAGTAGTGTTAAGCATATTCACGTTGTTGTGCCAATAATATATTTTATGGTAATTGTTTACCTCCATCCAAGACCACACATTACATTTAGTTATCTTGTCTATTTTAATTTCTTTTAATCTGGAGCAATTCCCCAGCCTTCCTTTGTTGATGACTTCCATAACATAGGTGTTTTTGAAAAGTGTAGGCCAACTGTAATTTTGCATTTGTCTATGTGCTTTTATCATAAAGGAGCTAGTATTGAAGGTATGATGAGGATAATAATAAATGGAAACACGAAAATGTCCACAGTATATTCCCTCCCAGTGTTGGGTAGGAGGAGGATCTGGAATCTATCCCTTCTGTCATAATGCCCTTGGGCAACATACCAGATCCTCAGGGGTGATAGAAACGTTCTGCATCTCACATCAATCTCAGTATCTCATCAATGTCAGTATCTCACTTTGCAAGATAAGATCTGTATATTGAGGGATCTCTCTGTATTATTTCTTACTACTGTACATGAATCTACAATTATCTCAAAATCAAAAATTTAATTTTTTTAAATGCTTTTGGCATTTCAGAGCATGAAGAGTCAACCTTTCTCTGGGGAAGAACTTGGCCCCTTGGTGAAATTCCCAGCGGGAATCCTTGTGCCTGAGAAAAGACTTCTTAATGAGCTCCTTTCACTTGCAGGGGAGGGGGAGGGGGCCCTCTTTTGCCCTCCACAGGGACATTTTAAAGTGAATGAAGGGAGCAAGGTCCCTCATTAAGGCTGAAATGGGAGCTGCTGGGGGCGGGGGTTCTCTAGAAAGGAGGCCTGGCCCCAGGTCTGCATTTCCTGCGACAAAGTTATCGCATTAACAATAATCACCACTCCTTCCTTCATCCTAGAATGGACTGTGAAGGAAAACATTGGAAAGACCTTTTTACCTATTGTTTTCGTTAACTGACAAGTTCTTAATAAAACTGAAAAACTGTAAAGACCTAAATAGGCAACCATGGGGATTAGTTATGGGCATTATATTCTGGCTCAGTAGAATAGTATGCAGGCTCTTATGATCATGTTTGCATAGCGTTTACAGTTGAAGCCAAGACTGGAGTTGTCTGAGATTTTGAGGTTTCTTTTAGAGGACTTGGGATTACCCTCAAGGTTGAGGAGTGCTGGGTGGGAAGGAGAGTGAGTTGCTCTTAAGTGCCTCATCCAGGGAAGTGAACCTGCCACCAGACCCCTATTCAGGGTGAAATGCTAATTTCTGGTTGTTCTCTGAGAGATCAGTCATGGTCCCTACCTAGGAAAGTTGGCCATTCTCTTGCTATTTAGAACCCAAATAGTCTGAACATAACATTCCTTGACACTTCCAGGAATTTCTCAAAAAGAAATAATCAGATGTGGGGAAAAATGTGTACAGGGATGCTTATTGCTATATTCTTTCTATAAGATTGAAAAACTGGAATAATAATAGCAAGCATTTATTGAGCACTTACCATGCGCCAGTTGCTGGACTAAGTGTTTTACGAGCATTGTCTCATATCGTCCTTTCAAGTAGGTTCTATTATTGTCTCAATTTTTACAAATGAAAAAAGAAATGGAGGCACAAAAAGCTTAGTAATTTGCCCAAGACAACATTATTAGTAAGTGAGGGAGACAGATGGGCAAATGACAGCAATAACACAATGTGATAAACATTAAAATAGAAATAATATGAGCAACAATAGGTAGATGGTGCAAAGTATTATCATTACACATGCTGTCTATTCGGGTCTTCAAATAAAGCCTGGCACACGGTGAGCATCTAAAAATTGTTGTTATTATTTATACTTCAAACTTGAATGTGCCCAGGAATCACCTGGAGATCTTGTTAAAATGCAGATCCTGAATCAACAGGTCTGGGTGGGTGGGTGCTACAAGTCTGCATTTCTAACAAATTCCCAGATGGTGTCCGTGTCCTTCAAGGACCACACTCTGTCTATCAGAGATTAAATAGGTTGGGGAAGGAGGAAAGCCCTGAATATGTAAATACAAAACAAATCACAGAAACCCCAAGGACCTGTGACATGGAAGAAAACTAGAAGGCAAGATAGTCACTGTGTTACTACGGTGTTGGACAGCAGCTTCCAGTGAATTTCTTTCTCCTTCTCTCTTTTCTGTCACATGGACTAATTAAATTCCACAAATATTTATTATGTGCTTCAGCACCAGTCACTGTGGGAGCAGAAATGAAGGAAATCCACTGCTTTCCTCAAGGAATTTTTTTTTAAATAAAATCTTAAAAAAAATAATTTAAAGAAACACATCAAAACCTCAATGAGATACCACCTCACACCAGTCAGAATGGCTAAAATTAACAAGTCAGGAAACGACAGATGTTGGCGAGGATGCGGAGAAAGGGGAACCCTCCTACACTGTTGGTGGGAATGCAAGCTGGTGCAGCCACTCTGGAAAACAGTAGGGAGGTTCCTCAAAAAGTTGAAAATAGACCTACCCTACGACCCAGCAATTGCACTACTGGGTATTTACCCCAAAGATACAAATGTAGTGATCCAAAGGGGCACCTGCACCCCGATGTTTATAGCAGCAATGTCCACAATAGCCAAACTATGGAAACAGCCTAGATGTCCATCAACAGATGAATGGATAAAGAAAATGTGGTGTATATATATACAATGGAATATTAGGCAGCCATCAAAAAATGAAATCTTGCCATTTGCAACGACGTGGATGGAACTATAGGGTATTATGCTAAGCGAAATAACTGAATCAGAGAAAGACAAGTATCATATGATTTCACTGATATGAGGAATTTGAGAAACAAGGCAGAGGATCATAGGGGAAGGGAGGGAAAAATGAAACAAGACTAAACCAGGGAGAGTGACAAACCATAAGAGACTCTTAATCTCAGGAAACAAACTGAGGGTGGCTGGAGTGGAGGGGGGTGGGAGGGATGGGGTGGCTGGGTGATGGACATTGGGGAGGGTATGTGCTCTAGTGAGTGCTGTGAATTGTGTAAGACTGATGAATCACAGACCTGTGCCCCTGAAATAAATAATACATTATATGTTAATAAAAAAATAAATTAAAGAAACACACTTAAAAGGAGTGCATCTCATTGTATATAAGTTATTCCTCAACAAAGTTGATTTAACACTTAAAGATATAAATAAATATAATGCCCCAGCAGAGATCTTTTTTAAAAGGTTGAAAATATTTTAAATTAAAAATTCCTGGATGGTGAGTCAGGGGGCCTGAGTTCAGTCACTGTCAGTAAACTTGAAGGTTTACTCTCTTCCAGGTACCTTGGACTTGGAGAAGTGCCCTGCATACATTTTCAAAGCACTTTGTACTTCTCGGCATCAGTTAATAATTTCACACACACACGTGTGAATTTCACACGTGTGTGTGTGTCTGCTATCCTGACTAAACCCCGACTTCTCCAGGGCCAGGCACTGCATCCGGCTGTCACTGTGGTGTCCTAGCACCTGTCATGGTATCCACTCTCCAGTAGACACTTGATTTATTACCTGTTGAATGAGTGCATGAATGAAATAATCACTAAAGGGAAGGCACTTGGCCTCTAGGTCAAAGACATTTTGTTCATATCCTTCCAGAGGGATTTTTAGTGAAGGGTAGAGAAGAAAGCCTGGTAGGGAAAGCCAGCCAATCCTTTCCATAGTCCCCCACCCCATGTTTCTATGCATCCCCTCCCTACCCTCAAGGCTGAGGGTGGGGGGGGGGGGGTAGGTGAAGAAGCTCTTGGGCTTGGGGGTCACGTCCTAGATTCCAGGGAGCACTTCTCAGTTTTCTCATCTGTTCAGTGGGGATCAGGGTAATAGTTACCCCGGGCTGTGAGAGGTATTTGGGAAAACACAGCATAGGGGTTAAAGTGTTTCAGGTTAAAGTGATCATCACCCTCCTAATAAACTCCCTTCATGGACCTGAGCACCACCCTCCCTCCCACTATCACAGTCCTTGCACTTCTGGGGGTCAGTTTACTCCACTCCAGAGGTTCTCAAAGTGTGGTCCCTAAGAGCTTGTTGGAAATGCAAATTCTCAGGCTGTACCCTAGACCCTTCTGGATCAGATACTCTGGGGGTGGGGCCCAGCCATCTGCCTTACACCAAGCCCTCCAGAAGATGCTGATGCAAGCCCAAATTTGAGTCCTTACTGCTCTGCTCTGATATAAGCTCTCCTAAGGAGGGACACTGGGCCTGCGTTGTTCACTTCTCTATCCCCCTGGCCTGGCACAGTACGCGTGCGACAAGAAATCTGCTGAATGCATCATACCTATGTTAATAGCAGCTAGCCACTGATTGAAGACTTTCTATGTGTCAGGCTAATCTTCTAAACGTTTTGGGAGAATTACCTCAGTTAAGCAGCCATCCCTGGGTTCATTTTACAGAGAGTGAAACTGGGGCGCAGGGAGGCCAAGCTCTGTGTTGTGGGGTCACCCAGAGGGAGATCCGCTAAGAAATCCCACGTTTGGCAGCTTGGCTCCTTGGGGCTCTCCAGGGGTCGCAGCGGCGCGCGCCTCTGCCGCGCTGCTCGTGCGCCCCGCCCCGCCCCGGGGTCCGCGCGTGTCCGCGAGGCCGCCCCGCCCCCGGGGCCCGCGCGTGTCCGCAGCTCCGCGAGGCCGCCCCGCCCCGCCCCGGGGCCGGCTGGGGGAGGAGCGCGGCGGCGGCGGCGGCTGTGGCGAAAGTGCGGCTGCGGAAGCGCGGCGAGGCGGGCGGCGGCGAGGGAGGAAGCTGGGAGGCGGCGGGCCTTGCGGAGCCGGGCGGACGCCATGGGCCGGCTGCACTGCACGCAGGACCCCGTGCCCGAGGCCGTGGGCGGCGACATGCAGCAGCTGAACCAGCTGGGCGCGCAGGTGGGCCGGGCGGCCGGGGCGCGGGCCAGCGTGGGTCCCGAGGGCTGAGGGAGGGGAGGGGTGTGGGCCGAGGGCCGCCTGGGGGTGAGGAGAGTGGGAGGGACTAGGCAGAGGGGCTTCTGGTGTGCAGTGTGGCGCTAGGGAGATTCAGGGACGGGCTAAGGGGAATCGGGGATCTGAGGCGAGTTTGGGGGGCCGAGGGATCTCAAGAGGCCTCCGGCGCAAGCTGAGGGGTCCCGGGGAGGGGAGTGTGGGGACACAGGTGGGCGGGAGTCCTGGGAACGAGGAGAATTTGTGGGGGTCTTAGAGGACCTGGGGGAAGTCTCCATAAGGCTGAAGGGAGTTTGGGGAACTGAGGTAATAGTGGGAGTTTGGCGAGCTGTGGAATTTGGTGCTCCAGGGAGGGACTGAGATGTTCAGTAGGGAGGCTAGTGGGGGAAACTGCGGGGGGTCTTGGCATCCAGCGGGGGCCGGGGGAAGGGGGAGCCTGGAGTGGGGGGCAGGTAATCCGCGGTCACATACGGGTTTGGGTAATGGCCAGGCCAGGGTGGGGACTGTAGGGGCCTGAGATCAGGGCCACACCCCTAACCCCCAATTAAGGGGAATATCTGGTAGTCCTCAAAGAAAAAAACCATATACTCTTCACTGTGGCGGACCCCCCCCCGCCCCCACACACACCCCCCTTGGTAGTAGAGGAGCTGGCAAAGCTGTTTTTTGCTTGTTCAGCCTGCAAATGCCAGCCAGCCAACTTCCTGCCCCTGTGCTGGTTGGGCTGCCCTTTTCAAAGCACCAAGGCAGCCTAAATAAATAGGTTAAAATGACACCTCTCATCACCATTGTAAAGGTGCGGCTATTTCCCCCACTGGGTTGTAACTTCTCAGGAGGTGGGGTCCCTCTCCTTCATCTCAGCATCCCCCACAACTTACTGTTTTCTCATAAAGTAACACGAATTATAATGCCAGACATACTCTGAAACCCCTTTGTCCAACAAATAAATAAATTGCAAGCCACAAGTCTAACTTTACATTTTCTAGTACTCACATATAAAAATTAAAAAGAGAGGCGCTTAGCTGCAACTCTTGATTTCAGGGTTGTGAGTTCAAGCCCCACATTTTGTGTAGAGATTACTTGAAAATAACATCATTAAAAAGTAAATAAATAGGGCGCCTGGGTGGCTCATTCAGTTATGCATCTGCCTTTGGCTCAGGTCATGATCTTGGGGTCCTGGGATTGAGTCCTGCGTTGGGCTCCCTGGCAGGAGAGTCTGCTTCTCCCTTTTCCTCTCCCCCTGCTTGTGTTCCCCCTCTTGTCTGTCTCTCTGTCAAATAAATAAATAAATAAATAAAAATAAAATCTTTAAATAAATAAAAAGTAAATAAATAAAGGGGTGCCTGGTTGGCTCAGTTGGTTGAGCGTCTACCTTTGACTCAGGTCATGATCTCAAGGTCCTGGGATTGAGCCCTCTTTTGTCAGGCTCCTTGCTCAAGAGGGAGTCTGCTTCTCCCTTTGCCTCTCCCCCCCTCCTCCACATCACTTGTGCTCTCTCTAATAAATAAAAATCTTTTCTCTCTAATAAAAAAGGTAAATAAAAATGAAACAAAATATGTTTTCTTTAATCCCCTATACTATCATTTCAACGTGTAATCCATATGAAAATATCAATGAGATATTTTACTCTTTGATACTAATTTTTCAGGTTCTGCTGTGCACTTTACATTTATAGTACATCTCAATTAGACTAGCCTTTTTCAAGTGTTTAATAGCCACATGTGGCTAGTGGCCACTGTTTATCATACAGCAATTCTAAGTGCTCTTATGTATATTATTAAGCCTTTAAGTCCTTAGAACCACCCTAGGAGGTAGGTACTATTATTATCCCCATTTTCAGATTAAGGAAACTGAATCACAGAGCAGTTAAACAAAAATAGCTGTCATTTATTGAGCATGTACCATGTGGCAGGCATTGTTTTCCAGTGCTTTATGTGTAACACCCCTAAAAAGGTAGGTGCTGTTATTATTCCCATTTCATAGATAAGAAAAATGGTTCCGGGAAAGAAATTGACCTGTTTAAGGTCAGGCAGCCAGGAAGTGGTGGAGCCAGGAATTCAGGACCAGATGCTTGACTTTAGATTCTGGGGAATGAAACAGAACAGAGCTTTGTAGGTGATCTCCCCAACTAGGTAGCTTAGTTTTCACTTGTTTATATGGCAGGATTTTCTGGAAGATTTCCATTTGGAGAATAAAAAACATTCTGCTGCTAAAAAACTTTTTGGAGGCTACAGGATGGTAGGATCCCTAAGGTTACCTCCAACTTGGTATTTATGGAAAAAACATAAACCACATTCTTTAAAATCAGAGCTTGCCTTCATATTCTAACTTTAAAACATACTCTGGGGGCACCTGGGTGGCTCAGTAGGTTGGGCGTCTGACTCTCGATCTCAGCTCAGGTCTTCATCTCAGGATCACGAGTTAGGCCTGTATTGGGCTCCACGTTGCGCGTGGAGCCTATTTAAAAACAAAACAAACAAAAAACCTACTCTGGATCTTTACCTGTTTGTTTTTTGTTTGTTTGTTTGTTTGTTTTTAGTAGTCTCTACACCCAGTATGTGGGGGCTCAGACTCACAATCCTTATGTCGGGAGTTGCATCCTCTTTAGACTGAGCCAGTCAGGTGCCCCTTTACCTTTGTTTTTTAACACAGAAAGCTTTTTCCTGATGAGCAATTTACCAGAATCCTTTCCCTGCCTTTTGTTGAATGATCAGATTTTTCCAAGTACCCACTCTGTTAGCTGAATTTATTTTGAAGTCTGAGGCCTAGGCATCAATGAGAAAAAGAATCAGTGTATCAGTGTGGGCATCAACATTTATTGCTCAGTGCTTGCTTCGGCAGCACATATACTAAAATCAACATTTATTGCTCACTCAGTGGGTATTTTTCTGAATGCCTACTGTACACCAAATAGCCACTAAACCCAGTGGGGTTTGCAAAGGCACGATGGACACAGCCTCTTATGCCGGGGAAGTTGTGATCTGCTAGGGCAGGTCAGAAAACAGAGATCCAGCACAGTACTAAGTGCACCTAGATGTGTTCTCTGATGCCTGTGGCCAGTCCTAGGTAACGTGCATCTTTGAGAATAGATTAAAAAAATAATTTTTAGAAAGTTTATGAGAGAGGAAATTCAGAAAAATAGAAGAAAACAAATGGTCTACAATCTTCTCACCTAGCTGTAAATGAAAGCAACACATACAGTTAGAAAATTCAAATAGTATTCAAAGGTCTAAATTTTTTTTTAAGATTTTATTTATTTAGGGGCGCCTGGGTGGCTCAGTCGTTGGGCGTCTGCCTTCGGCTCGGGTCATGATCCCGGGGTCCTGGGATCGGGCCCCGCATCGGCTCCCTGCTCCACGGGGGGCCTACTTCTCCCCCTCCGACTCTCCCTGCCTGTGTGTTCCCTCTCTCGCTGTGTCTCTCTCTGTCAAATAAATAAAAATCTTTAAAAAAAAAAAAGATTTTATTTATTTATTTGAGATAGAGCACAAGCCTGGGGGTGGAGGAAGAGGGACAAGCAGGTTCCCCACTGAGCAAGGAGCATGAAGTGGGGCTGGGTCCCAGGACCCTGGGATCATGACCTGAGCCAAAGGCAGATGTTTAACCAACTGAGCCACCCAGGCGCCCCCAAAGGTATAAAATTAAAATATCTATTTCTCTTGTCTGCAGAAACTGTCATTTTAATAGTGTCTTTGTAGAAAAAAAGTCTGCATCTGCCTGTATATATACGGGTATCCGTTAAAATCTTTTTTTACACAAAAGGGATTGCATGATATTCCTTGAAATGGCTCTACCATAATTTATTTAACCTGCTGTATATTAATAGACACTTAAGTTGCTTTCAGTTTTTTGTTTTTATGAACAATGCTGTCAATGGATTGCTTTGTGTAAATGTGTCTGGGTTTACTTTTTGGAACATATCTGAAGGATATACTTCCTGCAGTGGAATTACTAGGTCAAGAGATACAAGCATTTAAAAATTAGATACAACTATCAAATTGCCGTCTGGAAAGGTTGTCCCAGTTTTATCCTCTCATCAACAGTGCAAGCATATCTGTTTCCTGGTACTTTGACCAGCACTGGTGTTATCAAACTTTTATTTTTGAAGATCTGATAAGTTAAAAAGTGGTACTTCCTTATTTTACTGATTTGCATTTCTCATCTGGAATGATCTTGACCGTTTTTCCATACATTTACTGGTGAGAATAGTCAAGATTTGATTTCATGGATGGTGATGAGCAGATGAACATTCCAGAAGGAGACAGCTATGCAGATATAAAGGCAAAGAATGGGGAAGGTGTTTAGGGAAGATTTATTCAACAAATACTTAACTGTGCACTTGCAATAACTACGACTCTGTGACCATCCGAAGGCATACAAGGAACCTTCTCTGCTAAGACAAGTCTGTGTTTCTTATCAAGATTTAAAATTCTAAGTGCCCTCAGGCAAGGTTCCAGGAGGGAGCCTCAGAAGTTAAGAATCTGGGTAGGTCACTTTCTTGTTGGGAGGGTCATGGTGTCTTGGCAGCAGGACATTGAAGGATAAAGGAGGCTTTGGAAAAGAGGAGATAGGGATGGGGCTCAGTGTGTCCTGCAGACCAGATTAGGTTGAGGCCTCACAGGGAGGTTGAGCCTGAATGCTAGGCTCAGGCCTGGAAATGGAAAAGCCACTGGCAGTCTTCTCAGCTGCTCCATTTCTTAAAAGGCCCAGGGTGACATAGGAAATACAGTTAGCCAAAGATCTGACAGTCCACAGATTGCAGGGGGAAATACGGAAAACTCATAGTCTGAGGACACAGTCTGAAACTAGTCACTGACTTTTCTTGTTTTTACTGTATAGAATCAGTAGTTATGCAAGGCTAATACCACTATCATTATTACTGCAGAAAGACAACCCCTGGATCAGGCTTGGTTAAAATGTTTCCAGGGAATATCCATGAAGTTTTTAGAAAGTAGAAACCTCTGTGCAGGTGGGAGTATAAATCCATGCAACTTCTTTGCAAGACAGTTAGGCAACATTTTCTCAGAATTTAAAATGCATATATCATTTGACCTAAGATACATTTTTTTTTTTTTTTTAAGATTTTATTTATTTGCGAGAGAGAGAATGAGATAGAGAGAGCATGAGAGGGAGGAGGGTCAGAGGGAGAAGCAGACTCCCTGCTCAGCAGGGAGCCCGATGCGGGACTCGATCCCGGGACTCCAGGATCATGACCTGAGCCGAAGGCAGTCGCTTAACCAACTGAGCCACCCAGGCGCCCCACATTTTAAAAATGTATTTTATAGACACATATGTCACAAAGAAATATATGGGAGGATATTCATTGCAGTATTACTTAGAATAACAACAAAGCAGGCACACACCCCTTAAGTATATACAGTTGAATGCTGTGCAGTTGTTAAAAGAATTGGGTAGAGGGGGCCTGGCTGGCTTGGTTGGAGGAGTGTGCTACTCTTGATCTCGGGTTGTCAGTTCAAACCCCAAGTTGGGTGTAGAGATTACTTAAAAAAAATAAAATCTTTTTAAAAAACGGTAGAGGGATGCCTGAGTGGTTCAGTCAGTTAAGCGCCTGCTTTGGGGTCGGGTCATGATCCCGGGGTCCTGGGACTGAGCCCGGAGTCAAGCTCCCTGCTCAGCAGGGAGCCTGCTTCTCCCTCTGCCTGCCTCTCCCCCTGCTTGTGCTCTCTCTCTCTGACAAATAAATAAAATCTTTAAAAAAAAAAAAAAGACCGGTAGAATTATATCTACTGACAAGATGAATCTCTAAGATATAATTGGATGAAAAAAAGCAAGGTGCAGGGTGTAGGTTCACTATCATCTCCTTTGTGTGTTTTTTTTTTAAGATTTTATTTATTCATTTGACAGAGAGACACAGCTAGAGAGGGAACACAAGCAGGGGGAGTGGGAGAGGGAGAAGCAGGCTTCCCGCAGAGCAGGGAGCCCAGATGCAGGGCTCGATCCCAGGACCCCGGGATCAGGACCTGAGCAGAAGGCAGATGCTTAAGAACTGAACCACCCAGGTGCCCCATCATCTCCTTTGTATTTATTTATTTATTTTTTTAAGATTTTTTTTTTATTTATTCATTTGAGACACAGAGATACAGAGAGAGAGAGAGAGAGAGAGAAAGCATGAGCAGGGAGAGAGGCAGAGGGAGAGGGAGAAGCAGGCTTCTCGCTGAGCCAGGAGCCTGATGTGGGGCTCAATCCCAGGACCCTGGGATCATGACCTGAGCCGAAGGCAGACGCTTAACCATCTGAGCCACCCAGGCGCCCCATCTCCTTTGTATTTAAAAGAAATTAAATTCAAATGCAATTCTGGGAAGGCCACAAAGGTGTTAGCAGTAACCACCTGTGGGCAGTGGGACTGAAATGGGGGGCGGGCAGGGAGAGCCATTTAATTTTATTACTAAAAAAAAAATGAAAACAAACTTTTAAAAATAATAAAATAAAATCTTAAAAAAATAAAGAATAAGAGGAGCACCTGGGTGGCTCAGTTATTAAGCGTCTGCCTTCTGCTGGATTCCTGACCCCAGGTCGGGCTCCTTGCTGGGTGGGGAACCTGCTTCTCCCTCTCCCACTCCCCTGCTTGTATTCCCTCTCTCGCTGTCTCTCTGTCAAATAAATAAATAAAATCTTCAAAAAAAAAAAAAGAATAAGAGACTGTTCTAGGACAGTAGATTAAAATAAAGTGTAAACTCTACTGTTTTGTTATATACATAATGTTTATTGTGGGGAAGAAACCCAGAAAATATGGATAGACAGAAGAAAATAAAAATCACCCAAAATCCCACTACACAGAAATAACTGCTTTGAAAGACAAGGTAGAGAAAAAAAAAATTGTATAGTATGTTAACATTTGTGGGGTGTGGAAGAAGAAGAAATCATATTATTTGGATTGGCTTATGTTTGAATAATAAATATGTGGAAATATAAACAAGAAAAAGCAACTACTATTAATCTTCCAGTGATCTCCCTCTCAGGTCGTGTGTGTGTGTGTGTGTGTGTGTGTGTGTGTGTGTGTGTGTGTGTACTTGGACCCTTGAGATATGTATATGCATGTGTGTGCATACACTCACAATCGCAATATGTATCTCCCAAGTGTTCCAATAAAATATACGAGTTTTTCAGACAATATAGTAGTACTGATATATTGACACTGGGTAGTGGGTGTTGTGAATATTTGAACTTAAAGATGATCAAACAGGTATCAACATCTGTGTGTTCTCTCTTAAGAGTCTATAGTTGGATGGGACGGGGGAACACTGACCCAGGAGTAGAATGTTACTGATGTTCTGTGTTATTCTCTTCACAGCAGTTCTCGGCCTTGACAGAAGTGCTCTTCCACTTCCTAACTGAGCCAAAAGAGGTAAAGTACCTTGTGATAAGGAGAGTTCCTGAGTGTGGGTCTACAGCCCTGAGATGCTAAGCAAGTGAAGGCCTGGTTTGTTCCCTTTCTGCAGGTGGAAAGGTTTCTGGCTCAGCTCTCTGAGTTTGCCACCACCAATCAGATCAGTCTTGGCCCTCTCAGAAGCATCGTGAAAAGCCTCCTTCTGGTTCCAAATGGTGAGTAGCCTCTCTTAGCAGCTGAGGCTGGAGATGTTACTTGAATTCTTTCAGTCCACAGAGTCGGCAAGCTGCTCTGGGCACTGAGCCAGCGCATTCGGTAGAGAACCAGACGTGGGCAGGACTCGAAGTCTAGGGAGGGAAGCCAGGTACACAGACAACTGCAGGAAAATGTAATAGAGTACAGCTCAAAGTGCAATCTGCATCCCAGCTTCTATCCCCAAACTGCTATCTGGTCCTCTGCACAGTAAGTGCAGAAATTGAGAATAAGCATTTAGAAGCTTTTATAGCAATTTGGTAAAAATTTTTGAAACCACTGTTTTTTTTTTTTTAAATGGGGGTTGTTTTTTTTTTTTTTTTAGATTTTATTTTTAAGTAATCTCTACACCCAGTATGGGGCTCAAACTCAACCCCAAAATCAGGAGTTGCACATTCTACCAACTGAGCCAGCCAGGCACCCCAGGGGCTTGTATTTTTTTTTATTTAATGCGGTAAAATATACATAATGTAAAATTTACCATTATAACTATTTGGGGTTCATATTTTGTAATTTTTTTTTAAATTTTCACTGTACTTTACAAAAATATTAGTCCATGATGGATTGAAAATAAAAAAGTTCTTTCACTGCAGATGGTTTCAGAAGTAATATGCCTAAGCAATCAGGAAAAATTTCTAGCCAGGAGGGAGGTGATCACAAAGGTTTAGCTGTAGGGATATCCATCATACCACTGTTTTGATGATATAGAAAAATTAAAAACAAATTGCCCAGCAGTTAGAGATTAGTATAATGCGCTGTGGTCTGTTTTTACAGGGGAATATTGTGGTGGTCAAAAATTCATGGTCTTGAGTTAGGTAGATGTGGGTCTGTCAGTTGCTGAGTAGTGTCACTTTGTCCAGGTGCCCAGTCTCTCCCAAGCCTTAGCAACAACCCCTCTCCTAACATTGTTCCGCCAGTCTGAGCTTTTTCTTGGTATGTGAAGGGGGCTTGTTTTGAAGATTGAGATAATGTAAATGATATGCATAATGTAGTACCTCAGTAAGAGGTTGCTCTTATTTTTCAAATTCTGTAATAATTTAAAAAGATGCTGATGAAGAAAATGTAATGATATGGAAAATCATTCACAATATACTGTTTAATAAAAATGATAGTTTATTATACCACAGTCCTATTTTTGTAAAGAAAAAAAAAAAAAGAATGTTAACTGTGGCTATATCTGGGTGGAAGGACTACAGGCTGTCTTAATTGTTTATTTTTGACTGTATATTGTCTAAAGAGATGCTAGATTTGGCAATTTAATCACAGGTTAATTTTATGTAAAGAGAGAGGCGACGTTTGAGGCCAGTCTCAAAGAATGAATCAATGTTGACCAGGCTGAGAGGAGGTAAAACAGCATCCCTGGTTTGCACATTTTACAAATTGGCAGTAGACTGATCTTCCCAAGCTCTCAGCCCAGTGGTGCACTGAAAGTTGGGAGCCTCATTTGTTTGTTCCTGTTGGGCGCCTTCCCATATCTTAGTGCAGGTCCTTTCCTTTGCCTGTCCTTTGCTCCTGAGGTTCTGGGGGCTTGAATCAGAACATCCTGAGGTTTCCAGCTGTGAAATTTTCTCATCCTCTGTATGATTCTTGGATTTGTTGCCCTTGTGGTGGGTTAAAGGCATGTGAACCAAAGGCTAGATGACAATGTGCAGTCTTTTGTAACACGGGAATAAATTTTCATTGCAAACCTACAACAGTCCAGAGTCAGAAGTGAAAAATCCCTATCTGTTCTCCTGCTACTTGTCTCCAGACACCATCGCATTTGGTGTATATCCTTTTATATTTTCACGTCCACTGGCAGACACGCACATAGACATTCATGTAGTTTTGTTTTTCATGACTGGTAGTAAACCATAAAAGTGCTCTTGCATGGGGCTCCTGGGTGGCTCAGTCGTTAAGCGTCTGTCTGCCTTCGGCTCAGGTCATGATCCCAGGGTCCTGGGATCGAGCCCCGCATTGAGCCCTGCATCGGGCTCCCTGCTCAGCAGGAAGCCTGCTTCTCCCTTTCCCACTCCCCCTGCTTGTGTTGCCTCTCTCGCTGTGTCTCTCTTTGTCAAATAAATAAAGTCTTTAAAAAAAAAAAAAGTGCTCTTGCAGCTTGTATTTTTTCCTGTGTGGTATGTCATGGAGATTTCTCCATGTCAACTTCATTCTTCTGAGGGCTGTAATGTACCATGTGCTGGGTGTCTCTTCAGCTGGTCGGGGGTTTCCTGTTGCTGCACATCTTTGTAACCTTTCACTCTTAGAAACAGTGCCACAGCGAATGGCCTCAGGACATTGTACACTCTCCCGTGTGAGCATTTCTGTAGGGTAGGGGCCCGGGGTGCAGTGCCAGAGTTGTCTTTCTCATTCTGGCCTATACCTGTGGGGATGGGTTTGTCTCTGGGTAGAGACCTGTCTACCTGACAGCTGTTGTGGACACTGATTTTTCAGGAGACTTCGGTCTTCTGGTGTCCCTGCCTCCCTTCTTTCCAGTCTTCGTTAGCTCTGCTCCCCACCCCCTCAGTCCTGTCAGACTGCCTGCAGTCCTCCCCAACCCGGGAACTCCCGCCCCTGTGCTGCCTCAGAAAGCCTTCCTAAACCACTTCAATCCGCAGTGCCCTCCCTTCCTCTCAGCTCCCGAGAGATGGTTTTTATCTATAGTTATCATTTTGGACCATAATCTTTTACAGTTTTCTATTGCTCGGGCTGTTTTACATGTGTCTATTTTGTGGCTTTGACAGAGAGCTTGTTCTTTGAAGTCCGGGGAGGATCTTGTACTTCTTTCCTGAGCCAAGGTTACAAGTAAAGTGATGACATAAAGCAGATGCTTAGTACATGCTGCATGAGTTGAACTGAACTTGGGAGATCCTGTGACCCTCCCAGGGGATGTTGGGTGTATATTTTTTAGGCAAGATTGATTGTCATTGTTTATAGCAGATCATTTTCTATAGGTGCAGAGAACCCTGAGGAGCTCATAGCATACCATTCAAGAGGTGGGCTTGACAGGCTCACGTGGATTTGAGTGTTAGTCACATCACCTATATAGCTATTCAGCCTTGGTCAAATCAGCCTCAGTTTCTTATCTGAAAAACAGTAATAAGAGCAGTATGGTTGTGCATTAGGAATGAATGAGTTAATATATGCAAAGTACTTAATACAGTGTTGGCTAAACTTTAGCTTTATGTATTGATAGTTCAGTTAATTTCAGTCCTATGCCTTCTCCCGATTATGAGGACTAAGCGTCTGAGGGTGTAGCTTATAAGTCACTTGTTCTCTTCCTCAGCCCAGAACAAGTTCTTAGTCCTTCCTGCCTCATTGTGAGCAGTAACATCTCCACCTCTACTCTTCCATGCCTGGTTCCAACCTCGCCTGGAGGACACTCCTGCAAGCACAGCTGGGGATCATGTTGCTCCTCACAACTGTTGACTTCGCATGGTGAGGTCCGTAATCCTCAGCATGGCATTCAAGGCTTTTTCCTAATCTCATCTGAAATGTAAGGGCCTCCAGGTCCTCACCCTCTTCCTCGTCCCTCATCCTGGGCCTGCCTTGCAGTAAGGCCTCCTCATATATGAGAAGTACAGCTTGTCAGAGCTGGGGGAGCCGCCACCCTCCAGATCAGTTGTCCCCAAATTGGTGTTTTCTTCCAGAAGAGGCTTGTGTGGTCAGCCAGAAGCAGGAAATACTGTCCCCTCCCACTCCCCCAGCCTTGGAATCTTGGAGAGACATACATATTAACATATCTCAGGCTCTGAAAAGGCCCGCAATAAAGAAA
Organism: Phoca vitulina; assembly: GCF_004348235.1. Classification (NCBI taxonomy): domain Eukaryota; kingdom Metazoa; phylum Chordata; class Mammalia; order Carnivora; family Phocidae; genus Phoca; species Phoca vitulina. The sequence goes on along the minus strand of NW_022589725.1, from coordinate 14,711,904 downwards.
CCTGCTTATCCAGTATCTGAGAAACAGTTAACCATGAAACCCATCTTCTTCCCCTCCTACTCTTTCTTCTTGCAGGGAGCGGGTCAGGTAAAAGCTTTTTGTAAGTGCTGATCTAGTCTAATCTTTGTCTTACAGATAAAGAGACAGACCCTTAGAGAAGGGAAGTGACTTGCTTAGGATCTTACAGAGGAAAAGCTGGGGCCAGTATCTCCCATGGTTGGCATAAAGCCCAGTGGCTTTTGTTTTTGTTTTTTAATGTTTTTCTTTTACTACTTAGTATGTAATTCCTAAAAACACCTGACTTCAGTAGTTATCAGCCCATAGCCAGATTGTTTCCTCTACACCCCTCCCACTTCTCACTGCTGTCCAAACTGGATTATTTTAAAGCATACCTCAGAGGTCATATCATTTCATTTCTGAATACCTAGTCATTATCTCTAAAAGATAAAGGCCCTTTTCCCCCTTATCAAACCACAATGCCATTATCGTATCTGAAATTAAAATATGCAGTCAGTGTTCAGATGTCCCCATTGTCTCGTGCATTTTGTTTGTTTGTAGTTGGTTCCTCTCATCAGGATCCAGGGAGGGTCCCCACATGGCATTTGGTTGCTGGATGGCCCTTGTGTTTTTGTTTTTTTTTTTAAAGATTTTATTTATTTATTTGACAGAGAGAGACACAGCGAGAGAAGGAACACAAGCAGGGGGAGTGGGAGAGGGAGAAACAGGCTTCCCGCTGAGCAGGGAGCCCGATGCGGGGCTCGATCCCAGGACCCCAGGATCATGACCTGAGCCGAAGGCAGACACTTAACGACTGAGCCACCCAGGCGCCCCGGCCCTTGTGTTTTTACTTGTCACCATGGCTACTTAACAGCTTTGATATCTTGAGCCAAGTTACTGAACCTCTCTGAGAATCAGTGTCCTCAGAAAACAGAGCTTATAATAGGAGTTCATACATCATTATAAGAATAGAGAAAGATACTAAATGTGAAATACTTCAGTGAGTGCAGTGCACTGCTTGTCTTTTCGACACAGGTAACTCCTGGATTACAGATAACTTGGCTGTAGGGCTACTGTTTAAGCCTGGTTTTATTTTAATACTTAGCAAGATATCTGGCCCTTGTGGGTAACTGATTGTTTTTTAAGAAAAGTTGATAATTCCCCTTCTCCTTTCCCACAGGAGTTCTTTGTGGCTGGGCAAAAACAGAGTAATCAGCATTGAACAGTAGTCACAAATGGTACTTTTTTTTTTTTTAAGATTTTATTATTTGACAGAGACAGCGAGAGCAGGAACACAAGCAGGGGGAGTGGGAGAGGGAGAAGCAGGCTTGCTGCTGAGCAGGGAGCCCTACTCGGGGCTCGATCCCAGGACCCTGGGATCATGACCTGAGCCGAAGGCAGACGCTTAATGTCTGAGCCACCCAGGCGCCCCTCACACATGATTTTTTTTTTTTTTAAGATTTTATTTGAGAGAGAGAGAATGAGTGAGAGAGAGCGCGAACATGAGAGAGGGGAGGGTCAGAGGGAGAAGCAGACTACCTGCTCAGCAGGGAGCCCGATGCGGGACTTGATCCCGGGACTCCAGGATCATGACCTGAACCGAAGGCAGTCACTTAACCAACTGAGCCACCCAGGCGCCCCATCACACATGATTTTTAAACAACTATTGAGCTAAGTTCCCCAGGACTCCCAGCCTCACCCGCTGTATTTATTACTTTTCTCTGTGGCACTTTTCAGTCATACTCTATATGGCTTCCTTACTTGTTACATTATTGTTGTGGTCTTTTGCTTCCCAATAGAATGTAAGCCTCACAAGGGCAGACGTTGTCTGTGTGGGTCATTGATGTTTCCCGGCAGCTAGCATAGTGCTGGCACCGAGCAGGTCCTCAGTAAATGCACATACAGTGACTATGACTTCTGTCTTTCCATGAGCCTCAGAGAAGTGGATTCAGCTGGTCAGCCTTCAGGGTCAGTAATCACTGGCTGAACGTGCCTTACTCTCTCCCATCTGCTTCCTTCTCCTGGAGTTTTAACCAATGCTTAGTTCTGTTCCTTGGGCTTCCCTTATTACACTGAATAAGTTTATGTAGATTTTTGACTAGAAGAACAATACACTAGTTTTCCAACTGTTCCCTGGCAAAAGTAGAACCCTCACCCTGGACATACACCTTTGTCTTGTCCCCCATAGTGTTTGATGGCAATAAGGGTTTGCCTAAGGCAACTGTTCGGTGAAAATTGGTGCTCAAGGACTTTATAAACCATCTCAGATGGTTATCTGTGTTTAAAGAAGGACATTCTCAAATTTCCCTAAGTGGCATGTTCTGGGGACTCAAGCCCTGGATTTATAATTTTCTTCCATCTGACATAGAGTCAAGGCTTCAGGTCTGTCATGTGCTTAGGACAAAGGAATCACCAAAGGAGAAAGCTGAAAAAGAAGTTAAGAGCTATAATCAACAATACTGTATTATAAACTTTAAAACTGCTAAGAGCTTAGATCTTTTTAAAGATTTTATTTATTTATTTGAGAGAGAGTGAGAGAGAGCATGAACTGGGGGAGAGGCAGAGGGAGAGGCAGACTCCCCACCAAGCAGGAGCTCGATGCAGGGCTCAACGTGGGGCTTGATCCCAGGACCCTGGGATCATGACCTGAGCCAAAGGCAGACACTTAACAGACTGAGCCACCCAGGTGTCCCAGTAAGAGCTTAGATCTTAAAGGTTCTGGGGGTGCCTGGGTGGCTCAGTCGGTTAAGCGTCTACCTTCAGCTCAGGTCATGATCTCAGGGTCCTGGGATCGAGCCCCGAGTAGGGCTCCCTGCTCAGTGGAGAGTCTGCTTCTCTCTCTCCCTCTGCCTCCTCTTCTTGCTTATGCTCTAGCTCTCTCTCTCAAATAAAAATAAATAAAAATCTTAAAAAAAAAAAGATCTTAAAGGTTCTCAGCACAGAAAGGAGATGATAATTATGTGATGTGATAGAGGTATTAGTTAATGCTGTAGTGCCAGTCATATTGCCATATATAAATGTATCAGATCAACAGGTTGTACACCTTAAACTTACACGATGTTATATGTCAATTGTATCTCTCCCTCTTTTTTTTAAGATTTGCTTATTTATTTGAGAGAGAGAGCCTGCACGCTGGATTGGGGGAGGTGGAGGGGAGGGGTAGAGGAAGAGAGAGAAGCCTGAGGCAGACTCCCCACTGAGTGCGGAGTCAATTCTATCTTGATTAATTAATAAAAAGAAAGACTAATTAATTAATCAAGGGCTTGAAGCCTCGCATGATGTAAATATATTTTTTAAAGTATGGCTTGGGACACAACAATGAACAAAACAGACCAAGTCCTTTTTCTCATCAAACTGATACTCTAGTGGAAAAACCAACAATAAACGTGTCACGTGAAGTTGGGTGGTTAAGAATGCATCGCAGAAAAGTACAGCAGTAGAAGGGTACCAGTGAAGAGCAGCTCCCCTTGAATTAGAGTAGCCAGGGGTCCTCTTGGAGGTGAGATTCAAGGAGGAGCTGGAAGGACATGAGGGAAGGGACCCGTGCAGATTTGGGAAAGAGCGTCCCCAGCAGAGGGAATTGCAAGGGCAAATACCAGGAAGTAGGAACCTGCCCGGCATATTACAGGAAAAGCTGAGGAAGCGAGGGAGAGAAGAGCTTAGGGGTTCTAGAGGTGGCCAGTCCTTTAGGGCGTTGTAAGAGCTCTGGATTTTATTGTGAGTGAAACCGGAGCTATTAGAGGGTTTTGAGCAGGGCAGAGACATGGTCTGACTGACTCAAGTTTTAACAAAATCACCTTGGCACCCAGGCTGCTGTGTGGATGCACCAAAACCTGGGCACTGTTTCTGACATTTTATCTTCACTCCTGACATTGCTAAAGAGCTTTGCACGTATATTTCAGTGTGCTCTCTGGAGCATATCTGTTAGGGGACTCCTTGACAGTGCAGTTGTTGACTATGTGGCTTTGCCAGATTTTCTTCCCAAAAGCTTAATCTTTCTGATCTTCAGTTTCCTGGTAAATTAAAGGTTTCAGTAGTAATCTCCACTTCAGAGTACTTTGGGATCATCAAGCAAAATACTGGATTTGAGCTAGATATACACTAAGGAGCTGTGCATGTGGTAGTTACGAATTAATTGAATTGGCTAGGAAGTGGCCGTCTTGGAGGGCCTTTATGGCCAAGGTTCCCTGGTGTCTTGCCTTTTTTATTTCCCTATGGCTTCCTTGCTCAGTCTGATTTTGGCGATAAAAGATTTCCTCCCTTTGTTTACATGGTTTATTTTGCAGGGGACAAACAGCCTCTAGGATTGTTTTTCAGGAGTGAGCTGGGGGTGGGGAGTTGGGCTTAGGGTATTACTCCAGGGCCCTCTCTGGATGGTGGTGGATGTCCCCTTATTCTTTAATTGGTCATCTTCTGGAAGACTAAGAAGTGGAAAATTTTAAAGCGGTTGCCAAATTGTGACTCTAGGCTATAGCCGGAGGTTAAACATTTAGAAGCCCAGATTGCTGGCAACACTTTGTTCTCAGGAATTGGACCTCGCAAGCAGAACAAAGCAGCCCCCACAGGGGAGTGCTCTCAGGGCTTGTGAGGGGAAACTTTGCCGGGCCCCTTTGGAAGTGACTTGTGAATCGTAGAGGCCAGCTGTTAGTCCATCTTCGTTTACCTCCAGAGAGCTGATTTTCTATGGCAGCTCTGTCCAATAGAACTGTCTAAATAGGGGCGCCTGGGTGGCTCAATTGGTTAAGCAACTGCCTTCGGCTCAGGTCATGATCCTGGAGTCTCAGGATCGAGTCCCACATCGGGCTCCCTGCTCAGCAGGGAGTCTGCTTCTCCCTCTGACCCTCCCACCTCTCATGTGCTTTCTCTCTCTCTCTCTCTCTCATTCTCTCTCTCTCAAATAAATAAATAAAATCTTAAAAAAAAAAAGAACTATCTAAATAGATGGAAATGGTCTCTGATCTATACTGTCCAGTACCGTGGCCACCAGAGCCATGTGGCCATTGAGGACTTGAAAGAGTGCAACTAAGGGACAGAGTTTTAAATTTTGTTTAATTTTAATTAAAATTTAAGGGGGTGCTAGGAGAAAAATAAATAAAATTTAAATAACCCCACATCTTTAGTGGTTCTGTATTGCACAGTGCAGCTCTAGGCTATTGCCCTTATGCCCAGCCTGACATTGAGCTCCCCGACTTGGCTCCAGGAATCCGTGGCCTTATTCTTTCCGCGCATCAGGTACCCCCAGGCCCAAGTCCATAAAGTCATTCTTGTTCTCTAACTTCTTTCACAGTTTCTAGAGGGGTCAACGCTTGTGTTGTACAAGAAACAAAGCATGCTGTCCCATTCTCCAGTTGCTTCCTATGTGCCTTTTTTCCACAGCTGGATTGAGATTTTCCTGGAGCTAGCCATGTCTTTTGTGTATCCCCTTTGTCCTCTCTCATATCGGTTGTGTCTGTTGATAATTACTGCCAATTGATTAACTGATACGCCCTTTTTAACTGATTTCTCCCATTTCCCAGGTGCCTTGAAGAAGAGTCTCACAGCAGATCAGGTCCAGGCCGATTTCATAACTCTTGGTAGGTCATTGCCAAGGTTGCTCAGGGTGACGGGCCTGGCGGCTCTTTATTATGTTAAAGTCTCTTTCTCTTCTCTTACAGGTCTTAGTGAGGAGAAAGCCACTTACTTTTCCGAAAAGGTATCATAATTCCGCTTAATCAAGGTTAATTAAGTTTGTTTGCTTTTATTTCATGAAAAGAAACAAATGAGAAATGTCGACTAAGGAAAAACCATCAATCATTCTGTGTCATTTCCCCAGCTTAATGGCTTTCATGCAAATGACATACATACATACAGTGTTTAAACGGCAGTATTTAGTGCATCTCTAATGTTTTGCATCTGATTTGACGGACTTTAATTGTCATGCAGTTTTTGTCCCAAACTGGGACTAAATCTTGGAATGAAAGAAAACACTTATATCGTCTTCTGCCCCTCTTTACTGCCCCTGTATCCCAGATCTGTACATATAGTCTGGGCCCTTGGTTCTGCAGTCTTCCCCTGGTCTGTATAAATACTAAGCATTGCTGTGTTGGGGGCAGAATGAAGAGGGGGCTTTTTCCCCATTGTTATGACTTTGGCTCTTTGGTTTTATTTCAGTGGAAACAGAGTGCTCCCACCCTTGCTCGATGGGCCATAGGACAGACTCTGATGATTAACCAGCTTATAGATATGGAGTGGAAATTTGGAGGTAACTAGTTAGAGCCAGTCCCAGATCATGTGGGGGATGTAGGGTGGGGTTGCAGAGGCTTTCAGATAGTTTCCATGGGGAGGACATGTCCTCGGTCCTCACCGACTGTTGGGGCCAGCAGCTGCTTCTCCATATTGGCGCTGGCATTTGGCAGCTGTTTCCATCCATGGCTCTCAGTAAGTTGACTTCCTGAAGAGCACGTTTTGCTGTCCTCATACTCGTCCCTATACGGCTTCTGCTGGACAGCCTGCAAGATGGGGGTGTTCAGAGTAGGTCCATTGTCAACCCATCACTTACTACTTTTCTCTTTTGTGTCACAGTAACATCTGGGAGCAGTGAACTGGAGAAAGTGGGAAGTATTTTTTTACAAGTAAGTCTCCTGATCTGTGAAAATGGGTAGATTTTTGACTTGGTTAAAAATTATTAAATCGACATTGGATTTTTTTAAGTGGCTGTTCACTGGAGTGCCTTGTGTACTTCAGAGAAGTGTTGTCAGCCAAAAACGTGGTCACTAACACACCGACTCTCAGATTAATAGGATCCGGATATTTTTCTTAAAAGCTTGATTGTTCTGTAGTCATGAGAATTGTTAGAAGTTTTTGGTGATCGTGGATCCAGATTGTTCCTGTTTGACTCTCAAGTCAGAAGCTGGGTGCTTCGATGTTTTAGTGTTAAGGATTTCAAGAATTTCTTTGCCCTGTTGTCATCATTTTAATTTAAACTTTTATTTCCTTTGTGTTTTTTTAAATCAGTTAAAGTTGGTGGTTAAGAAAGGAAATCAAACTGAAAATTTGTACATAGGTGAGTCTGAATTCCTATTTGAGCCTTTTCACTTTTTCCATGTTCTCCTCGGTCAGTGGGCTTATGAAGCACCACAGATAATTTCTTCTAGAAAAAAAGTCATACCTGAGCTGTGGAGTAGCCATTCCACTGCCTCTCCTCATAAATAATAAGCCATCAGCAGGTTGGAGACCCCACAGTTGAAGAGCCTCTTTGAAAAAAAGGAAAGCGCAGGGAGAAGGGACGGCAAAGATTGAAGAGCAAGCAGCTCTTGCTGCAAAAGTCGTGCTGAACATCCTGAATAATGCCCTTTCATCTCTTTGTGCTGTGGAGTTATGCCATTTTTAAATTCTCTACTTTTGTATGGAGCCAAGAACCTTTCTGTGTTCAAGGCTCTCAGTTCTTTATTATGGTCAATTACCCATCAAGAGCTGCTTAGATGTACTAAGTCAAAAAAGAAAAAAAAAAAATCTCTGGGTGGAAATTCATTTTCTTGGATGATTCTGTGGAGTTGGAAACATTTACCTGAAGCTGAATTTTCTCTCCCCAGAATTAACCTTGCCTCAGTTCTACAGCTTCCTGCACGAGATGGAGCGAGTCAGAACCAGCATGGAGTGTTTGAGCTGATTTCTGGCCCCTTCCCTGCCCCCTTCTCTTCCATGGGTGGCTGCTCTGAGAGGCACCTCACTCACAGGCCTGTGGGGTGCTGATAAGGGCCCTGCTTACTTCTTGGGAGCCCAGGTGCAAAGGTTTCTGGAAAACAACGGGATTAAGTACTTAAAGAGCCCTATACAATTACTCTGTGAATTCTTTGTTAAGAGAACCTCCAGCACCTATCTCCCAGGACACTTTTTAGGTATTCAGACAGGCTATTACTGCATCTCAAATTCAGGGGAGGAAGTAAATGGTTACCTCCCCATCAAAGTTCCAGAGTAAACAGATGGTGCCATCACTCAAGATGCACGCTGATCACCCTCCCCTCAAAAAAGCAAGGGCTTATTTATGGCTGACACATGTGGGGAGCCCCCAGCGATTTTGCTACACACTCTGCATTTGTGGTGGTGGTGGTGCATTGCTAATCAGTTTTTAATGGGGCACCTGTGTATAAATACTTGCTTGGTCTGCTCTGAAAAGAACTGAGGCCAACCTCTGTCCTCATTTCCGGTTGTGCCCTGTTGTGTTGTAATGAGGCTATTTTAGCTTGTTTTGGTTCAGGCTGACCTTCTCTGTTGGTTAGATGATGAATAAAAAAAAGGTTCTAAAGAAAAGGTCTGAATCCAGTTGTCTCTATGCATGGATGAAAGAGTCATCTGCCTTGCAGAGCGCTAGTGCTCTAATCTTCAACAGTTATTTTCCTGGTTTTGTTGACGGCCCTGAGTCTTCAGTGAAATTAGCTGTAGTCCAAAGGTGGAATTTGTAAGAGCAGTTCAGGGGAGACTCGGGTTAAAAACATCATGAAAAGCATGAGTGCTTCGTGTTCTGATGACTTTAGGCCCCCACCTAGCATGTGATTTCTCCTCAGGAATTTTTTTAAAATTTTGAATAGATAATACATGCCCATGGTTCAAAAGGTACATTGTAAAGTAATTCCTTCTCACCCCCATTCCCCAGTTACCTAGTTCCTTTCCCCAGGTAACCACCATTATAGTCTATGTTCTTCCAGACATATTTTTGCATTTGCAGGTGCATAGGCATGGAGTTTGATTTTCTTCCCACACAAGTGGTGGCATAGTGTACACACAGCATCCTGTGTCTTGCTTTTTTCCTACTTCACTTGGAAATCATTCCACATCTGAACAGAGAAAGGGAAAAACTAACAAAAAAACAGAGCAGCCTCATTCTTTGTAACAGATGCACCATGTTTCTTCAGATGGATGATTTTTTTTAACTGGTTTCCTACTGGTAGGTGTTTAGGTTGGTTCTATTCTTTTTCTCATATAAATGATGCTGCATTTGAATATTTTTGTATGTATGTCATTTTGCATGTGTGGAAGTATATTTATAAAGTAAATATATGGGTGTGGAATTGCTGGGTCAAAGAATATGTGCATTTATCAGAATATAAAAAGGAATAAAGCAAAAAGATCCTTCTACTTTACCTCCCATTTACTCGGTTTCCCTACTGCCCTCTTCCAACAGATAACCCCTGCTATTTGTTTCTTAAATATCCTTCCAGAGGGTTTTCCCCCCACATATAAGCAATAGGAATTTAAATTTTTACACTCTTTTTGGTGTTTACACAGATAATTATACACTGTATATACTATCCTTAATATATCTTGGAGAACTTTCCATATGAGTACATAAAAGTACATTCTTTCCTGTGGCTGTAGCATATTCACAGAACCATAGAGAGATTGATTGATTTTCAAGGATGGGCTCACATGATCGTGGAGACTTGGTAAATCAAAAATCTGCAGAATTAGGGCGCCTGGGTGGCTCAGTCGGTTAAGTGTCCAACTCTTGATTTCAGCTCAGGTCATGATTTCAGGGTCATGAGATCTAGCAGACTGCGCTCAACAGGGAATTGGCTTGAGGATTCTCTCCCTCTCCCTCTCTCTCAGCCCCTCCCCCTGCTCGCACACACACGGGCATGCATGCTTTTTCTTTCAAATCAATAAGTAAAATCTTAAAAACAAAACAAAACAAAACTGAAGGATAGGGGTGCCTGGCTGGCTCAGTCAAAAGAGCATGCAACTCTTGATCTCCAGGTCATGAGTTCAAGCCCCACATTGGGTGTAGAGATTACTAAAAAAAATAAACTTAAATTAATAAATAAATAAAATCTGCAGGAAAGGCTGTCAGGCTGGAGACCCAGGAAAGAGTTGGGTCCAAAGGCAGTCCACTAGAATTTCTTCTTGCTCGGGGAGGTAGGGGAATCAGTCTTTGTTCTATTAAGATCTTCAACTAATTGGATGAGGCCCACCCACATTTATGGAGGGAATCTGTTTTATTCTGATATAAAGTTTCACCAATTTAAATTTTTTTTTTAAGATTTATTTTTTTTATTTGACAGAGAGAGAGATAGCGAGAGCAGGAACACAAGCAGGGGGAGTGGGAGAGGGAGAAGCAGGCTTCCCGCTGAGCAGGGAGCCCGATGTGGGGCTCGATCCCAGGACCCTGGGATCATGACCTGAGCCGAAGGCAGATGCATAATGACTGAGCCACCCAGGCGCCCCTAAATTTTTTTTTAAGATTTTTATTTGTCAGAGAGAGAGCCAGCACGAGCAGGGGCGAGAGAGGAGGGGCAGAGGGAGAGGGAGAAGCAGGCTCCCCACTGAGCATGGAGCCCAATGCCGGACTTGACCCCAGGACCCCAGGACCACGACCTGAGCCGAAGGCAGCCACTCAACTGACTGAGCCACCCAGGTGTCCCCACCAATTTAAATATTAGTCTCATTCCCCAAAATATCACTTTCACAGAAACATTCAGAATAATGTTTGACCAAATATTTGGACATAGCAGGCCAGTCAGTTACACAACCTTAACTAACACAGTGCCCAACTGACTTACATAGAGATTGTTTCAATTTATGCAGGATTACCAAATTAATCTTACAAAGAGCAAATTGGTGCCTTTGGATAGTGTCCAAATGTATCTGTGAGGTTTCTGAGGGCCTCGTGCCCACCATGAAGCTCTAAGGTAAAAAGAATTCACAATGTCAGAACAGGAAGACACCCAAAATGCAATCTAGTTACATCCACTCATATTATATATAGGGAAATGGAATCCTAGAGACAAACTGGGCTCTGGCCAGAGGTCAGTGCTACCCTGTGAGCCATGGGTATCCTGCTTTAGTTCAGAAGGGATATTCTGAGAGACCTGAAATGGATTCAGCCTGGCACGCCATCCAGTGCTGATCTCAGGATAATCCATAAGAGTTGCACCCAGCTGGCCACTGGACAGAGTCTGACCAAGGAGCTCCTTGCCCTGCCCAATTGAGGCCTCCCTGCCCCGCCTGGATCACAACAGCGGCTTCCTGATGGTCCCACCCCAGTCTTCAGCCTCATAGCTTCTGCAATCTGATCTGTTTCCTGTGTGAGCCTTGTATGGGCAAGTCTCATGTCAGCAGACAGATCCAAACACATGACTCTGCATGGTATCCAGGGTAAAGCCCAAATCTCTCAGCACACCCAACCCCCACAGTCTGGCCCTGCTTATACCTTCTACCCCTCCATCTGCCTTGCGTCTTGGCATGTATCCTATACAGGAGTGTCTGGTCCTACCAGACTGCTGACAGCTGCCAAGCCATGAGGCCATCTGCCTCTTCTCCCCTTGGGCCTACAGTGCTTGCCCATGCTTCGTGATGTAGCAGCCAGGGCACCTCTGAGGGCCTCTCCTGACATGTCCAGGCCATAATAAGGAGATATCTGGTCTTTGTTAATACATCTGCAACAGAAGCCAGGCATGTAGGCTCAAGTCAGAATGCTTGGTTCCATCCCTAGCTCCTCGGCTTTCCAACGGTGTGACCTCAGGCAAGCTCCCGACTTCTCAGAACCTTAGTATCCTCCTTTGTGAAATGGGTATAGTTCTTGCCTCACAGGGCTATTGGGCAGATCACTGCCTGCTCAACTAACGGTGAGCTATTCATGATCAAATTATTATCATTATTTGTTTCCAGGATTCTCTTCCGCACCAGCCTGTGAGCTTCCCGATAAGACTTGTTTTTCAGCTCAGTAACCCTAACAGTCAGCTCCACTCCCCCGCACCCCCACCTGGTCACAGGTCCCGTCAGTTGAAATGAAATGAGCCTATGTGTAGATCCTCCATGGCAGAACTGTTAATGAACCTACCTAGCTTTAGAAGAGTAAATCTGGGGAAGTTAGATTGTTGGTTAGTTTTAACAGAGATCGTAGATATAAGGCAGCCAGCCAGGCTGGGCCCCCATCTTCCAAGGGCCATCTTCGACCAGCCGCCGACCTCCTTGCTCCGTGATTCCAAGGACGCTCTTGGAGCGCCTCCTGTGGGCCAGAGCTCCGCTGGTTCCTATGGGAGTGGGGAGATAAGCTGTGTGCACGGGTAACTGACAGTTTTGTCTTTTCAGCACCTCTATTTCCATGCAAGTGGAGAGTATATCCTCACTCCCATTTGCTCTAATTCAGATTTCATTATGAACTCCAGGAACTCCTCCAGTTGCTTTGTTGTATTGGGATCTTGTCACAAATAAAATCTATTGAAATCAGGGGCATTGATCAGGGCCTGTAGACTGTTAGGTAGGGATTTTGTGGCAATGCTGTGGGATTTGGGGCGCCTGGGTGGCTCAGTTGTTACGCGTCTGCCTTCGGCTCAGGTCATGATCCCAGGGTCCTGGGATCGAGCCCTGCATTGGGCTCCCTGCTCAGCGGGAAGCCTGCTTCTCCCTCTCTCACTCCCCCTGCTTGTGTTCCCACTTTCACTGTGTCTCTCTCTGTCAAATAAATAAATAAAATCTTAAAAAAAAAAAATGCTGGGGGATTTGAGCAGGGTCTTCCTTACTGTGAGTACTTCATCTTTGCACCGATTCACTCTTGTTCCTATTCTGCTTAGAAATCTGCTGTCCGTTAACCTAGTTTTTGGCTGCAGGTTATTCTTATTTTGTATTTTATTTGCTTTTGGAGCATAGTGTTCATTAAGATGGCAATGGTCAAGCCAAGAGAAGATCAACCAGAAATACCTGTATTTTTCCCTGGAGGAAAAAGGGCTGTCCTGGTTGGAGTGGGGAAAACATTCACTGTTTGGTTCTGACACAGTTTCTTTTTACTCTGGTGATTTAAAAAAGAAAACAAAAACAAAATCAAGCTGGTGGTGACAAGGAAAATCCCCAAACAGTCCCAAGTGGTCAGCTGCTCCTCAGTGGGACCAGCTGCCTCACACATGAGGATTTGCTGGAGTGTGTAGAAATGGCCTTCCCAAAAGGCAGATAACCCAAAACAGATATCTTCCTGAAGCATATTTGGTCTTTTCTGAATTGCATTTTTTTTGCATTTGTTATATTTCACAAAGGTATTTCAGAATTTCTGTGAAAAGCATTATAGGTAATGTCTGATGGATGATACCTTGTATTTGGATGACACTATAGGTATGTGTGTGTGTGTGTGTGTTTTGAGGGGAGTCAAGTTTATTAAGACATAACTTACATGCAGTAAAACTCACTATTTTGGGGGCACCAGGGTGGCTCAATCCTCCCACTTGTGCTCTTACTCTCACACTCTCTCAAATAAACAAAATCTTAAAAAACTCACTCTTTATAAGTGTGCAGCTGAATGAATTTTGATAAATGTATATAGTCATGTAACCATTACCACAGTCAAGGTATAGAATATTTCCATCACCCCAAAAAGTTCCCCCATGTTCTTTATAGGCAGTCCGTTCCCCTTACCCCTAGTTCAGGCAATCACTGACCTGATTGCTGACTTCATGTTTTGCCTTTTCCAGAATGTAAATAGAATCATTCAATATGAACCCTTTTGTGCCCTGCTTCTTCCACTTAGCGTAATGTTTTTCAGGTTCGTCTACGTTACTGACACATCAGGAGTTTTTTCCTTTTTACACCTGGCTTGTATTTCATGGTATGGATACATCCAGGTGTTTTATTTTTGTCCATTTACTGCTGACCAATGGAATGTGTTGTTTCCCGCATTGATGATTATGAATCAAGAATAGTAGGATAGTTTCCAGCATTCATTCCTTCACAGGCATCATCTCATCTGAAGCTCAAGACACCCTCAGAGTTGGGAGTTGTTACACCAGGTCTGAGAAGAAGGATACACCAAGGGTTACACTTGCATGGGGTCACAGGGCGACATTTGGAGCCTTGGTCATCTAACTCCCAACTAGAAAGGGTTTTTGTTTGTTTAAGAGATAATCCACATTCCATAAAATTCCATAAAATTGGAAAGGTTTTAACAGAACTTAAACTAGGAAGTATTACACAAGCTAACCCCCACTGAAACATCTCCAATAATATTTTCTTTTAAAGATTTTATTTATTTATTTGAGAGTGAGAGAGCATATGCCGGGGGCGGGGCGGGGCGGGGTGGGGGAAAGGGAGGAGCAGACTCCCCGCTGAGCAGGGAGTCCAATGTGGGATGTGATCCCAGGACCTTAGGATCATGACCCGAGCTGAAGGCAGATGCTTAACTGACTGAGCCACCCAGGCACTCCAATAATATTTTATTTCTTATTCTGTTTTAAAGTAGGAAGAATCTGGGGTGCCTGGGTGGCTCAGTCGTTAAGCGTCTGCCTTCAGCTTGGGTCATGATCCCAGGGTCCTGGGATCGAGCCCCACATCGGGCTCCCTGTTCCGCGGGAGGCCTGCTTCTCCCCTCTCCACACCCCCTGCTTGTGTTCCCTCTCTCGCTGTGTCTCTCTCAGATAAATAAATAAAATCTTTAAAAAAAAAAGAAAAAGTAGGAAGAATCTTTAAACATTTTTCCAAATTGGGCTTTACTTGAACCATGGGTGATCCTATGATGACCAAAAGGTAATAGTCTAAAAATAAACTAAAATTTATAATAGCAACTAATTGAGAACAACTTAGAATTAGGCAATAGGGGATCAGTTATATACATTATGGTATAGGTATAGAATGGGATAGCATACAGCCACTGATGTTGACACTGAAGAAGACAGTATTATCTAAGGGATCATGGTCATGATGTATAGGCAAAAAAATCAGGTTGCAAAACAGATCAAAGTGAACCTACTCTTGGAAAAAATGTTTACATAGAATTACAGGTTTTTAATTTTTTCTTTTGCTTATTTTTTTTTTTTAAGATTTTATTTATTTATTTGACAGAGAGAACGAAAGAGCACAAGCAGGGGGAGCAGCAGAGGGAGAGGAAGAAGCAGGCCCCCTTCCGAGCAGGGAGCCTGATGTGGGACTCGATCCCAGGACCCTGGGATCAGGACCTGAGCCGAAGGCAGATGCTTAACCATCTGAGCCACCCAGGCGCCCTCTTATTTGTAGTTTCTAAATTTTTCAATATGAACATAAATTAGTGTGCTCTATTTGTAGAGATAATACATGAAAGGTGCATAATCATATGTTCAAACAGAACTGAAAATGGTGAAAATTCAAAACAACCGTCTTCCCTGCCCCCCGGATTGCAAAGAACACCTATTATTTTTGTAAAAAATATTTCAACCCAAACAATTGAACTTCCTTCATACCAACTACCTGAATTAATGCTGGATACTTTGTCCCTAACAAGGCTATGATGATTCCCCAGGGCTGGTCTGGACCCATAACCTAGGAGTCTTCCATTCTTCTAGCTGGTAGTCCCACTTCTCTTCCATGGCCCCTCTGGAACCAGCTCCTTACCATTTCTTTTCATTGTCACTCCCCTAGATCCAACCCTGAACATTTTTTTTTTCTTTTTAAGATTTTATTTATTTATTTTAGAGAGCATGAGCATGAGTGGGGGAGGGAGAGGGACAAGCAGACTCCGGGCTGAGTGTGAAGCCCAACGTGGGGCTCCATCTTACGACCCTGAGATCGTGACCTGAGCCAAAACCAAGAGTTGACACATAACTGACTGAACCACCCAGGTGCCCCCAAACCTGAACATCTTGACAGTACATTTGACTCAGAAAAGCTTTAGCGTAACACTACTGTTATAAAATCAAGAAGGAAAGGAGGGAAAGAAAAAAAAAAGCGGGGAGGGAGGATAAAGACAGAAAGAGAAGCTTTAGTGCTTTGCCTCCCAGAGCTTGCATGGCCTTTAATGCTTCCTGATGATGTGGTAGAATGAGTTTGAGCTTTGGAGTCAGACTAGGGTTCAAATCTGCCTCCTTTTTTTTTTTTTTTTAAGATTTTATTTCTCTATTTGAGAGAGAGCAAGAGAGATCACAGAGGGAAAGGAAGAGGGAGAAGCAGGTTTGCCACTGAGCAGGGAGCCTAATGTGGGGCTTGATCCCAGGACCCTGGGATCATGACCTGGGCTGAAGGCAGACGCTTAACCAACTGAGCCATTGACACTGGGTAGCTACACCCCTCCCCTAAAATTTTCATCCCAGGACAGAGGGACTGGCTAGACCAGTGGTTCTCAAAGGTGGTCCCTAGACCAATAGCATCAGCATTACCTGGGAACTTGCTAGAAATACAGTCTTAGACCCTGCTCTAAGGGCCACTGGGTGGCTCAGTCGGTTAAGCATCTGCCGATGGCTCAGGTCATGATCCTGGGGTCCTGGGATCGAGTCCTACATTGGGCTCCCTGCTCCATGGGAGTCTGCTTCTCCCTCTGCTCCTTCCCCAACTCATGTCCTCTCTCTCAAATAATTAAATAAAATCTTAAAAAAAGAAAAAAAAAGACCCTGCTCTAGACCTACTGAGTCAGGAATTCTGGGGTGGGACCTAGTGATCTGTGTTTTAACAAGCCCTCGGGGTGTGATTGTGATATATGCTCCAATTTGAGAACCACTGGATTACATACACCATCCCCTGCCTTTGAGAGACCCCTGAATACATCTTTAATAAACACAGAAGATGACCAGCCCAACAGGGACCCTGCCAACAACGGGGACCCTGCCAACAGTCTACCTCTGACAGAGATGCTTCTGGATCATGGGTTGTGGAGCCTTGAAATTTAGGGACAGCCCTTAAAACACCTTGCTTGGCTTCTTCCAGGAATATCTTATAACTCAGTCACTCTTGAATTTAGTGAAGAGTTTCATCTATTGGATTAGGGGGTTCTTCAATTTTTTTTTCCTCCTGCTGTATGAAACAGGGCAGATTTGAGACTTGTGGAGTGCTTTGTCTGGATGTCAGAGGGAGGGGGAGGCAGATTCTTCCCTTTATACTCTACTGTGTGCAGTTCAATCAATGGTTCTTTTAGCTGCTTGCTGTGTATATGGCAGCCCCAGTTTCAATATTCTGCCCCCTTGTCCCTTTGGGGGCCCTTAAAGCTTGTGAGATCTTTTCCGTAGGTTTTTGGTTTGGAAGTAATGGTCCCTGTAACTGTGTACAAGGCATGGCGCTGGGATGGCAGGGGCACAGTGAATTAGGAGGCCTGGCCTCTCATCTTCGAGGAACTTGAAGTTCGAGAAACCCAGGCAACACACAGGAAGTCGTAAATCCATGTGGACAGGCTGCGCATGGTGGACAAGGGGGAGCACTGGCCCCGGAGGAGAGGCGCTGGGTGGTTGGGGAGGCCCCCTTGCAGACACAGGAGCTGTTGCTTGGTCCTGACAGGCCCAAGGAGGGGGAGTGCCAGGGCCACACTTTCCCTTCTCCTGGCCATGGCCAGTGTGTTGAGGGAGATCAAGAAGCTGCCTCTGGCCTCTTCTGAGAGACCGTTTACCTACTGTTGACTAAATAAAGGCTTACAGAGGCTTATGGGATAAGGCGGCTTTCACATCAAAGGGCTCTTACAAAACAGCTTGGTGATGAGTTAAGTACAAATGAATCAGAAACAGATGGACTCAATTTCCTAGAAAATACCCCTGGGCTTCAACAAGAAGAGGAAAAGTGCTCAGCCAAAGGCATTGTGGGTTTTTGCTGATCCTAAAATATGCTCAACGATTTTGCTGGAAACAGAGCCAAGATGTTGGGACTCTGTTGGGCTCCAAGTCATTGGAAAGTCCAGGCTGGGATCCTGCCAGCCCATCAGCTGATTCCTGGCAGCCCCCACCAGCTCTTCCCAGTGGCCTGCAAGAGGACCCTGTCGACTGGGTCCTACTCTGGGTTTGCGAGGGCTGGACAGAGCTCCAGTGAGACCTTCCTCTTTCCTGCCTCAGTTCCAACCGTAAAATGTAGGAGTTCATTTAGGTGATCTCTAAAGGCCTTTTCAGCATGGGTGTTCCATGAGTAATAATAACAATAATAATTGCTCACATTTACTAAGTGATTCTTTATGCCAGGCACTGCCTTAAGTGCTTTATATACGTTGGCTTGTTTTACAGCTTTTTTGTTTTGTTTTACAGCTTTTAAACAACCCTTAGAGCTATAATGATCTCCATTGTACAGATGAGGAGACTGAGGTTCAGAGAGGTTAAATAGCTTGCCCAACGGCCCATGGCTGGTACAACAGTGTCTGGATTTTTTTTTTTTAATTTTATTTATTTGACAGAGACACAGCGAGAGAGGGAACACAAGCAGGGGGAGTGGGAGAGGGAGAAGCAGGCTTCCCGCCGAGCAGGGAGCCCGATGAGGGGCTCGATCCCAGGACCCTGAGATCATGACCTGAGCCGAAGGCAGACGCTTAACGACTGAGCCACCCAGGCAGCCCAACAGTGTCTGGATTTTAACCAAGTGATAAAGTAATTTATAATTCCTAGCCTGCCAATTTATAGGTTTCCATTCTTGTGGCAACCTTCTAGTTTTTGGGTTGGTACAGAATAGTCTCTTCTCTGAATGCCCTGCCTGAGGCTGTCTGTTCTCTAAGACCTGGCCAAAGTAGCCTGAAACCACATCTTGCCCCTGCTTACCCTCTGCTCCCCTAGACCCCTACGTGCCTGGGTTGGATGTGGGGAATGCTCAGCTTTGCTTTTAGGGACAGTGACCCCAGGGCAGTGTCACAGATGCCCACTGGAGGAAGCATGTGGGGCACACCCTAAGCCCGGAAGGGGCGTGTCTGACTTAGACTGGGGAGAGGCACCAGCAGGAGCCAGGCAGGCCAGCAAGGTGGGGTGACGGTACTGCTGGGGGCAACAGTGTTGCCTTCGTAGGGAGGTGAGAAGGGGCCTGACCCTCACAACTAGACACGGTTTAAGATGACAGAGACCCAGTGTTAATGTTGGGCTGGGAAGATAGTAAGGGGTCAGATCCTATCAGGCCAGCCTTGGGACTTGGTCCTAAAGGGAGTCAGGCCAGGTGTTACGCAGGAGAGTGACAGGAGCATCTGTGCCCTGCCTCTGGTCTTGCCCTTCTCCTAGCTCATGTGGGAGTGAAGGCCTCAGGGCAGGGGATGGGTCCAGCACAGCCCATAGTAAGTATTCAGTGTTCCCAGGAGTGCTGGGCACAGCAGTTGGGTGACCTTGACCCTGAACATCCACCTCCCACAAATGACCCAGGTCCTCTGACTTGGGTCAGCTGGAATAATCTAGAAAACAAGCATCTAGGCCTTGGTTCTTAATGCCGGCGGCACCACAGAATCACTCGAGGAATGTTTGAAAATGCCAATGGCAGGTCCCCAGCCCTTGAGTCAGGATCTCTGGCAGCGGTACTTTCAGAAGCTCCTCAGGTAGTTCCAGTGCATGGCCGGGGTTTGGAAACACTGCGAGCCTTCGGTGTGCATCAGAATCCCCCTGGGCGTTTGCTTTGCCCCAGCCCAGACTTGTGAAACTAGCGTGGGATGGGATGGGAAGGGATTGGGGCATTGCATTTTTTTTTTAAAAGATTTTATTTATTTATTTGAGAGAGAGAGATCACGAGCAGCAGGGAGGGTCAGAGGGAGAAGCAGACTCCCCGCTGAGCAGGGAGCCCAATGCAGGACTCCATCCCAGGACCCTGGGGATCATGACCTGAGCCAAAGGCAGATACTTAACCAACTGAGCCACCCAGGCGCCAGGGGCATCTGCATTTTTTAACAGGCTCCTGGGGTGATTCTCAAGTACGAACAATGCTCAGAACCCTCGATCCTATCGTTTGGATGTATTTGCTTTGGCTTCTAACGTAGGTCTGTGTCTTAGTGGCTTAGAGGTTGATCAGAAGGGTGAACCAGACACAGCTCAAAACCCTTCTCATGAAGCTGTGGGTGTTTGATGACTGACTCTCTGCCACTCTTGGGGCCACAGAGAATAGCATAACAGCAGTTTGTGGAGTGTCTTACAGAATGCTCTAACATACCATCATCCACAGGGCCCTGCTGTCCAGGGCGCCTGCCTGAGCGGGTGGGGCAGAGTAGCCCTGTACCTGGGCTCCAAACTCCTGGCTCCACCCCCACCCTCCAGTGCTCCTTTGAGCCTCTCTCTCTCATGAATGTCAAATAAGAACGGGGCTGGGGGTGGGGGTGGGGAGGGGGGTGGTGCCTGGCTGGCTCAGTTGGAAGAGCATGTGACTCTTGATCTCGGGGTTGTAAGTTCAAGTCCCATGTTGGGTATAAAGAGTACTTAAATAAATAAACTAAAAAAAAAAAAAAAAAATCAAGGTTAAAAAGAGGTAAGAACAGTGAATGAAATGGACATGTTCATTTGATTGGTCAACTTGGCGACACGGTGAGAGATTAGAGGGACTCAAGTGCCAGCCTGAGGGCTTCTGTTATTCACACAACAAATATTTACCAAGGGTCTGCTTTACATCAGGCATGGGGACACCATGGTGAGCAAAACCAACCTCCAGGCTTACTCTACTTGTGGAAACAAACAGTAGATAGGTAAAGAAGTACATAATCGTAAAATGGGTTAGGAACTATTTTCATTCGAGGATAGGGAATAATGTGTGTGTTGGGGGGGGGCTTCTTATGGTGGTCAGGGAAGGTCTCTTTGAGGAGGTGACAAGGGATCTAGTCCTGGAGGATGTTAGGAAGCCTGGCAAGTAACCTATGGTAGACAGAAGGGTGGTCTATGCAAAGGCCCTGGCATGGTTGATGTGTTTGAGAAATGAGGAGGCCAGGGTGGCTGGAGAAGGAGAGCAAGAGGGAGTGTAATGAGGGCAGAGGTTAGCAGGGCCCAGGCACACAGGGCTGTGATAAGGAATTCAATTCTTCAGGAGAGCAACCTGCGTTTTATGTCCCAGGTAAGAGTACATCAGGGTTTGAGTGATGGGAAGAAAGAAGAACAACATGGAATATCATCTCCTTTTGAGGGACATGGGCCTAACGTCTGAGCGCACGTGTGACCTGGAGCAAGTCCCCACTGTGGACCTGTTTTCCCTTGTGGGAGGATTGGCTCACTGGGAGCCTCTAGCTATCCATACATAAACTGAAGATAAAGAAGTGTCCACCACTGGCATGGCCGTGACCGTGAAAATCTTTTGGAAGCCATGGCGCTGACGTTTGTTCATAATTGAGTGAAGTTGTTGCTGTTCTTGACTCCGCTGTTGTCCCCAGGGCAAGCGACCAGTAAATACTGATTTACCAAGGCTGAGCTGGCCTTATTTCATGTTGGTCTCATTCGTCTTTATCCCAGGAGGGAAGTGTAAAGTGGGTGGGAGAGAGGCAGGAGGGAGGAGGCTGGAGGCAATGTCGTTGTGCTGTGTAGCTGGCTCGGGGACAGTGGTTGGGGTGAGGCCAGGAGCTGGGCGCTGGGAAGGTGTCATTTTTTATGAATGATTTCCTGACAGGTAGAGAGGCTGACTCAGCTGGCAGCCTCCCGCAGGCTGGTGTGTGGGGCCTGCTTTTCCGGAGCCCAGTACTAATCTGCTTGGGCAGCTGGCTCCAGGGAAGGAAGGGCCCTCCCGCTCGGTGGGGAGGGCAACTGTGCATCTTTGGCGGTTTTCTACCCCGGAGCTTTTCTTAGCTTGTCCACTGCAGGCCCTGGGGGAAGCAGCGGGACCCACCAGGCCCCTCTCCTCCTCCTCCTCCTTTCTTTTCCTTCCCCCGCTCCTCCCCATCGTGCTCCTCCTCAGAGGCCTGCTATCAGCAGCTTTCAGCAGCTTTCAGCTCCAGTGCCCGCCTCACTCCCTTGCAGCTCTCAGCAGCCTTGTGTCCGCAGGCGGTGGGGCTTGGGGGGGGGGGCGTTGAGGGGGGGGGACGGGGAGAGGACGGCTGCTCCCTAAGAGCCCCTCTGCCCAGCAGGCCTCTACAGCCAGGAGGTTCTTGGGGGGAAAGGAGAGGGGGCTGAGCTCTCAGGAAGCCAGGGAGACAGAGTGAGGAGGGATTCTGCCTTCACCATCCATGCTCTGGCCCTTGGGAGCTTTCTCCCCAGAGAATTCTCAGACAGGCTCTGTCATCTCCCCGAGGTCAGAGAAACCATTCCAGAGAGAAGCCCTGTGCTTGTGGCCAGCATGGGAGGATTTCCAAGCCTGCCTCAGAGCCTGGGCAGTTGTGTGTCTCTGAGCTTGGGAAAGTGAGGGAGATAGGGAAGGGAATCTGTGGAATGTCTGACCACCTACTAGGTACCAGGAAGGACTGCCAGGGGCCCAGGTGGAACATTCCATCCTGTGGACACCTTATTTCATCAACTTCCTACTACAACATTAAGAAGCAGTTACTACTTTCCCCATTTTACAGATGAGGAAACAGGCTCAGAGAGGGGAATTCATTTGCCCAAAGACACACAGTAATTGAGTAGGGGAGTGAGGCTTCAAACCCGTCTGCCTAGCCCTAAAGCCATTCCTTACACTTCACTCCCTCTGGGAGGGAAAGCCTGTGAAGAGGGTGAATTTGGAGGAAGAGCCCCTCTTACTGGGTGCCACAGAGGATGGAATGGGGGAGTCTGGGGTTTGTATCTAACTTGCTGTGTGAACTTGGGCAAACTATGCCCTTCTTCTGCGCCTCCGTTACCCCATCTCTACCAGAAAGGGTTTAAACTAGGTGCTGTTGAGATCCCTGCTAGTGCCAATGTTTTCCTTTTGAAATCACCCTGTCAAGGCCCAGAGCTTTGCAGAGGGCTGGACACTAGCTACCAGAGTCCCTTTCTGTGGGTCTTCCGCTCTTCCTCCAAGGCTTGTTCAGCTCAGGAAAGGAAAGGCACTGCTTAGGTACGTGGAAGCTGAGCTCTAACCACCTCCTTTGCCTGAAAGGTCTGCATGACCTTGGGCAAGTCACTGAGCTCAGGCCTCAGAGAACGGGGTCCATGACCCAAATCTGGCCTCCGTCCTAAAGGCTCAGGGGAGCTAAGGATGCCAAATGCTCTGGGACACTGGAAGGAGGAGCCCCCGGTTCCTCCCTCTCAGGTGTTGATTAGATTGGGCCTGCTGTAATTATCAACATTTGGAAGCAATTTGCAGCCGGCTGCAGGCAATGGAGGTGGAGGGGAGGGGGCAGCCTCTGGAGGGCTTAGAAAATCTAGTTGCTGAGGAGCATCTGGGTCAAGGTCTTCTCCTCCCAGGCGTGTCTGCAGGCTGAGTCAGGCCTGCCCCCTCCTCCTGGTCTTGGTGGCACACCCCTGTAAAGAGGCTCCGCCTTGCTAGCTGAGAGGGGCCGGAAGTAGCAAGGGTGGCTAATGATGCAAACAAAATGGAACAAGCTGGCAAGTTTAAACATGTGCGGCTCCTGGAAGCCCCTGTCAGTGGGGCTGTACTTCGGGGGAACATCTCTGGAACCAGCGTGCCAGCTTCCTCCTTCCAGACCTGCCCTTGCTGCCTGGGCCCCCATGGGCAAGTTGCTCCCTTCTGCGTGCCTCAATTTCCCCATCTCTAAAATGGAAGCTATTCCAGGGCGCCTGGCTGGCTCAGTCAGTGGAGCATGTGACTCTTGATCTCAGGGTCATGAGTTCAAGCCCCACCTTGGGCATAGAGCTTACTTTAAAAAATAATAATAATAAGATGGGAGGAATCCCTACTCTGGGGCTGTTGGAGGCGTATGCGAAGCCAGGTGTGCGTGCTTGGCACCCACAGTGAGCCAGTCCGCGACAGCCATCACTGCTGAAGGTGGCTGTGCTTGTGGGTGTAACACCCCTCGCATTACACTGGACACTGTCCCTGGATGGAGGCGACCCCCCAGCACCTTGATGGGACCTCCATCTGAGCAGCTGCACTGTACTTGCTTTATATATGTGTCTGCCAACTAGACCGTGAGCTCCTGTAATCCTAGCGCCTGGTACCCCACAGCCGACACCCATTATTGTTGGATGGAAGTCTCTGCAGGGGGAGGAGGGAGGCAGGGCTCTTCCCCCCCCACCCCCCCCCACCCCCCGCTTCTGAGCCTCAGAGTACGACTCTCTGCTTCCCCTCACTTCCCTGAGTTCCTCTTGGGAGTGTGGGCCTGATGTGCGCTCATTTCAGAAACCCCTGGCACCAGGAGAAGCAGAGTGCCGCCCAGACTGCTTTGGGAAGGAGCCCGGCAGCAGATCATGCACTTCCTCTTCCATTCGCACCTGCCACATCCTGAGCTGGTGGTTTCTGTCCCTCTGTGGGAGCTGATAAACGGGCCTGCGGGGGTGCCCGGAGCTGCTCCGCCCCACCACCCAGCGTCCTAGAAGGCCCCAGACCTAGGAGGTGCTTGGTATGTGGTTGCTGGATCCATGTTCCTGGGTGGGGTTTTCTTCCTCAGGCACCAACTGATACGGTAGATAGAGCATATAAGTAATATCCTTGAAATTGGAAACCCCGGGTGGACACATGACCCACATCAGGTGATTCAGAACTGTTTGAACAAAGGGTTGGGTGGGTTGCGCATCTAAATAGCTTCAGGTCCATGTGCAACTCACCTGGCTCTGTGCCTTGGTTTCCCTCTCCGTCAGGCTGTCTGTCCCGCATGATCCAGCCCCTGCTTCTCCTCTTGCTTCCGGTCCTGCGGGCCTCTCCACCACTCCCTCTGGGGCTCTTCTGTCCAGTGGCCTCCTCCTCATTAGGCAGCCCTCAGCTCAAGTGTCCTCTCCCCCAGGAGGCCTCCGCATCTTCTCATTCCCCATGGCTCTTTGTGCCACTTGACATCAGGTGCAACAATGCGTTTATGTGTTGCACCTTTCACTGTCTCTCTCTCCCCTGCCCAGGATTAGGTGCTGGATACATATTTGATGAATGAATGAATGAATGAGCAGGTGTGCTGGATCCCATGGGGCCTTGTTCAGTACACCAAATACTGCTCCTGGAGGGTGGAAAGTCTGGAAGGATTTTTTTTGTCAAAAGGCCTTCCCGTCACGCCTCTGTGAGGGGTGAGGAGAGAGGGAGGCAGGAGACCAGAATAGAGGCTGTCACCACCTCTTTCCTCTCTGCCTCCCTCCCCTCCAGGTCTCACCCCTCCAAAATGGAGTGTTTTCAGCTCTGAGCCCAGTTCCTCATGAACTGTCATTATAAACAGCCTAGAGGCCAGGAACAAGTAAGATTCTTTATTATTCCTTTTTCCTCCTTAGAAGTCTAGCATAGTGAAACACTGCTGAATGGGGGGAGGGAAGAACACGGCATGCAGACTTGGGGTCCTCAAGACTGCGGGCCAGGGCCCAGAGGGGGGCGCCGCCAGAGCCCAAGAATCTTGATGCCCAATGCAGCCGAAAAAGCGAATATAGCGAATGTCCTCCTGTGGGAGCAGTCTGGCCCAAACTGGAGGGGAAGGTCCTGCAGGAAGCACACGGAGCCTTCGCAGTGGGGGAGAGGGAGGGGTGGGAGGAAAACCCAGGGGGTCCCTAGAAACTCAGAAGGAGTATCTTGTGGGAGATTGGGTCCTGTGAGGAGGCATCCCTACTCCTGTCACTGGTGGGGATGGGACTGATTCCCAGCGCAAATAGCAGGCCCCACTGTCAGCTAGCTCATCTCTGATCCCGGGCACCGGGGCTCTGCAGGGGGCCGGGTCTGCAGCAGAGGGTGCAGGGGTGGGAAGGAAACTGTTGGCTGGTGATTTTATCCCGGTGCTTCTGAGGGAGGCGAGGAATCCTTGCCTGGACTCCTTGGGGTAGAGACACAGTGATGTGTGCAGTTAGGGGTGGCGTGATGGGAACTGTGGCCCACCGGGAGGGCCCCCCACCCGAGGCAGGCAGAAAATGCACAGACACTCTCCCCATCAGGGAGAAGGATAGAAGACAAGTTCACACAGGACTGGAAGGAAAGACTGCATTTACAGACATGGAAACAGGCGAAAATGCAGGGAGCAGGGGAGGCAGTAGGAGAGGTTTGAGGGTTGAGGATGCACCTGGAGTCTGAGGTCAAGGCTTTATTTAGGCAACAATGGGCCCCCAGGTTCTCTCCTCTCGGCCATTGTGCAGGGCCCCGGTTTCCCCACCTGTCCCTAGAAATCAGATGTATAGCATCCGTTTGTCACGAAATCCATGAAAGACCTCGTGCAAGTCAAGTTCCAAATTCTTATGAAGTGAATTCTAACCGAGGAGTTTTTGGTTTTGTTTTGTTTTTAAGTAAGCTCTATGCCCAACATGGGGCTTGAACTCACAACCCTGAGATCAAGAGTCACGTGCTCTACAAACTGAGCCAGCCAGGCGTCCCCTAACCGAGGAGTTTTGAGAGACTGAGACCTGGACAGAAATCATCCCAGCAGAACAATATAAGGATAGAAGAGAGAATTGCTTTCTCTTTGTTTGTTTGTTTGTTTGTTTGTGGTAAGGGGCATTGTGAGGAAGGACAAAGAGGATGCCAAACATGTAGATAATGTCAGTAACAAAAGCTTCGAGGCTAAGATGAAGCGAGGCTGGCCTGACTTTTGAGAAGGTCTGGGTGTTATCATGTGTGTTTGTCACTGAAGTCCCGGCGCTGTGGGCTAATCTGACGGAGCCCCTGACCCAGAGGTGCCTCCTGGTGGTTGGTTCTAAAAATACTCCGTGTTTTCTGGCTTGCTCTTTCTCCCTTATTATAACAACATACTGTACTTTTTTCCTGAGTATCAAATAAATAAACCCACATACATTTTTTCTGTAGGATAAATTCCTAGAAGCACAAGGGCAGGATTGGTGGACATGGGCATTTTAGATGTAGGCAAGTTACATCTAAGCCTTTTTCCAAAAAAAGTTGGCACTGCACCAGTTTGCACTCCCTTTTTGGTTTATTTAAACATAAATGAGACTGGGTAGATCACTGCCCCGAAGTGTCCTGTCCATAAAATGAAAAGGCTGGATTTTTTTTTTTTAAGATTTTATTTATTTATTTGACAGAGAGACACAGCGAGAGAGGGAACACAAGCAGGGGGAGTGGGAGAGGGAGAAGCAGGCTTCCCACCGAGCAGGGAGCCCGATGTGGGGCTCGATCCCAGGACCCCGGGATCACGACCCAAGCCGAAGGCAGACGCCCAATGACTGAACCACCCAGCCGCCCCTGAAAAGGCTGGATTTAAAAAAAAAGTGTAAAGGAACCAGTCTTCTTTGGGCAGCATGGCTCCTGCTCGACACTCAAGAGGTGGGCGTGTTAGACCCATCTACAGCTGAGCAGGCAAGGGCTGGCCAGGCAGTGACCTGCCCAAGGTCACACAGCTAGTGGGTCTCAGCTGCCTTTGCTTCCCAAACCTGTCTGATCTGCAAACCCTTTGCCCCCCCATGCCCTCCCTCCCCAGATGATTCATTCATTCCACCAACAAACAGCCCTAGTGACTAAGGTGACCAGGCTCTTTGCTTCCTGTTGGAGGTGCCACAGTGAGCAAAATCAGATGCATCCCTGCAAATTTGAAAAATCTCACAAAGAAATGTATAATTGTAAATGGAGCCAAATGGCTAGGGCAAGAGGCATAGATGTGCGCAGGGTGAGGAGGGGAGCCTGCAGTTGGCCCAGCACATCCTCTGTCTTTATCTTAAGAGCACAAGGTGACCCTGAGGGGGTTTTAAGCTGGGGTGGGTGACTGAGGGAAAGAGTGAGCAGAAAGATCAGTGTGTTTTTGAAGTGGCTGTCTGAGTCTCCCTGGCCCTCCCATGTCGCCTGGAGCCCCACCTGGGCCTCTGGGACCTCTTGTGGCCAGGGCGCCCCCAGTGTGGGGGCACATGGCCGTTGAGCCCATCTCCGGCAGCTAGGTCTGAAGGCCCGGCCACTTCCGCCCTTTGCTCTCCCTGTGGTTGGCTGGTGGGGCTGAGGCATCTCGGGCCGGTGTGGAGGGGAGCAGGAGGGGCAGACGGACTGTCCCAGGAGGGGCTGGCAGGCCTCCCACCTCCTACTTCACACTCTTCCTGCCCTTTGTCCTAGCTGTGGGTCCAGTCAGGAGGGCCTCTTTCCAGGGCTTCTTCCCACCCCTCCCCACTTCCCTTACCCACTTCCCTCCCCACCTTCCTCCCAGGCTGTGAGGTGGGACCCCTCACTACAGAGGGGTGTTGGGGCAGCCGACTTCTTTTATGGACACTCCCTTTCCGCTCCCTTGTCCTTGCTGCCTTCCACTCTTCCCCTCCTCAGGTCCTCTCGTGGTCTCCCAGGCCTGACGCCTTTTCACCTCCCAATGTCAGTCAGAATCCATTTCCCACCAGCAGTATTTACAGGCTCCTCCCCGGTGCCGGTTCTGGGTAGATGAGGGGTACAGAGAATGGGACGCGCCCTCCCCTCTGGAGCTTACAGCCCAGTGAGCAGACAGCAGAGCCAGGCCTGCGTGAACAAAAGAAGCAGCTTTCTGCAACTGTGTGTGCAGAGTGCTGTGGGCTTGGGAGAAAACAGGGAGGGAGGGGTAGTGGTCAGACTCCCTGGCTTCCTCCCCCGGATTTCCAAATAGAAGGCCTCGTGTGATGAGAAATTGTTGATGGGGCGGTATGAGGAGAAAGAGAGCAAGAGATCAAGACACACACACACACACACACACACACACACACACACACACATTATGGTTATTTAAAAGCTATTTAATTTGAAGGACTATTCTTTATTCTGAGATGATGACCTTCCTATTCTTTTGTGTTTTAATGTCCTTTCCAGGAGGTACTTTGTTGTTTACTTGTTTTTTTTTATTGTGGTAAAAAGCATATAGCATGAGCTCTGCCCTCTTGGCACATTTTTAATTCTGTGGTACAGAATTGCTAACTAAATGCACGATGTTGTACAGCAGATCCCTAATACTCATCTCATGTGACTGAAACTCTGTACCCACTGACCTGCAGCTCCCATCCCTCTTGCCCTCAGTCCCTGAGAACCACCACTCTACTTTCTGTTTCTGTGAGTTTGAGTTTGACCACTTTATTCTTTTTTTTTTTTTTAAGATTTTACTTGTTTGTGAGAGAGAGAACACAAGCAGGGGGAGTGGCAGGCAGAGGGAGAAGGAGAAGCAGGCTCCCCACTGAGCAAGGAGCCCGATGTGGGGCTCCATCCCAGGACCCTGGTATCATGACCTGAGCAGAAGGCAGACGCTCAACCAACTGAACCACCTAGGTGTCCCTGAGTTTGACCACTTTAGATACCTCCTATAAGTGGGATGGTGCAGTATGTGTCCTTCTGTGACTGGCTTATTTCACTTAGCATAATGTCCTCAAGATTCATCCACTTTGTAGCATGTGATAGGATTTCCTTCTTTTTTATGGCCGAATTATATTCCACTGTATGGATAGACCACATTTTCATTATCCATTCATGCATCAGTGGACATGTAGGTTGTTTCCATCTCTTCGCTGTTGTGAATAATGCTGCAATGAACACGGGAGGGAAGATACCTCTTTGAGATACTGATTACAGTTCTTTTGAATAAATACCAAAAATGGGATTGCTGGATCATATGCTAGTTCTAGTTTTAATTTTTTTTTTTTTTTTAAATAGAGGGAGATTGGGGGAAAGGGGCAGAGGGAGAGAGAGAGAGAATCAGCTTGGAGCCTGACATGGGGCTCAATCTCACAACCCTGAGATCATGACCTGAGCTGAAATCAAGAGTCAGACGTTTACGCGCACTGAGACACCCAGGCACCCCTATTTTTAATTTTTTTGAAGAACGCCCAAACTGTTTTTGCTAGCAGCTGCACCATTTTACATTCCCACCAACAGTGCACAAGGCTCCTTTTTTCTCCATGTCCTCCAATGCTTGTCTCTTGTCTTTTTGATAAATAGCCATCTAACACGTGTGAGGTGATATCTCATGTGGTTTGATATCCATTTTCCTGATGATTAGAGATGTTGAATCTTTTCATGTGCCATTTGTATGCCTTCTTTGGAGAAATATCTATTCAGGTCCTTTGCCCATTTTTAAAAAAGATTTTATTTATTTATTTGAGAGAGAGAGCGCAAGTAGGGGGAGGAGCAGAGGGAGGGACAAACAGACTCTGTGCCGAGCCTAGAGCCTGACGTGGGGATTTATCTCATGACCCTAAGTTTGTGACCTGAGCCAAAATCAAGAGTCCGAAGCTTAACTGACTGAGTCACTCAGGCACCCCTTTGCCCATTTTTTTTTTTTTTTAGATTTTATTTATTTATTTGAGAGAGAGCAAGAGAGCACAAGCAGGGGAAGTGGCAGAGGGAGAGAGAGAGAGAAGCAGGCTCTCCACTGAGCAGGGAGCCTGAACTGGGGCTCGATCCCAGGACACTGGGATCATGACCTGAGCCGAAGGCAGATGCTTAACCAACTGAGGCACCCAGGAGCCCCTCCCTTTGCCCATTTTTTAATCAGGTTTTTTGTTTGTTTGTTTTGCCATTGAGTATGGTTTCCAAATATTTTCTCTCATTCTGTAGGTCGTCTTTTTATTTTGTTGATTGTTTCTTTCTTTTTAAAAAAATTTTTTTAAAGTAAGCTTTATACCCAACATGGGGTTTGAACTTATGACCCTGAGATCAAGAGTCGCATGCTCTACCCACTGAACCAGTCAGGTGCCCTCCCCCAGTTGATTGTTTCTTTTGTCTGACAGAAACTTTTTAGTTTGATTTAGTCCCACTTGTCTATTTTTGCTTTTGTTGTCTGTACTTTTGGTGTCATATCCAGGAAATCATTGCCAACACCAGTGTTACGAAGCTTTTCTCTTACGTGTTCTTCTAGGAGTTTATAGTTTCAGGTGCTACATTTAAGTCTTCAATCCATGTTGAGTTGATTTTTTTAATTTTTATTTTAGAGAGAGAGCAGGCAGAGGGAGGGGCAGAGGGAGAGGGGGAGAGAATCTTAAACAGGCTCCATGCTCAGTGCGGAGCCTGATGCAAGGCTCGATCTCACGACCCTGAGATCATGACCTGAGCCAAAATCAAGAGTCTGACACTCAGCCGACTGAACCACTCAGGTGCCCCATGTTGAGTTGATTTTTGTGTGTGGTAACATAAGGGCCCAGTTTCATTCTTTTGCATGTGGATATCTGGTTTTCCCAGCGCCATTTCTTATTGGTTTTAAGGGCCTTCCTTGGCAGAATAACAAATGTTCAGTCCTTTGCAGGTTCCCCAGTGTTTCTTTAGAAATGTTATTGGTCTGTGAAATCTTGTAAACCAGACTCTCATTAACTTTGTTATAATGTCCAATTATAGTTTAAAAGCTAGGATGTAGGATCCCGTATGCATATAGCTCTTATGAGATGAATGGGTCAGTCAAGAAAGTTCCAGAAAATCTGGGCTGTAGGGCCCATGTCCTTGGAGGCCACATCCCAGTCTGACTGGCAGTTGGTTCCTTTTCCCCACCTTGAAGTTGGGACTTCACAGAGTAGGTGCTCAGCTAACATTTGTTCACTTCTGTGCACAGCCAGGGGTGCTGAGATCAGAGAGATGAAGCCCTTTGCCCACATCACAGAGCAAGGCAGGCAGGGGTGGGCTCGGCCCAGGCTCCCCCAGTTCTCAGGCCAGCACTGTTTTGACTAAGCTGTAATCGGCGTGTGGCTCTGCCCGTGTTTGGGCAGAGTGGTTGAGAGAGAGCTTCTTCCTTCCTGGGAAAGGCTCAATTTTGTAGAGATGAGGCTGTACCATCTCAGTGCCCCCAGCTGCCAGCATGGCTGGCATCTGCCACGTGAAGAGAACATGGTAAATGTCTGAAGGAAGGGATCACCGGCGATTTCAACTGTGGAGCAGCCTGAAGAGCCAGAGATTAGAAAACTTAGCTTCTGCTTCCTGCTCTGCCTTAGGTTGGCTGTGTGACACTGAGCAGGTCCGTTCCTGTCCCTGTGCCCTAGCTGTCTTGTCTGTTAACAATGGTAACAACAAGAACAATAACAGGATAACATGTGATGAGCGCCTCCTATGTGTCGGGCACTGCTCGAAGCACTTTTTTAGGGTTTAGACCCATTACCTCCTTCCGGTCACCCCCAGAGATAGAGATTATTCACACAGCCAGTGAATGATGAGGAAACAGAAGCCCAGAGGGGTCAAGTATCTAAACCAAGGTCACACAGCTAATTAGAGGGCAGCAGGGTTTCGAACCCAAGCCGGTCAGCCCCAGAGACCACCTAATTACTATATGATACTGAGCCTCTAGAAGGTTTATCTTTTCCTTGAGTGATTCTATGAGATACAGAAAGTGGCAGCCGTTTCAATTCTGGGCCCTGGGCACAATGTTTCTGGTTGAGTTTCTTTAGGCTTTGTTAAGAAGCAACCATGCATATCTCTTCCTGGAAGGGAGGCAACTGCTGAGACAGGGTTACTCGGGAAGAATTTTGGCAGAGAGGGAGAAAAAAAGGCAGATGGCAAGGCCTGTCTCCCTGTCTCGAGCCTCTCCGTGGCCTCTTCTGTGCTCCCTGAAGCTCCCTGTGGCTGCCCTCACCAAGGCACAGGCCACCTTTGGCCCTGACCTTGCGCATCTTTCTGGGCAGCCAATCTCATCCGCTCTGAAGCATTCCACGTGGCCAGATCAGGCTCTAAAGACAACAATGGATCACATCGCACCCCTGCTTCACGCCCTCCCGTGGCTTCTCAGACCTCTCAGAATAAAACCCAACGTGACCCCTGCCCACCTCTCTGACTTCATCTCACACTTCCCCTCCACTCAACACCCTGTAGCCCAGCTGTGCTGTCCCCACCAGTGGCCCTGGCCATATGGGGCTGCTGAGCACTTGAAATGTGGCCGGTCCAAATTGAGATGTTGCTTGTCCATATAAAATACACACTGGCAAGGGCGCCTGGGTGGCTCAGTCAGTTAAGCGCCCTCCTTCAGCTCACGTCATGATCTCAGGGTCCTGGGATCGAGCCCCACATCAAGCCTCGTGTTGCATCCGGCTCTGCGCTCAGGGGGAGCCTGCTTCTCCCTCGCCCTCTGCCCCTCCTCCTGCTTGTGCTCTCTCTCTGTCTCTCTAATAATAAATAAATAAAATCTTTAAAAAAATAAAATAAGGGGCGCCTGGGTGGCTCCGTCATTAAGCATCTGCCTTCGGCTCAGGTCATGATCCCAGGGTCCTGGGATCGAGCCCCGCATCAGGCTCCCTGATAGGCGGGAAGCCCACTTCTCCCTCTCCCACTCCCCCTGCTTGTGTTCCCTCTCTCGCTGTGTCTCTCTCTGTCAAATAAATAAATAAAATCTTTTTAAAAAAATATAAATAAATTTAAAAAATAAAATACACATTGGCTCTCGAAGCTATAGTCC
This sequence comes from Phoca vitulina, assembly GCF_004348235.1. Classification (NCBI taxonomy): domain Eukaryota; kingdom Metazoa; phylum Chordata; class Mammalia; order Carnivora; family Phocidae; genus Phoca; species Phoca vitulina. The sequence continues at coordinate 14,678,993 of NW_022589725.1, read as the reverse complement.
AAAAGAGGGTGTAAAATACCTCATTAATAATTTTATATTGATTATATGTTGAAATGATAATTTTTTTATATATTGGGTTAAATAAAATACATTATTAAAATTAATCTCACTTCTTTTTACTTTTTTACTGTGACTACTCGAAAATTGCCAGTTCCCTGCGTGGCTTGTGTTTTATTCCTGCTGCTTGTGCTGCCGCAGCCCCACTCCGGCCTCTGTCTGTTCCTGGACCGCACCAGGCTCTTCCCAGCCTCAGGCAGGCAGGGCCTGTGACTCCCCGCTGCTCTCAATGCCCCCCATAGCTGCAATCTTTCTCATGTTTGCTGTCTTTCTTCCCCGGGTCCCCCAGGGTTCTTGGTCCAGCACCTGACGCGCGGGCTGGCCAGGAAGAGCCTGCGGTCAGTCAGATGCCTTGGGGAGGGAAGGATGGGAACAGGCCCACGTTCCTCAGCCTGGAGCTGTGGGAGGGGTCTTCAGCCAGAGGCCTCCACACGCTGCGAGCCAGGGTTTAGCTGGAGCAGGTGATCAGCGTCCTCAGCGGCTCTGAGCAGAACACACATGGGCTATAAGAGAGGGGCTTTGGGCTTTGGGTTTTTCGTGGGGTTTTGGGAACCTGCTGTGTCAGTAGGACCAGGGGTGTGAAGCCTCCCCAGGCTTCATCACAAGAACTCATTTGGCATGGAGCCTGGGTGGCTCAGATGGTGGAGTGTCTGCCTTCGGCTCAGGTCATGATCTCTGGGTTCTGGGATCGAGCCCCACGTCAGGCTCCTGGCTCAGCCGTGGGTGGGGGGGAGTCTGCTTCTCCCTCTCCCTCTGCCTCTCCTCCTGCTCATGCTCTCTCTCTCTGTATCTCTCTGTCTCAAATGAATAAATAAAAAAAAAATCTTAAAAAAAAAACAAACCTCATTTGGCACCTGGGTCAGTGGCCATGTGTGCCAGGCCCTTGGGAAGTGTCAGTGTAGCCGAGGTGGGTTTGGGCTTTGCTGGGGCACCCCAGGGTCCCTTGCATCCTGGCTGCTTACCACACGATGACCTTCGGAGGTCACTCAATTCCCCGCTAAGTGGGGATTGGCTCCCTGCCTAGAGCCTGTGAGGACCAGAGGGCGGGCTCTGTGTCCAGCGCCAGTGAGGTACAGCATGGGGCCACATGGGTATTCAGCCACCTGAACATCCTTGTGACCAGCTCCCTCTTCATGCCAGACACTGGCCGCAGTGGGAATGGAAATAACTCATGGCCTCAGCTCCTGAGCAGGGCCCCCTGCTGCAGGAGGACCACCAGGCCATCACCTCATGCTGTTTTCCCCCTGAGGATCCTGACTCTGGCAGCATCTGGAAGAGGAAGAGATAGCACCATTTCTGTGAAAAGGGCCTGTGGGTTTTAAGTGACCGAAAGCTCAGAGTGAGCCAACGGGTGACCTGATTGCTAAAATAGCCCAGGAGGAGGGCGGAAGCTTCCAGGGCAGGGAGGGGGCGGCTAGGATCTCAGCTGGAAGGAAGTGAGGGCACCATTCTTGGAACCTGCCCAAATCCACAGCTCCAGAGAGCAGGGAGGCCCTTCTCTGGAAACTCTGCCTCAGTCCAGCCCCTGTGGGTGAGAATGGGGTGGTGCAGGAGGAGACAGGGCAGAAGGCGGAGCTGAGTGGTTCCCGGAGCACAGTAACCCAGGAGGGTGAATGAACGCAGGCCAGCACCCCTGGGTTTCACCCCTCAGGTTAGAAGAAACCCCGAGCCTGGAGGTCAGAAGGGCCAGGCGCTCCAGTCCCATGCGGGGAAGCCGAGAGCCTGCCTGAGCCCATGGTGGGAGGATGACAAAGGTCAGCTCTCCTCCAGCCTTCCTGCTGCACTCAGCAGCTCTGCAAGAAATGCAAGGAACAAAGAAGATGACTTCCCTCATACAGCAGATAATGAATGTTTTGATTCTCAGCCCCGGAGAGCACCAAATCCCAGTGTCCCTGGCCAGGAAATTTACAGCTTGCCATTGACCCTTCTGAAGGGCCCAGGCAGGGCAGTGTCCCTTTGCTGGTTCCTCCACAGGCAGAGATGGCCGGTGAATCCCACGACCTCTGTGCTGGCTGTCCTCAGCGCCAGTGGCCTGGCCAGGGTCCCTCAGCTGTGGCCGGTGCTGGACTGGTCAGTGAGGACAGAGCCCAGAGGCCACCCAGCTCTGTGTGGAGGGTGGGTGGAGGTAGAGGGGATGAGCCTGGACAAGGGCAACCCGTCCTCTGCCTTTCTGTTTTATGTCTAATTAGAAAAGCGATTCATACTCATTGTAAAATTTGGAAACTACAAAAAGGTGCAAAGGAGAAAATGAAAGTCATCTGTCATCTCACTGCCCAGAGATTACTGTCATTGCTATTTTGTCGTATTTCTCTCCAGTCCTGTTCTTCTGTATGGATCATACATATGCATATAAGTATATATTTTAATTGTCATAATACTCTAGAGCTGGCTTCCCCTCCCCCCACCTTACATTATATGGTGACTATTTTCTCACCATGTTAAAATTTTCTTTAAAGTTATTTAATGGCTTTATAATATTGTCTTAATAATTTATTTAGCCATTCTCCTATTTTTTTTTTTCATTCTCCTAGTTTGACTCTCTTTTTTTACCAAGGGGATTTGGCAGTTTTTAAAATTGCACTTAGCGGCGCCTGGGTGGCACAGTTGGTTGAGTGTCCGACTCTTGGTTTCTGCTCAGGTCATGATCTCAGGGTCGTGAGATCAAGCCCTGCATCGGGCTCCACGCTGGGCGTGGAACCTGCTTAAGATTCTCTCTCTCCTTCTGCCCCTCCCTGCCTGCGCTTGCACGCTCTCTCAGCTCTCTCGTGCTTTCTCTCTCTCTCTCTCAGAAAAACCCCCGAATATTTAAAATTCCACTTAAAAATATAAATCCAGGTTTTTGGCTGCTGAGATGGAGCAGTTCTGGGGGATCCTCTCTGTCATTCACACTGTGAGGGGCCCCTCATTTGAACAGCTCAGGTGACAGCAAAAGTCTGGCATTTGGAAACACAAAAACAAAAACCAAGCAGGGGGCTTAGGAAAGGAGCTTCCCTCTGTGCCCGCAGCTCATGCAGTGCCCCCATTGGAGAGCCATCCAGCATTACCAGCATGGCTGTAAATGTGCCCATTCTTGTGGGTGGCAGCCTGGCGTGTGAGCTGGTGAAGAAGACTGACAGTCCCTGGTTCACATTTTGCCTGTGCCATGAGCTGGTGTGATCTTGGGTGATCCTTCCACTGCCCCGTTTCTCCCCTTTCCTAGGCTATGAAATGGACCTGATGCTGGAGCTGCTGGGACCGAATGCCATAACGCTGCCTCTGAGCCAGGATTGCTGTCAGGGGGAGCAGAGGAACAAAGGTGTGGTAGGCCTGGGTGGCCTTGGCCAAGTGGCCTCCACTCGGTGAGAGTCATTGTGTCCCCAGCCCCGGGAGTTTGTGGCTACACCCTGAATGGGTGACCCTTGTTGGCCTTCCAGTTGTCCAGAGTGGATGACTGCAGACCCCTCTGAACAGCTCTGGCCTGCCCAGGGCTTTGATTTTGTTCCTAGGGAAGGCACTAGTTGCGTTTCCCTGCCCTTTCTGGATCCCTGCTCAGCAGCCCAGAACCAGGCCCAAGGAGGACTCTGGAGAACCCCTAGAGAAATTTCCCGTTGTGTTCAGGGCTCAAGGATCATGCAGGCAGGGTTTCTGGAGGTTTGGGGCTGGATACGACCAGAATTTATGCTTCAGGAGGGGAGGAGCCTTGTGCTTCTCATTTATGTGCTGCCCTCAGTTCCCAGCACTGGGCGTGGCCCACAGTAGGCCCTCAGTAAATATTAGTACACCCAGGCAAGTGGTGGCCTCTTCTTGCCTCAGTTTCCCTTTCTGTTCTGCTAGGCCATGAGCTCTGTGAGAGCACAGATGGGCCTGGTTTACCTGAGTCCTCAGTGCCCAGCAAAGACACTGGCATGTGGAGAGGGTCCATGAATGCATAAGCAGAGAACAAGTGGATTGATGAATAAGTTATGTCCAGAGAGTCAGGGCTCAGGAGGTGGGCCCTCCCTTCTGCCCACCTCCCCTCCATAGTGGGTCCTTTCCCTCCCTCTGAAGGGTACTGGATGATCCCTTCCTCTGTCCTTCCTTGGTTGAATTTGGCCACCAGGAACCTCTGAGACATCCTGGCTGTGTGACTTTGGACAAGTCACTCTACCTCTCTGAACCCCATTGCCTCTTCTGTAAAGTGAGGCAGATATGATGTATTGAAAGGGCTTTGTGAGGCTTGGTGCCAGATTGCATAGCCTAGCTGGTGCCTGGCAGGTGGTGGGGACCCGAAGAAGCAGCCACTCACATTGCCAGTGGCCCGGCCCTCTGTCCATGATGAACTTTCTGCCATGAGCTGGCTGACTACCTGACTATTGGAGGGGCCTGGGATAATCTTGGGCTGGGGCTACCTGAGGAGGCCACGGAAGGTTACAGATCCCCTGAGGCCCCGGCAGTTGTCCCTGGCATTTTGCCCTTGGCTCTGTCACTCAGGGTCCTTTTCCCTGCCGGGAAGGCACACGCTCTAGCTGGGGGGGCTCTGCTGGGAGGCAGGCCCGCTGCTCTGGAGAGCTGCTCTCTGGAGAGCTGCACACTCCCAAGGTTGTAGTGCAGTAACTAGTAACTTTACCAGGAGCCAGTCCACGGAGGGGGGAACATGCCCATGGCCTCTCGCAGCTGGGAGGGGCCACCTGGTGGAACTGCTGAGTGTCTCTGGCTCCACTCCTGTCCCTGCCACATAGTCGCTGTGGGACATGGACAGGTGACTTCCCTGTCTCAGCCTCAGCGTCCTTATCCGCAAAATGAGGGCAGCCACCCTCCTGGATTCCTGGGAGAAGCCCCTGAGGCGGTGCATGCGAAGTCCAGCTTCAGCTGCTGTGCGTGCCCCAGGCACCTGGGCTTCCCAGCACCCGGACGCAGTCACCTAGGCTCCCTGGACCTCAGTGTGCCCATCTGTACTCTGAAGATGATCACACCCATGGCTTCAGGTCATCGGGATGGTTCCATAAACCAACCACGTAACCCACCTAGCAAGTGGGGCTCATTAGCTCATTATCATGGGGTTTTGTGCTGCTAGTAGCAAAACCAGCCAGGGTGAGACCCTGCCCCTTGCCCAGGGCTTCTCCCTCTGGCCTGCCCTGGGAGGCTTGTGTGGATGGGAGCACAGTGACCTGCATCAGGTTTGCCAGGCCAGAACCACATTCCCAGTGTCTGGAGCACGGGGTGCAACCGCTGAGTCTCGGAAGCTGCCGTGGAGGCTGGGCCTTGGAGATTTGGCTAAAGCCTGGGGGGCTGAGCAGACGATGAATCTTGGACTTGTCCTGAACGTGGCCCTGTGCCATCTCCCCGTGCCTCAGGGTCCACCATCCTGCCCAAACAATGTCAGAGCTCCAAGGGGATGCCCCAAAACAGACACATAGCTTGTTTTTTTCTGGCTGTAAAAGCATTTCTTGTTCACTGCAGAAAAAAAAGCAAAAATTCATAAATATATAAATTAAGAACACCCCAAATCCCAAACTTCCAGGGGTTTTTGTGCATATACACATATAGAGATCAATTGTTTTCACAAGAATGGAATCTTATGATACTTGCTTTAAAAATTGAAATGAGTAAACTTGATTTTTAACTTTTTTGTTAACAAAATATGACACAGAAAGACCATATAAAATAATTGTTCATTTGGATCCACTGCCCAGTGAAGAACTCTGCCAGCCACCCTAGGCTGCGGTGTGCCCCCTCCCCTAGACTCCCCACAAAAAGTTACCGTGTTCCTGACTTTTTTGTTTTTAAAATAATCTCTACTCCCAACATGGGGCTTGAGCTCATGACCCTGAGATCAAGAGTCACATGCTCTACTGACTGAGCCAGCCAGGTGCCCCCCCTTTTTTTCTTTTTTTAAAGTAAGCTCTATGCCCAACATGGGGCTTGAACTCAGGACCCAGAGATCAAGAATCATAGTCCACCAACTGAGCCAGCCAGGCGCCCCACTGTTGCGGTGACTTTTAAGGTCTTCATTTTCTTGCTAGTTATCACCCAGTGTGAATCCCTAGATACTATAATTTTGTCTAAAAAAATATGTCTTTTAAGTCCCTTTTAATTTATAGATTTATTTTTTTAACTTTTTTTTTTTAACTTGGCAGTGTATCATAGGCCTTGTCCATGTTAGTAAATGTGACTCTCATTTTTAATCTTTTTTTAATGATTCCGTGGTTCCATCCCAGGGTTGAACATAACTGACTGGTTCCCCTACTAATGGGCACTTAGGTTATTCTCACACTTTTGCTATTATAAGCAATACTGTGATGGAAATCTTTATACATATGTTTTTATGCACTTGAGTAATTCCTAGAAGAAATTTCTAGAAGTAGAGTCATGGATCCAAAGAACAGTATTTTTTAAATTAATTAATTAATTTCTTTTTTTTTTTTTTAAAGATTTTATTTATTTATTTGAGAGAGAGAATGAGAGACAGAGAGCATGAGAGGGAGGAGGGTCAGAGGGAGAAGCAGACTCCCTGCCGAGCAGGGAGCCCGATGCGGAACTCGATCCCGGGACTCCAGGATCATGACCTGAGCCGAAGGCAGTTGCTTAACCAACTGAGCCACCCAGGCGCCCTTAATTAATTTCTTTTTTCTTCTTTTTTTTTAAGATTTTATTTATTTATTTGACAGAGACAGATAACGAGAGCAGGAACACAAGCAGGGGGAGTGGGAGAGGGAGAAGCAGGCTTCCCGCTGAGCAGCGAGACCAATGTGGGGCTCGATCCCAGGACCCTTTATTCTTAAAAATTTTATTTATTTGAGAGAGAAAGAGCATGGGGGGGGGGGTGCAGGGGGGAGGGGCAGAGGGAGAGGAGAAGCAGACTTCCTGCTCAGCAGGAAGCCCGACAACAGGGGCAGGGGGCTTAATCCCAGGACCCTGAGATTAGGGCCTGAGCCAAAGGCAGACCCTTTTATTTATTTATTTATTTATTTTAAGATTTTATTTATTTATTTGACAGAGAGAGAGACAGCGAGAGAGGGAACACAAGCAAGGGGGAGTGGGAGAGGGAGAAGCAGGCTTCCCGCTCAGCATGGGAGCCCGATGCGGGGCTCGATGCGGGGCTCGATCCCAGGACCCTGGGATCATGACCTGAGCCAAAGGCAGACGCTCAATGACTGAGCCACCCAGGCGCCCCATTTTTTTTTAAACAGCTTTATTGAGATATGACTCACTTGCCATACAATTCACCCATTTAAAGCATACAATTCATTAGTTTTTAGTATAGTCAGAGTTGTGCGATCATCACCACAATCAATTTTAGGACATTTTCAGCATCCCATAAAGAACCCCAAACCCATCTCTCCCCAGTGGCCTCCTCCCAGCTCTATGCAACCACTGCTCTAAAAGAGTCTGTTTTCTGTCTGTATAGTTTGCCCATTATGGACTTTTCATATAAATGAAATCATACAATGTGTGGTCTCTTCTGACTGTCTTCTCTCACTTAGTATATGTTTTCAGGGTTTATCCATGTCACAGATTGTATCAGTATTTAATTCTGTTTTTATTTGAGAGAAAGAGAGAAAGCGTGAGCAGGGGGTGGAGGGAGAGGGAGAAGTAGACTCCCTGCTGAGCAAGGAGCCAGAGGATTTGGGACTCCATCCCAGGACCCCGGGATCACGACCTGAGCCGAAGGCAGACACTTAACTGACTGAGCCACCCAGGCGCCCCAGTATTTAATTCCTTTTTGTTGCTGAATAATATTTCTGTGTGTAGATAGACCACATTTTATTTATCCATTCATCAGTTGATGGGCATTTGGGTTGTTTCTACTTTCTTGGCTATTATGAATAATGCATCTGTGAACATTCATGTAAATTTTGGGGTAAATATATGTTTTAATTTCTCTTAGATCTATGCCTCCCAGGTATGGAACTGCTGGGTCACATGGTAATTCTATTTAATCTTTTGAGGAACTCCCAGACTGTTTTTCAAGGTGGCTGCTCTATTTACATTCCTACCAGTAGTGTGGGAGGGTTCTGACTTCTCCACATCCTTGCCAACACTGTCTTTTTTGATGATAGCAAACCTAGTGTGTGCAAAGTAGCATCTCATGGTTTTGATTTACATTTCCCTGATGGCTAGTGATTTTGGGCATCTTTTCATGAGCTTATGGACCATATGTATATCTCCTTTGGATCAATGTTTATTCAGATCATTTGCCCATTTTTAAATTTGGTTATTTGTCTTTTATCATTGAGTTGTAAGAGTTCTTTATATATTCTGGTTACAGTTCCTTATCAGATATATGGTTTGCAAATATTTTCTCCCATTCTATGTTCTTTTACTTTCTTTCTTTCTTTTTTTTTTTTTAGGTCTTATTTTAAGTACCCTCTACACCCAAAATGGGGCTCAAACTCACAACCCCGAGATCAAGAGTCACACGGTCCACCCACTGAGCCCGCCAGGCACCCTGTCTTTCCACTTTCTTAACAATGTCCTTTGTAACACAGAATTTTATTATTTTGATGATGTCCAATTTGCCTGGTTGGTTTTTTTTTTTTTTGGTCTTTTCTATGCTTTTGTGTCTTATTATTGACTGATCCAAGTCATGAAAATTTAGGCCTATGCTTTCTTCTAAGGGTCTTATAGTTTTAATGCTTATATTTGGGTCTATGATCCATTTTGAGTTAATTTTTTGTGTGTGGTGTGAGGAAGGTGCCCAGCCTCCTTTTTTTGCACGTCGGTATCTAATTGCCCCAACACCATGTGTTGAAAAGCCTGTCCTTTCCCCACTGAACTGTCTGGGCACTCTTGTTGAAGATCAATTGACTGTAAGTGTGAGGGCTTATTTTTGGACTCGGATTCCATTCCATTAATCTATATGCCTATCCCTATGCCAGTCCCACACTGTTTTACTACTGTAACTTTGTAGAAAGCTTTCTCTGGGTCCTCCAACAATGTTCTTCTTTTTTGAATATTGTTTTGGCTGTTTGGGGTCACTTGAGTTTCCATAAGAATTTTAAGATCAGCTTGTCAGTTTCTGCAAAGAAGCAAGTTGGAATTTTGTTGGGGATGGTGTTGAATCTGAAGACCAATTTTGGGAGTCTTGCTATCTTAATAATATTGGGTCTTCAGAGATGTTTTTCCATGTATTTAGGTCTTCTTTAATTTCTTCCAACAGTATTTTATAATTTTTAGAGTATAAATTTTATGCTTCTTTTGTTAAATTATTTTTAAGTGTTTTATCCTCTTTGATTGCAGGGTAAACGAAATTAGTTTCTTAATTACATTTTTGAAGTGTTCATTGCAAAGTACACAGAGAAACAATTGACTTTTGTATATTCATCTTGTATCCTGCATCCTTGCTGAACTCATTTATTAGTTCTAACTCTTTGTGCGTGGATTCTTTAGGATTTTCTATTTACAAGATCATGCCATCTGAAAATAGAGATAGTTGTACTTTTTTCTTTGCAATCTGGATGCTTTTTTTTTTTTTTTCCTTGTCTGAGTGCCCTGGCTGGAACTTCCAGTACAATGTTGAATAGAAGTAGCAAGAGTGGACATAATTATCTTGTTCCTGATCTCAGGGGGAAAGCACCCAGTCTTTCACCATTAGTATGATACCCAATACTCGCTGTAGGAAGGTTCATTTTAGGATTTCCTGAAAGGCTGGCTGGTTCTAGCCTCACTATTAGCAGTGTATGAGAGGGACCCCAGTCCCCATGGCCCTTGCCAGTAGCTCCAGGCTTTAGAAGTGAGGAACCCAAGGCCAGAGAGGAGAAGTGCTATGTACCCCATCACATAGCTGCTCAGCTGCCTACCATCCAGTTGTCTATGGTCACTGGGGAGTGAGCCTCCTGGACACTCAGTCTTCCCTCCCCTGGGGGGGATGCTTTGAGACCCACCAAGAGCAGCCGCTGGTGCAGAAGGAGGTCTGGGTTCTGTTCTGGGCTTCGCTACTGACTTGGGCAGGTTACTTGCATGACCTTGGGCATGTAACTCCCTTCTCCATCCCCCATAGCCCCAGGCCTTGGTTTTCCTATCTGTGCAGTGGGAGAGGTGGTCCACTCTGATGTCTCCAAGTCTGACCACCCACCCTTAAACCCGGGGCTGCGTCTGCCACTGCCCCATGTGGCCACCAGAGGGCGCCCCAGACCAGCATTTGGCCCAGCTAGGGCGCAGGGGGCCCTGGGGAGGCTGAGGCCAGGTGTGTTTTTAAGAAGCTGCTAGCTTTGCTTGCACAGGCTTCCTTGTGGCTAGACCTGCCTGGGCCCTTTGCCCCGTTCTTCTGGCTGAGTCCTGATCTCTGAGGAGGGAAGATGGAGACATCAACCCCAAGACCAGTGACCTTGCACTCATTCTTGCCTGCTTTGGGTTGGCTGTCTAAGGTCCAGGTGTCCAGCGTCAGGGCCAAAGGCCTTGACTTTCTCAGCCTGGAAAGGTTTCTACTGTCTCTGGGCCCCTTATGGGCACTGCATCCTTCCCCTACTGCATTGCATGGCAGTGACTGGTGAGTGACTGGCCACCTGGACGGGACCCATTACAGCCCCTTTAGGACATGGATGGATTCTTGCTGTGGGTCCTGGACAGTGTAGTGTCTGAAACCACACCATCTGGGACTGCCAGATACCTCAAGTGACAGACCCCAAACCTCAGAAGCAGGCACCATAGGCACTTCCCAGAGCAGAGTATCTGACCCCCTTTGTGAAGGCTTCTCCTGGGAGCACCAGAGGGGCCCTGTCAGCCTTTCCAGGCTCCCCCAATGCTGATTTTACCCTCCCAAGAGAAGCACAACCTTAGCTTTCAAATCGAGCTCCAAGTCAAAGCAGCAACTCTCAGCCCCTTGCATGGAGGGCACTGGAGCGCCAGCTTGGATGCCTGCCACCTTTGCCTTGCATTCCTATTATTGGTGTGTTTTCCTTCCTTCCAGACCGGGTCCTCTTGAAGGCAGAGTGAGTGTCCAGTTCCCCTAGGTCCCTCTGGCTGGTTCAGGACTTGGCATCCAGTAGAAGCTCAACAGATGTTACCATGGGAACCGTGAGCCCATCTTCTCCCACTCAAGGGACCAGGGCCATCTCTGCCCCTTTCTGAGCTTTATGACTTCGGGCAGGTCACTTAGCTTTCTGAGCATCCATTTTGTTTGCTTCTTGACTCTTCTACTTCCCTCAAAAAGGCTATGGGGGTCAGAGAGGATACGAGAGCCCTGGCAGGAAGGGTGACATGCTCTCCCTGTGTCCGATAGAATTATCCCGAGAGGGCTGCACCTGTGCTGTCGGTAAGGAGGTCACCTGGAAGAGAGGTGGGCACTGGGCCACACCTACCCGAGTCCCCCGAGTTTTCACATAATAACGGCTGATATTTTCGGGGCCTGTTCTGTGGACCAGACATTGCGCTAAGTGCCTCACCTGGATTATCTCTCTTGGTCCCCTCAGCGACCATCCTCAGCTTTGCAGATGAGGAACCCAAAGCGCAGAGCCATTAGCTACCTTGCCCAAGGCCACACAGTTGGCAAGTGGTGGGGCTGGGACTGGGAGCTCTTAGCCACGGAGCCACGCCCTGCCCTGAGCAGATGCGGGGCAGGGACAGGCAGTCGGTGACCTCGTTGTCACTATATAGGAACCTCTGAGGACCAGACATCCTTGCTTCCTGTCTTCTCTTTTCTAGATTTGTGTGCTGAGACCAGAAAGGAACACTGTCTCTCCATCTCTGTCTTTCTCTCTCACACACACTGGGGCACGTGGGGCCTCGTTCACACCAGCCAACCTCCCATCTTGATGGAGCTCATTTCCTCAACTCGGGGTTCTTGGGAGTAGGGTGAAAGGAAGTATACCTCAGAGGTTCGAAATGATGCCCACCCACCAGCCCAGACCTTGGGCACCAGCAGGCTCCTCCTCCCCAACGCGCAGGCCCTTATCAGGAAAGCAATTTGGGTTGGTGAGGAGGGGGAAGTCCGAGGCCCCAGGCTCCGGCAAGGTGGGTAGGAGAGATAGGGAAGTGGGGAGGGGGCCGTGGGGCCCGGCTGGGAGGGCCCGCGGATGGCAGAAATGCCCAGAGCCAGTGCTGTCCTTGCTGGCCTGGCCTCTTGACATGGTTCCAGAGCTGTTCCTGCCTTCCCTCCTTGCCGGGCAAGCCGCCCGCACCTTTAATTAGCAAGCAGCAACCTTGCCCCGATTCAGCACAGTCGCTGTTTAATTAGCCGCGCACAAGGCGCCCCTACCCCCAGCTCTGGGTGGAGCAGCCTGCCTTTCTCACGGAGGCTGCCACCACCTCATGGTGTCCCCTGTCACATGCCCCCCCCCCCCACTTATTCTGCTCCCCAGAAGGGGGGATGGGGCGGGCACGCCTGGCTGAAACCTCAAGGAGATTCTGGGCACTGCCGCTTGTATTCAAAGCATCCAGCAAACATTATTAGGGCTTGGAGTCTGCGCCCGGCTGGCGCTGGGCGGAACCCAGGCTGCATGGGGGCGGCCGGCCTCGGTCCTGCCCACCGGCTCCAGAACGGCTTTTCCCTTTGGGAGGTGCCCGACACCTCTCCAGCTGGTCCCAGGGTGTTGGGAAAAGCCTAATAATCCTCCCTGTTGCTCCGTTCTCCCCGCCCCCATCCAGACAGGGACGACCATTTCTTCCTTTCCCTCCCCGTCCCAGAGCGCAGCTAGCCCCCACCCCAGAAGGCGGCCTCCTCGAAGATGGAGAGGACCCCTCCTCCACCCCCTCCTCCCCAGGGGTCAGATCATGGAGGCCCAGGCTAAGGCTATGGGCAAAGGGAGGTGGTGGGGCATCTCAGCGCCCCTCTGGGAAGTGGGGGTGCACAGCAGAGAGCCCACAGACTGGAGCCGAACCGGCTGCCCTCTGCTTCCCAGCAGCAGGGTGGGGCCGGTGGAGCGGTGCCTCACACCCTTCCGGGCGGAGCCGGGGAGTCACCGCCTCAGGGCAGCCAGCTGGAGGCAGGAGGCTCGGGTTCCATCCCAGCCCTGCACCCCAGTCCGTCCTGTGGCTTCAGGCAAATCAGCTGCCCTGGGGCCTCAGTGTCCTGCCCACAGAAGGGTGCTGGCCCCCCGGCTCTGGTGTGGACTAAGGACACGGAAGGACTGGCCTTTATTCTGGTATGGAGGGAAGCCCTGGAGTCCGTCCACTCTGGTACTAACCATCTGTGTGGCCTCGGCCTGCCACCAAACTCTGCTGTGCCTCAGTTTCCCCATAATTAGTAGCTACCTCTTGGGCTGTCCTGAGGATTAAATGATTTACAATGTTTAGCGCACTCAGAACAGTGCATGACGGAGGGAGTCCTTAGTAATCATTGGCTGCTTTTGCCAATATTTCCCCTCCTTTTACCGATCAATATTTATTGCCAGGTAGGAGGGACTTGGTGAGTAAGTATGGCAACCTCTCTGCTTCTCAGAGTTTTCCTTCCAGTGGGGGAGGCAGTTGAAAACAAGTAAATAAATAAAGGAAAGTACAATTTTATCTGAACAAAGTCTGCAGTTTAGTTAATGGTGATGTGCCAGGGTTAATTTCTTAGTTTTGACACATGTACCATGGTCAGGTTAGGTGACGATGTGACATGAAGAAGACTGGATGAGGTGTATACGGGAACCCTCTGTACTGTCTTTGCAATTTTTCTGTGAATCTAAAATTCCCCCCAAAAAAGTTTATTTAAAAAACACAATTTCAGGGGCGCCTGAGTGGCTCAGTCAGTGAAGCATCTGCCTTAGCTGAGGTCATAATCCTGGGGTCCTAGGATCGAGCCCTGCGTCAGGCTCTTTGCTCAGCTGGGGAGCCTGCTTCTCCCTCTCCCTCTCTCGCTCCCCCTGCTCATGCTGTCTTGTGTTTTCTCTCTCTCCCTGTCAAATAAATAAATAAAACCTTAAAAAAAAAATTCTCAATTTCAGGTAATGGTAAGTACAATGCAGAAAACAAACAGGGGGGGCCACTTTAGACGGGGTGGTCTAGGAGGGCCTGTGAGGAGGTGACACTTGGGAGAAACTGAGTGATGGGAAGAAGCCAACGTCAGGGAGATGAGGGAAGGGACCGGCAAGTGCAAAGGCCGGGAGGCCTGTTGCCTTGGGAGGTTTGCAGTCCACCTGCAGGGTGGGAGAGGCTCGTGGGGGAGATGAGCTCAGAGGAGGAGGCAGCTTCCCTTCAACATCATTTTGCCCTTTCAGAGGACAGGAAGCAGGGATTTGTACCTAGACTCTAATACCTCATTTTTTAAAAAAAGATTTTTTTAAAAAGATTTTTATTTATTTATTTGAGAGAGAGAGAATGAGAGATAGAGAGCACGAGAGGGAAGAGGGTCAGAGGGAGAAGCAGACTCCCCGCCGAGCAGGGAGCCCGATGTGGGACTCGATCCCGGGACTCCAGGATCATGACCTGAGCCGAAGGCAGTCGCTTAACCAACTGAGCCACCCAGGCGCCCTAAAAAAAGATTTTTTATTTATTTGAGAGAGAGAGCCAGAGAGAGCACGAGCAGAGGGTAAGGGCAGAGGCAGAAGCAGACTCCCCACCACGCAGGGAGCCCAGTGTGGGACTTGATCTCGGAACCCTGGGACCATGACCTGAGCCGAAGGCAGATGCTTAACTGACTGAGCCACCCAGGCATCTATACCTCCTTTTTTTTAGGTAAGCTCTATGCCCAACATGGGGCTTGAACTCATGACCTTGAGATCAAGTCACGTACTCCACTGACAGCCAGCCAGGCCTTCCTCTAGTACGTCACGTTAGTCCTTACAGCTACCCTGTGGGGCAGTGTGGTCACCTCACTTACAAGTGAGCCAGTGGGCAGGTGAGGGATGGAGACTCGGCTGGCCCCCTGTCACACGCCTGAGCTCAGAAGGAGATGCCTCCTGGCTCTTAAGGTCGCGCTGGGGTCTTGCTGGGAGACATGGAGTGGGCTGGAAGACAGGGCCTGGACAAGGCCCGGGTGTGGCGGAGGGGTGGGGGAGCCAGGACTAGCGGATGGGGTCTCTGGCCAGCATGAGACCGTGTGTCATGACAAGGGAGCACCTTTGTTTTTTTGTTTTTTTTTGTTTGTTTGTTTTTTAAAGATTTTATTTATCTGAGAGAGAGAATGGGAGACAGAGAGCATGAGAGGGGGAGGATCAGAGGGAGAAGCAGACTCCCCACTGAACAGGGAGCCCGATGTGGGACTCGATCCCGGGACTCCAGGATCATGACCTGAGCAAAGGCAGTTGCTTAACCAACTGAGCCACCCAGGGGCCCCAGGGAGCACCTTTGTATGACAGTTATGTAACCCACTTTGGTAATAGTAATATCACAGGTATGTAATACAAAATTCTGAAAGTATAAAACAACATATAAGAGCAAGTTAGGGTCCCCCACCACCCACTTTTCCTCCCCAGAGGTGCCCTCTGAGACCGTTTCTTGTGTATCCTTCCAGAGCTGGTCTGGATGATAGCACTTTGACCATAACACCAGCAAACAATCAGCAGGCCCCATGACACCACCTGGCAGAAAGCTCTAGATACATGGTTGTCTTTTTTTAATCTTCATACCAGCCCTTGCTGGATGTGTATCAAGCTCTCCGTTTTAAGTCAGAGTAAACTGAAGCACTGGCAGGTTGTCACTCACCCAAGGCTGCTCAAACGTAGGGATTCCCTGACAGCACTGTACAGATGAGGATACTGAGGCACAGAGAGGTTATGTAACCAGCCCCCAGGTGACCTGGTGAGCAGGTTGAGGAGCCAGGACCTGAGTCCAGCGGTCTCACTCCAGAACCCACACCCCCTGACCACTGCACTGTACTGGGAGAAACGACCCCAACTCTGGAGTCTGCCAGACCCAGGAGTGATGCCCTTTGCTGCCTGGCCTCGTGGCCTTGGGCAAGTCACTCTTCCCTGCAGTCTGGCCCCACAGAGGACAGAGAGCGGGAGGCCTGCCTCTCAGATGGCTTGGGGAGCAGTGCGAGCAGTGGGAGAGCTCTGGACACTGCTCCTCCCCCTCTCCAGTGGCCCTTCCCATGATGGGCAGGAGGAAGGGCACAGCTGGGTGGCTGTTTCAGGGTGCCGGGAGCTCAGGTGGGGCCTTCCTTCCCTGCAGCTGTGCAGACAGAGCTGGGGGCCTGCCCATGAGAGAGAGACTCTCCCCTACCTCCCAGCTCACAGCCACACTGCTGCCCAGGAATTCTGGGGAGTCAGGAGAGGGGAGGGGAAAGGGGTTTCCAAAAGGTTCGTGTGATGTCTCCCCATGCCCCCGCCAACAGGCTGAGTGCCAGCACCCTGCAAGCTGAGTGGGGGGCTGGAGCAGGATGCAGGGGAGGAGGCTACAGCCAGGAGTGGGCAACAGTGACACAAAGATAAGGGGCTTAGCTCAGGGGCACCTGGGTGGCTCAGTCGTTAAGCGTCTGCCTTCGGCTCAGGTCATGATCCCAGGGTCCTGTGATCAAGCCCCGCATCGGGCTCCCTGCTCAGCGGGAAGCCTGCTTCTCCCTCTCCCACTCCCCTTGCTTGTGTTCCCTCTCTCGCTGTCTCTCTCTGTCAAATAAATAAAATCTTTAAAAAAAGCGGGGGGGGGCTTAGCTCAGGTGCCAGCTTAGGCTGGGTTCCTGGGGGTCTTCACGCTGACAGGGTCACCTCAGGCTGGTGGCTGGCCTTCAGCTTGGCAGGCTCAGAAAACTGATTTATCAACCTGCCTGCCCCCCAGGGATGATCAGATTGGTGGGGGCTAAAATAACCAGATTCCACTATGTGGGCCAGACCCTTAGGGGCCAGACTACATCAGTTTCCCCTCCGGTTCCCTTCCTCACACCCCAGGCCCTGAGAACCTGGGTTAGTAATGAGAAGGGGGCTCTGGGATGGAGGCATGGACCAGGGTCTTGGAGCAATGCCAGCCAGGGATACATCCCAGCAGAACGGCACCGTGGAGTGGGGAGTGCTGGGACCATGGAGGCAAAACCAGGCTGGGGGTGACTCCCAGCTCTGCTGTGTCCCTGGGTATGTTACCTCACCACTGCGAGCCTCAGTTTCCCCATCTATAAAATGGGGCTGTTATCAGAACTGAGATCTCATGGTAAAGATAGAGCTTCTGACACAATGCACAGTCTGTGGTAGGTGCTCAGTAAACGTCACTCTCCTCCACATACTCGCTGAGCAATCTCATTTTCCAAACCCTATAGGGAGACAAACTTTGGCGCTTGTCCTGTGTTCACACGGCCGTCTGGGATATGTACTTTGGTTGCCAAATGTTAGACTTGCTGGAACATTTACAGAGAGATGGAAGAGATGATTTGCAAGTGGTGCTGTCCCTGCTAGTGGGGCCTGGTGGTCACCAGGGTGTCCCGCATAGGTGCCAGGAGACTCTGGAGCCTGAGACACCTCTCCCTTCCTGAGGCAGGGCTTGCCCAACCCCCAGAGGCTTCTTTTTGGCAACTCCTTTTTCTAGAAGGCTCCTGGAAGATGCCGCCTTCTGTCCTGACAATGTCTGGGCGTTGCGTGTGGTCTATAAGAGCCGAGGCTGCTGTAGCAGGTGGAAGGGAGCTGGGTCTGTCCTTGCTGGGCGTCCCCAAGGGGCCTTCACACTCCGATCCTCCCGGACCAGGGAGCAGGACTGAGAACATATGGCTGGGTGGCGCTCTCCTGCGGGCCAGCGCCACCGTGCTTGAAAACCTGGAAGGGGCTTCTCAAGCGCAGGGATGGTGATCTTTAGAAAACCTTCTGTCTTTTCTGTGAGGTGGAAACTGTGAGCTAGAAATGACCTTGACATCAGTGTTTTTCCAGGAAGATGCTAAATTGATATTGGGCAGAAAAGGGCATTCGTGGTCAAATAAATGTGGGAAAACACCAACATGAACATCTGCTGGGTTTCCTCACTGCAGGGCATCTCGGGTCCATGCGTGTGCGAGGCTGAAGGGCAATGGCGGCCAGGCCTGTCTGACGGGGAGGTGCCTTTCAATTATCTTTTCAAAAAGCATCTTGTTGAGTTTATTTTATTTATTTATTTTTTAAAGATTTTACTTATTTATTTGACATAGAGAGAGAGAGAACAAGTAGGCAGAGAGGCAGGGAGAGGGAGAAGCAGGCTCCCCGCTGAGCAGGGAGCCCGATGTGGGACTCAATCCAGGACCCTTGGACCATGACCTGAGCCGAAGGCAGCTGCTTAACTGGCTGAGCCACCCAGGCGCCCCAACATCTCGTGAGTTTAGAGGGCTGTGGAACTCACTTTGGGAAATGCCAAAATGGCTGAAAGCCTCACCCTCCTCCACATAAGAAAGCTAGAGGAACCTTGGGGACCCTGGAGGACATGAAGGGGATATGGGGGCCAAATAAGTTGGAAGGACATGGAGGATGCTCTAACCTTTATCTTATCTATCTATCTATGTATCTATCTATCTATCATCTATCTATCTATCTATCTAGCTACCTACCTACCTATCTATCTAGTAGACTCCACACCAGCATGGAGCCCAACGTGGGGCTTGAACTCACGACCCTGAGACCAAGACCTGAGCTGAGGTCTAGAGTCGGACACTTAACCGACAGGCACCCCTCTAAACTTTATTTTATTTTTTTATTTTTTATTTTATTTTTTTAAAGTTTTTATTTATTTATTTGAGAGAGAGAGAGAGGGAGCACAGAGGGAGAGGGAGAAACAGACTCCCCTGCTGAGCAGGGAGCCCGACGTGGGGTTCAATCCCAGGACCCCGGGATCATGATCTGAGCTGAAGGCAGATGCTTAACCAACTGAACCACCCAGGCGCCCCGAACCTTTATTTTAAAGCTGAGACTTTGGGGCACCTGGCTGGCTCAGTCAGTAGGAGCATCTGACTCTTGATCTCGGGGTCATGAGTTCGAGCCCCACATGGGGTGTAGAGACTACTTAAAAAATTAATTAAGAAAGAATAAAGCGGGGCGCCTGGGTGGCCCAGATAGTTAAGCGTCTGCCTTTGGCTCAGGTCATGATCCCAGGGTCCTGGGATCGAGCCCCATATCGGGCTCCTGGCTCAGCAGGGAGCCTGCTTCTCCCTCTCCCTCTGCCTCTCCCCCTCCTCATGCTCTCTCTCTCTCTCTGTATCTCTGTGTCTCAAATGAATAAATAAAATCTTTAAAAAAAAAAAAAAGAAAGAATAAAGCTGAGACTTTAATGCATATTTTACTGCATCGACCCATTTAATCTCTTTTTTTTAAAGATTTTATTTATTCATTCGAGACACAGAGATATATATATAGAGAGAGAGAGCACGAGCAGGGGGAGAGGCAGAGGGAGAAGCAGGCTCCCCGCTGAGCCAGGAGCCAGACATGGGGCTCGATCCCAGGACCCTGGGATCATGACCTGAGCCGAAGGCAGATGCTTAACCATCTGAGCCACCCAGGCGCCCCATACCCATTTAATCTTCCCAGCCGTTCTGTAGAGTAAACGCGGTTGTCATCTTCATTCTTCAGCGGTAAACAGAGGCACAGAGAGGCCTTCCCCACAGTTTGCAGCTTGTGAGTGGGATTTGAACTCGGGCTGCGGGAGTGAGGGGCGACACACACGACCCCGCCCTGCCTGCCTTCACCGTGCGGCTGGGTCGGTGAGGCTGGAGGTCTGTCTGAGGGTGAAGCTTCCTGCAGGTGGCTGTGCGGCCGTGTTCGTGGCAGAGTCTCTGGCTCCCATGTCACGGGGTGACAGTCTCCCAGCTCTGAGGCTAGGGCCTGCGGGCGCCCAGCTGAAGAGCCCCGCCATCCCCTGCCTCCCCCGCAGCAGCCTCGCCCACCGAGAGGCTATGTTATGGTCTCGTTATCTTCATTCTTACAGGAGATGCTCAGAGGGGAACCGAGACTCAGAGAGGGATAGGAATTGCCCCCATCACCCAGCAAGGAGATGGTAAGGCTGGGATTCAAACCCAGGCCGCTGGATTCCAGAGCTGGGTGTTGGGGATTCAGGTGCTCTTCGTGATGAAGCAGTGGGTTTCTGGGGCCAGGGCAGCATGCGCGGCAGGGCCCCATCCCCCCGGGGCCCTGTTCTGCTCTGACTAGCTGTGGCCCCTACGGATCCGCTGCCGGCCCCCCTCCGGACAGATATGCTCTCCAGTTCCCTGCTAATCTCGCTGGGCCTCCCCTTCCCAGCCTCGCACAGGCCAACAGTCAGTCACATAAAAACAGGCTGATAGGTCACAGCCACCAAGAAGGAGTTGCCAGGGAGGCTTCTTGGCCACGGGGCTTTATCTCCAACTCCTGGAGCAGGGCTCGGCCATTTCCTCCCTCTGCAGTGTGGACTTTTTGTTCTGGGTGTGTTTTCTTCCCCTTTGGTTCACCGATTCCTGAAGATGGACTCGTGTGTCCGACCCTCCGTGTCCATCCACGGACACTCTCTGGACACCTGTTGCGGGCCTGGCCCCAGCTGGGCTGGCTTCTGCAGCGGCTGTGCTGGCCCTCGCTTGCCCAGAGGGTAGGCAGGACTCCAGGGAGGGGGGTGCTTCCAGATCGCCTTGACAGGGAGGCCGGGGTGCATGACTGTGTGGGCAGGATCTATTGCTTGACAGTAGAGCGGGACTTGGGTTCAAATCCTACCTCAATAATTTAATAATAAAGTCACAAATGACCCAATTTTTTAAATGGGCAAAGGATCTGAGTAGACATTTCTCCGAAGATACGCAAAGAGCCAACGGCACATGAAAGATGTTAAACATTATTAGTCATCAGGGAAATGCAAATCAAAATCACATGAGCTATTACTTCATACCCACTAGGATGGCTTTCATCAAAAAGACAGATAATAACAAGGTTGGAGACGATGTAGAGAAACTGTGGCCCTCGGGCCCTGTGGTGACATGTAAAATGGTACAATTGTTTTGGCAAACAGACTGGTAGTTCCTCAAAAGGTTAAACGCAGGGGCGCCTGGGTGGCTCAGTTGGCTGGGCAGCTGCCTTCGGCTCAGGTCATGATCTAAGGGTCATAAGATCCAGCCCCCCATTGGGCTCCCTATTCAGTGGGGAGCCTGCTTCTCCCTCTCCCTCTGCTGCTCCCCCTGCTTGTGCTCTCGCTTGTGCGCGCGCTCTCTCTCTCAAGTAAATAAATAAAATCTTAAAAAAAAAAAGGTTAAACACAGCATTACCATATGACCCAGCAATTCCACTCCTAGCTATTTACCCAAGAGACTTGAAAACACATATCCAGGGGCACCTGGGTGGCTCAGTTGGTTAAGCGTCTGCCTTCGGCTCAGGTCATGATCTCAGGGTCCTGGGATCGAGTCCTGCATCAGGCTCCCTGCTCAGTGGGAGGTCTGCTTCTCCCTCTCCCTCTGCTCCTCCCCACCACTTGTGCTCACATTCTCGCTCTCTCTCTCAAATAAATAAATAAAATCTTTAAAAAAAAAAAGAAAACACATGTCCACACATAAATATTACACAAATGTTAATAGGAGCATTATTCATAACAGCCAAAAATTAGAAATAAACTGAATGTCTTTCAACTGATGAATTGAGAAATATAATATGGGATGTTTCTTAGCCACGAAAAGGAATGAAGTCCTGACACCTGCTATCACACGATGCACCTTGAAGACAGGCTAAGTGGGAGAAGCCAGACACAGAGAGGACCACGTGTTGTAGGAATCCACTTATTTAAAATGTCCAGAATAGACACATCTGTAGAGACAAGAAGTGGTTGCTTAGGGCTACTAGCAGGGGTTTAGGGAAATGGGGAGTGAGTGCTAATGAGTGGGATTTTGTGGAGGGAATGATGACAATATTAGCAAGAGTGGTGATGGTTGCACAACTCCGTGAATATGCTAGAAACCATCGAATCAGACACTAAATGAGTGAATTGTATGCTATGTGAATTCTATCTCCATAAAGCTGCTATAAAAAGTTAGGCGATACAGATAAGGAAAAGAAAGACAATTTGAAGGTTCATCATCCTATCACCTAGAGACAACCCCTGTTCCATTTTAGTGACACCCTCCCAAACTACACTCTGTTGCCCTCCGTGCTGCTTTCTCATTTAATAACACATGGTTGACATCTCTCCATGTCCGCAAACCTACCTGGACATAAAGCCACATCCTGCTTCCACCGCTCACTGGCTGTGGGCCGTGGGTAAGCCACCTCGGCTCTCAGACCCTCAGGCTGTCCATCTGTAAGGCGGGGTAACCCAAGGACCCACCTCCAGAGGAAGCGGTGAGGACGAAAGGAGGGAGATGGCACCCTTAAGGCTTGCGGTAGAGACCCCGGCCCGAGGGAAAGGCTCTGAAGGTGGAGGATGACATCTGTGCCCGCCTCGAGCACGCCCACCAGGCTCAGCTCATTTCTGTGCCGTTCTGTAGGTTTCCGACACATCGTGGTTGAAAACATCCATGGTTTAAAAGTAGGGAGGGAGGTCGGGGACAGACCCTGGAGATTGTTGTGACCCTCAATGGAAAGAAGCTACCCTCCCAAGCACCTACTGTGTGCCTGGCATAGGTTCCTGTCTCCTCACAATGATATTATCGGCCCCCTATGACAGATGCAGACACTGAGCCGTCACCTGCCCTTTGCAAACAGCTGAGGGTGGAGCTGGGTTTCACTCCCAGGTTTGCCTGGTTGAAAGTCAGTGTCCTTGCCACTTTTCTGCCTTCCAAGGAGGGGACATTTTTGAAAAGGCTTGACTCCTGTCCAAATAAGGGATTGGGTTATTATCTCCCAGACCTGGAGGGGGGGCAGCCCAAGGGGGAAGTCGCTGCTCCTAGATTTCTTTTTTTATTTTATTTTATTTATTTATTTGGGGGGCGGTGGAGGAGCAGAGGGAGAGGGACAAGCATACATGGGGCTCGATCCCATGACCCTGAGATCATGACCTGAACCGAAATCAAGAATTGGATGCTTAACCGACAGAGCCATCCAGGCGCCCCATCACTGCTTCTAGATTTCAAATAATAAGGATGTGTTCATGGGTGCCTACTTGCTCTGAGTCCTCTGCTGGGCCGTGGGGACACGGTAGGGGCTTAAATGCCATGTTTGCTCGAATGTACAGGCTGGCAATGTGGCAGCTGGGGTGAGCCAGGGCCACACCTCCTGGGTAGGGGGTGAGGGGCACAGGCTCCGGAACCAGATAGTTGGGGTTGGAACCCCCGCTCTGCTGGTGACATGGGCAGTTACCCCACTGTCTGAACTCGATTTCCTTGTAATAGGTGGGTGAAAGCATTGAATAAATTCGTTACCTGGAGTCACTCAGCATAGCTTCTGACCTGGGGTGAGCTTTGGTATCACTGGGGTGAGTCAGGTGGACAGCTGCAGGGAGCCCAGGACGGGGTTGTTGCCCACACTGGGTTTTGCACGCTCCTCTCCAGACCCAGCGGATGGGTGGCCAGTCCATGGGAAGTTTGCCCACAGTTTCCCTACCCATTTATTAGGAGAGAAGAGGAAGGGGACACTGCCACCGAGAAGCCTGCCCCCATCTCCCCAGCGAGGCCGGGTTGCCCACTCCCCCCCTGCCCCCCCGGCCCCCATCCCAACCGGCCTGGCCTGGTCTCTGTACTCCTCCCTTGCTGTCCATCTCCCTTTGGTCCCCTTTACCCCCAACTCCAAGACAGCCACCGACTGGGACCAGATGGCCTTTGGAGTTCTGTGGACATGCTGTGGAGCCCAGCCCTGCCTCTGAGCAGCAACTTGACCTCAGTCAGAGACTCCACCTCTCTGAGCCTCCTTCCTTCCCTGTAGCATCAGGGTTAGCAGCTGGCTCCAGAGTCAGATTCTGACTCCCCACTTGCTGCTGTGGCCCCCTGACAAAGTAACGCAGCCTCCTTAGCCTCAGTTTCCTCATCTGCAAAATGGGGACAACAACCACATCTCAGTGATTTGAGAATTCATTGAGAAAATACACGTAAAGTGCTCAGAACGGTGGGTGAGACATAGCAAGTGTTCAAGATACTTTGGGCACGGTTACCATGATCCTGGCCTATTAGGACTGTTGCAGTGCACAAGGTCCTGCCCCAGGGACCCCATCTCCAAATGCCAGGCCCGTGGCCTCACACCCAGCCTGATCTCTGTCCCCCCACCAGCAGCCCGTTAGACTGGGCACTCTGCTTTGCATGCCTCCTCGTCCCCCCAGCGCGGACATGGTGGGTGCTGATGTCTGTTGAACGAACTAAACAAAAGAAGAGATGCAGAAAAAGAAGGCCAAGAGGCTCCACCTTTGGCGGGAAAAGGCAGGGTCCACTCATTCAGCCATCATTCGTTCATTTATTCAACTAATACCTGCGGAGCACCTGCTGTTCGAGGCTGTGGGGACAGAGCAGCAAACAACTGGCAAAACTGCTGTCCTGGTAGAGCTGACATGCTTGTGCGGGAGACAGACCCCAAAGGAAAGGACGAGTGACATGTGGAGAATACTGGTTTGTGATAAATGTCACAAAAACACCAGGGAAGGTGCCAGAGAGGTTGTCCTTTGAGACCGGGCAGCCAGGGAAGGCCCACGGAGAGGGTGACATCCGAGCAAAGATTTAAAGGAGGTGAAGTTATTCGTTCATTCATTCGTTCCTTCCTTCCTTCCGTCTTTTCATCCGCTCCCCCAGGCATCAGCAAGCATTTCCTTGGGCCTGTTCTGAGGCCTGAGCAGCTCTCAGGCAGGGGTCTCCCAGCGGTGGGGGGAGAACACACTCACCCACCCTGGAAGAGTCCGCAGAAGCGAGGGTGACCGTCATGGGGTCCACCTGGGACGGAGGTGTTCTCGAGACTCGGGACTTTCCGTGCTGAACAGGAGAGGCTTGTGCAAACCAGGACGAGTGGCCCCCCTCACCGAGATTGCCCTCAGTACCAGGGGTCCAGGGAAAGGTCAGCAGAGGCATCCACTCGCTTCTCTGAGGCTGGGACACTTGTGACGGACGGGGAAGGGAAAGGCTCCAGAGTGCCACAGCATGGGGGGGGCTGCAGGTTTGGGGACAACACTGCCCACCGGGGGTCAGTGGGCAATGGAGCGGGAAGGGATGCCAGGGTCTTGGGTATCGGCTGCATTGACTGTGGGCGGCAGGCCTCCAAGCAGGTGGGTAACTGTGTCTGCATTTTAGAAAGAGCCCTGCTTTGCTGTGCAAGGGTTTTCCCTGAGGCAGATGATGGAGAGAGCGCAATACCGTGTCCTCGTTCCTTCTTTCCTTCATTCTGGCGAGCGCTGAGCACCTTCCAGACCCCCAGCCCTGGCCAAGATGTCTGCGCTGGGTCAGCAAGCCAGGGAGAGAATTACACAGCAAGTAGTGGAGAATCTACGGGAAGGGTATATGGGTGTCTTGGTGAAGAATAAATAAAAATAAATTCTAGGCCACATATAAGGCATCTGGGGAGGGCATGGATGAGGCAGTGGCCTTCCCTCCAGCAGCCCAGGCCCCGGTGCGGGCTTGTGGGTACGTAAACCTACCCTTCGATGGTGTGCGAGCTCTGCGTGTGTGAGGTCCTCAGAGGAAGGGCCCTGGGGCAGGCCTGGGAGGCCAAGGGAGTTGCAGGGGATGGAGAAGGAAAGGGAAGGGCGCTCAGACAGAAGAACAGCAGAGACAAAAACCTGGAGGCTGGAGGTGCAGGGATGTTGAGGCAACAGGTCGTTCTGTGTGGCTCAGTGGAGGGTTGGAAAGAGACCGGAAGGGAAGCTGTGGCCTCACGGACCTTGTCTCCTTGAATCGGTCTCTGAAAATAAAAGTGAGGCTGGCCCCACTGTTGCAAAATCAGAGAACACAGGAAATTATTTAAAAATGGAAATACAAGCCCTAGGTTAGCCCATCACCAGAGATAACCACTATTTAGTATTTGATGCATTTCTTCCCGATATCTTCATGTATTTATATATGCATATCTCCTAACTTAGAATAATAAAATAGTTTGCATCTTGCTGGCTTTTGTGGGTTTTTAAAAAAAGATTTTATTTATTTATTTGAGAGAGAGAGCGAGGCAGAGAGCACAAACAGGGTGAGGGCCAGAGGCAGAGGGAGAAGCAGGCTCCCCGCTGAGCAGGGAGCTGGACTCCGGGCTCGGTCCCAGGACCCTGGGATCATGACCCGAGCCGAAGGCAGATGCTTAACTGACTGAGCCACCCAGGCGCCCCTGTTTTTTTGTGTGTGGTCTTTTAAAGATTTTATTTTATTTATTTATTTATTTATTTTTAAAGGTTTTATTTATTTATTTGACAGAGAGAGACACAGCGAGAGAGGGAACACAAGCAGGGGGAATGGGAGAGGGAGAAGCAGGCTTTCCGCTGAGCAGAGAGCCCGACGCGGTGCTCGATCCCAGGACTCTGGGATCATGACCTGCGCCGAAGGCAGACACTTAATGACTGAGCCACCCAGGCGCCCCTTAAAGATTTTATTTTTAAGTAAGCTCTACACCCAACATGGAGCTCGAACTTACAACCCTGAGATCAAGAGTCACATGCACCACCGACTGAGCCAGCCAAGTGCCCCGACATCTTGCTGTTTTTTTACTTAACATTACGTCAGATGCATTTTTCTAGTGCCATTAAATAGTCTCTGCTAACTTGATTTCTAAGCCGTTCGGATGGCTCCAGCCAGTGGTGGATTCTTGGCTAAAGTGGTGATTTCTCATGGCTGGGCACTGTGGCTGTTTGCGCTTGCTTGCTGTAACAAAGAACACCATGGTAAACAGTCTCCATCCATACATAATTCCATGTCCACATGGCTGATTATTTTGGTGTTTTTTCTGATCAGTTCCTAGACATGAGATTCTTGGAAGACCTGCCTGGTGCAGAGCTGGCTGGGTAACCAGGGGAGGAGGTGGGTTTCTCAGGGCCATATGTCCCCACCTGAGGACAGCCTGGGCCCCAGCTGTAAGGAACAACTTGCACTTTCTGAATGCCTCATGCTCTGTCCTACCTCCAGGCCAGTTTGTCCGGGTGTTACCAACCCCCGCCCCCAGCTTTCTCTCTTCCCCCTTCTCTCTCTCTTGCTAACTCTTCCTCATCTTTCCAGACGCTGGCATAAGCTTCTCCAAGGAGCTTTCCCGGAGCCCCCAGGCTGGGAGCCCCCACTGCCATCCCCTCTGCGGCTGTGCCCGGGCCACCTCCATCCGAGTGCTTTCTCGCTGGGTTACAAGTCCTGCCTCTTTGTCTGGTTTTCCTTGTCCCCCGAGGACGGGGCCCAGGCTGGATTCATCTCTGAATTTCCAGTACTCGGGGGTTGAGCTGGCACCTTTCAGTTTCAGTAAATGTTTGTTGAGCAAAGGAATGGAGAGTTGGACAAATTAATTGAACAAATGAAGCAAAGTCTGTGGGGGAGGCTGAAGCACAGACATTGGACTTCAGACGAGCATCCTGTCCAGGGGGACGTAGTGGGGTGCAGAGCAGGACCCTTGAGCCAGGAGCAAGGAGCAGGGAAGGTAGGGCTCTTGTGAAAGGAAGCTGGAAGCAGGGGCCCAGGCAGTGCCATGCAGGGTAATGCAGACAAGAACATTTCAGAAGAAAGAAAAGTTTCATGGGCTCTGGAGCCCCCCGTCTGGATTCAAATCCTGACCCTACTGCTTACGAACTATGTGACCCTGAGCCAGTGACTTAGCTTCTCTGTGCCTCAGTTTTTCCATCTATAAAATGTGGATGACAAATGTTAGTACTTCATTCATCCATTCATTCATTTTCTTCCTCGCTTAACACTTGTTGAGTGTCTGTTCTGGGCCCAGGATTGGAAACTGAGAGGGAGCTGACCAGGGCAGTCCCACACGCAAGCCAGCCCTGCAGCTGAGATGGAACCCAGGTGGCGGCCGCAGCTTCTGCTCAGGATGCCCCGAAGTCCACCCATGAGCCCCGCAGTCCACCTCCCAGGCTGCTGTGGGACCATCGGAGGTGCTGGCTCAGAGGGAACACTGTCACCGGCCTCCTACAGCATTATCACCGTCAGGAGTCTGTGCCGACCCACCACAAGGTCTTGGAGAATGCCCCCACCCCTCTGAGCCTCTGTTTCCTTTAGGGTGAACAACCATCTTGGTTTGCCTAGGAAGGAGGGTCTTCCCAGGGTGGGGGACTCTCCATGTTAAAACTGGTTCAGTCCTAGGCAAACAGGGATGGTTGGTCCCCCTAGTTTCCTCATCTGTGACATGGGGAACCACCTGCCCCCCGGGGCTGTGGTGCAGAACATAAGCATGCACATAGGAAAGTCAGAGAAGAATTCTAGATCGATTACATGAATATTGAAGAATTCTATGTGGCATGGAAGTCCAGTTATGAAAAAGAAGGAGCCTACTCACAGGTACCGCTCTGGAAGAAGCTCTAAGATACATATTTTTAGTGAAAAAAGCAAGGTACAGAATATTTTGTGTGGAGTGCTTCCACCAGAATCAGAGGAGGGGTATGAATAGACACACAGAAGCTCATGTGTGCATGGATTCTCTGGGGACGGAACTGGGTGGCTGGGGAGAAGAGGTGGGGAAAAGATCGGCTTTTCACTATGTATCCTTTCTTGTTGGCATTATTTTAACCTTTTATTGTCATTATCAGGTTGAAAAACCTCCTCAACGTCTGTGTGTCCAGAATTCAAACCAACAAACAAAAAACTATTCTAAACCATTAAAAGGCCAAAGATAGAAGGTAAGAAAAGTGCCTAGCTCAGGGTCCAGCACCCAGGAAGCACTTGAATGGCCTTCTCCCCTCTCCCACCCGAGACCTTGTTGATCACCGGTCTGGGTATGCGAGGGACCCAGTGCTCATCAGGCTCAGGTGCAAGAGCATCCTGGGAAGACACCTGTGGGCTCCACGAGGCAGCCTGCCTGCAAGCCTGGGGCTCACAGGACCCTCACCCACTTTGGTAGCTGCATGTCCAAGGTGGCCGTCTGCCAGGATCCAGGGGCCTTCCCCGCCTCCTGGGTGGAGGTAGGCCCATCTTGCAAGGTAAATGGCTCAGGTTTCACATACTTCCAGACTAGGAAACCTGCATCTGCTGCTGCAGCCACCAAAGCCTGCTCTCTCTGCCTCTGGCCTTGGGGAGAAAGAGCCACAGCTGGTTCAGGAAGAGGCTCCAGACCCAGCCTGAGACTATCCCCCAGACCTGACCCCCACCGGCCAGCCTCCCGTGAGCGCCCAGCCCAGCCCCGCCTTGAGCTTCCAGACACGTGGCCAGGCTTTTTTCTTTTTTAAAATTTAGCATGATGCACATATTTCAGGAAAATGTTCTCATTGTAATATCTCAAACATTAATAAAATGTAGCGAATGAAAACCCAAGTAATTCCCCTGCATTTCCTGAGCCGCATTCCCGTCAGGTATTACTGGCAGTTAGTGGGTATTCTTTTGAACCTTCTTACTATCGTGTGTGTGTATGTATCTGCATCTCTTCCTCTGCATGTACACGTCTATCTCTAGCTGGAACTACACCTTCGTCTGTTTCCAGGCCAACTGTGTATGCAGAGCTGCTGGGCCAGTGGTAACATTCTGTATATTTTGTTCTGCAAGGCGCCTTACTTTTCACTGAATGTACGTGGATGTTGCTTTGGGTCAGTACATATACAACCACCTCCTTTTTAATGGCTGAGCAGTATTCCATCACGTGAGCTGACCCATCATTTCTTTGTCCAGTCCCTTACTGAGCATTTAGATGGTTTCTATCGTTTTGCTTCCACAAACAGCCTTGGGCAGGCCTCATCATGCACTGAGCGATTTCTTCAGGACAGGCACCTGGCTCACCTCCCGGCACTACTGGAGGGCCTGGGTACCGCATCCGCGATAAGTACTAACAAAGGGGCTGGGTACTGGGGCTGGGTACCGTATTCGCGATAAGTACTAACGAAGGGGCTGGGTACTGAGCCTGGGTACCGCATCCACGATAAGTACTAACAAAGGGGCTGGGTACTGGGGCTGGGTACCGCATTCGCGATAAGTACTAACAAAGGGGCTGGGTACTGGGCCTGGGTACCGCATTCACGATAAGTACTAAGAAAGGGGCTGGGTACTGGGGCTGGGTACCGCATTCGCGATAAGTACTAACAAAGGGGCTGGGTACTGAGCCTGGGTACCGCATCTGCGATAAGTACTAACAAAGGGGCTGGGTACTGAGCCTGGGTACTGCATTCGCGATAAGTACTAACAAAGGGGCTGGATACTGGGGCTGGGTACCGCATTCACGATAAGTACTAACAAAGGGGCTGG
>NW_022589725.1:14431311-14648952 GCF_004348235.1 Phoca vitulina | reverse complement strand
GATAAGTACTAACGAAGGGGCTGGGTACTGGGCCTGGGTACCGCATTTGCGATAAGTACTAACAAAGTGCAGCCCGGGGAAGCCAGAGCTGAGGACATAGACCGCCTGTTCCTGTGCACATCACCAGCGCTGAGCTGCCCACTGTCACATTTTTCTGTCAGACCGTCTCTCCCCAGCAGAAGCCTTACCTCCCAAGCCTCCAGTCGTTCCACTGGGATGGCTTTTGAAACCTGGATTACGGGGAACTTTCCAGCCATCTTGGTTTGTCCTGCTACTGAGTGGCTTCCTGCCTGGGGTGATATCAGGGAGAAGGGGGGGAGACCCCCCCAGTCCCCACCTTTCTCCCCCATTTAAAGGAAGACGCAGCGTGGGGAAGGCCCTGCCCCCTGAGTGAGCTCTTTTTCCCAAGGCTTCCTGCCACACGGGCAGCATGGGACAAAGAAGGGCGGGCTTGCAGGTGGAAAGCACAAGGGGAACCAAGAGAAAGAGAACCATAATAACGGCCTATTCCTTACTCCCGCGCCTCGGGTGCCCCTGGCCCCATACAAGCCAGAGACACAGCCCGCAGTGGGCGCTGCAGTGACCCCCACCTCGCAAGTGAGGGAGCCGAGGCACCGAGGGAGGGGGAGCAGGATTGGAACTCAGGCCAAGACAGCCCCAGAGTCCAGGTCCTAGAATTGCAAGGAGCTGAAATGTGCCAGAAGGTAGTGCTGACTCCCTGGGGAGCCCAAGAGAAATGAAGGCTGGAGAATGTCTGTGTGTGTGTGTGTGTGTGTGTGTGTGTGTGTGTGTGTGTGTGTGTCTTGGTGAGGGATCTGGAGAGATGGGTGGGATTTGGGAGGAAGGGAAGGGCCTTCCAGGTGGGCAGAAGAGCCTGAACAAAAGCCCAGGGTAGGAGTGCACCTGGCATGTTGATGGGAGAGAGGACCGGTGCGGGTCACGGTGTGAGGTGCAAGCTGGGAGCGGGGGGTGGGGGGGTTGGGGGGAGCCCTGAGTGCCGTGCCTACCATCTCTCATCAGTGCCATCGCCAGCATTAACTCAGCTGCCGTCCCACTGGCGGTCCATATGCGTCATCTGACCCTTCCAGCAACTCCAGGACGTGGCCACCACGATGCCCACCTTGCAGATGAGGAAACTGACTAGGGAGCCCCAAGGAGGCAGGAGCGGGGCTGCTGACTCGCCCCGGTATGCCCTGCCCCCAGCCCTGGGGGAGAGGGAGGGGGGAAGGGAGAAAAGCAGATGGAGGGATGAAGGATGAGGGGCGTGGGGCTCCCCACCCCACCATCATCACCGCTTGCACCTTCTAGATTTCTGAAATGGCTCGTGCTGGCTGTGGTGTGCCCTCCTCAGCCCTCCGGACCCGAGCTGCTTTAACCCGCTGACCTGCGACTCCCCGGGGCTGAGATAAGCTGCAAGGCTGGCCCAGAACCCTCTCTCCTGCATTTGCATCCAGAGTTCTTTCTCCCACATTCGAAATGCAAGCGCTCCTGGACGACTGGATCCCTCAGAGCCCTGGGAATCCACGGGACTTACCCACCCAGTTCCAGCTATGCCAGGGTCGGGGAACCATAGGCTCTTGGGGTCTGGTCCTAGCCAGGACCTCAGTTTCCCCGTGTATAAGATAGACGTGCTCACTGTCAGACTGGAGAATTGCTGTGGGTGTTGATGCTTGTCTTGGGCCCCTGCTCCTTGGCTTCTCGTCTCAGAAAACAGCCTGGCCCTGCCCCAGACCCTTGCTAAGCCTCTGTCTCAGCAGGGACGGAGCAGCCCTGGACCAGGGGGTCAGCCATGAGTCCGAGCTCCGCTCCTGGTGCCTTCTCACTGCAGCCTGAGTGAGTGTGCCAGGTCCCCCCCACGTAGGGGGCACCTGACATCGCCACCCCTCCTTTCCCTGCCTGGGCAGAGCAGGTCGCTTCTCCGGGCCCCAGGCTCTGGGCGGCTGCAATGGCCGCTCCCCTCTGCCCAGCCTCGCACCAGGGCTGTGTGAAGCCAGGACAACATGCCGGGTGGGAAAGAGCTTTGCAGATGGAAAACTTGGCCCATTGGGAAGATTTATTGCCATGACGGTAAGTGTGTGGTCCAAAGGCCATCGGGGCCTGACAGCCCCGACCCAGAAGGCCATGCTGGAGCCCAGGCCCCTTTCCCTCCGTCAGTGATGAAGGAGCAGATGACCTGCTCCCCAGGGCCCTGACATCTGGTGGTATGCCAGCCAGGCCTGGGCTCTCTTTCAACCAACATCTCGCCTCTTATTTTGGCATGTCCGTCGCCCGACCAGGGCCCTGGTCAGCACCTCGATGACCCAGGTTTGGGGAGGATACACAGGCAGCCCAAACCCCTGGATAAACCTGGAGAAGCAGGCCAAGCCCTCACTCCCTCTCAGCCCCCAAGGCCTGTCTCATCTCCCTTTTCTCCTCTAACCTGCTATCCAAGGGGGGCCTTGCCCTACCTGTGGCCCCCGCCAGCTTCCCCCCCTCCCTCATACCCCCTCCATTTCCACCCTTGCCACCAGAGACCTCTGGAAATCAAGGATTCAGGCAGATCTCTCCTGCTGGGTGCCTTCTGCCAAGTGTCCTGGCCGGTGTAGAGCCCCAAGGGGGCAACAGGGGCCAAAGGAGAGGAAGAGTGTCCCTGGGCTCTGTAGCCTGTGGACCCCTGGCCCGCTCGAGTGGCCTCCCACTGCTCCTGGGCCCTGGGTCCTGACTGAGAGGCACCCACACTCCTGCCCACAAGAGGCTGTCCCAGGTGCGGACGGTACCTGCTCCCTTTCCCCTCTGCCTGGACCCCACCCCTTCCCTTGCACCTGACATCTCCTCACCTCACCATCAAGCCTCGCTCAGGGCCCTCTTGCCATGCTGCCTCCAGTCTGTGTCAGGGGACCCTGTCTGTGTCCCCTCGGCAGGGTGAGCTCCTTATGTCAGAGCTGCAAGTCTCTCTCGGGTCTGTGAGCGCGTGGGCAAAGGTGCAGCAACCTAGTGGCTGGGGCTTGGAGCCCAGCTCTGTGCCTGGCTCCCGAAATGCTTGTCTGAGCCCCAAACGGATGGACATCCCTCGTCACCCTGCGCGTGGCCACCCCAGGCCGTCGGGAGTGGTGTGACCTCAGGCTCAGCCAGGCTGAGCTATATTTAGACACCGGGGCCAGGGCGAGCTTCTGGGCCCAAGAAGGCAGGGCCCCAGGGACACCTCCTCATCTAGGGGGACGGTCCCTGTGTAAGAGGCCGTCACCCAGACCGGGCGCTGTTGGCTCCCACTGCCCCCAAAAAAGGCCAAGGAAAGATTCTGTTTGAACAAAGGAGGCTCTTTGGCTGGTTTTGTGTGTGGTGTGTGTTTATAGTTAGAAAAAACAAGTTCCGGGCTGGTTGGTCAGCTCCAAGGGTGGGCCAAAGGTGGGGGGGGGGCAGGGGCGAAAGTGGCGGGGGTGCTCCTGGCCAGCCGAGGGCCCCTGCCGCCCGCGCGGCTTGCCTCCCCTGCATACCTCGGGTGGCACCGTGCCAGGCCAGGGTGCGGCCACCCGGCGGGCGAGGAGGGGCTGCCCCGGCCCGGCTGCGCGCTCCCCTGCTCTCCCGGGCGGGCAGGAGGCAGGATGGATGTTCGCAATAATTACCCAGCTGCAGCTTCCCCCGAGCTGCCGCCATAGCAACGGTGCCGGGCGCCCCAGCCGAGCGGCCAAGTGGCAGGAGGGGGTGTGGGCGCTCTGGGCAGGTCGGGGAGGGGGTGCCACGAGCCCCAGGCGCAGCCCCGCTGTCTGTCTTTGTTGGCTCCCTCTCCCGCCTGCCCCCTCCCCAGAGGCCAGGGGGAGGGGGCTTTGTCTGGGCACCGGGAGGTTGGCACGGCCCAGGGGAGCCTCCAGCAGACGCCCCGTTCCCGCTGCCAGGACCCGTGGGGCCAGGGAAGCAGGTGTCAGGACTGGGGGTGCCGGGGGGGTCCCTGTGGCCCAGGGCCCGACTCAGGGCACATGGGCTGCCCACCGCACACCCGGGACCCTTGGGTGTGCGCACCCCCAATGTTGTCTCCCCTCTGCAGAGGGGCGCGTGTGGTCACTGGGCGCAGCCTGGGCGGGGCGTTCTTGACTCGGCTCACGCTGCCCTGCCGGGGTCCTGTTGGAACCAGGCATGGAGCTGCCTTGGGCAGGACTGGCTTTGTGTGCGCGGGTGCCTACGGGGGAGGCCCTGGGCCCAGAGGCAGTGTTTGGGGACCCCTAGAATCCTACCCCCACGGCACCCAGCCCCCTCCGCTCAATAGTAAAGGCTCTGTAGGCCTCCCTCCTGAGAACGTTTGATCTGAGGAAAGGGACAGCATTTACCTCCGTTTTACAGCTGGGGAAGCTGAGGCCAGAGAGGTGATGTGGCCTGGCTAAGGTCACACAGCTAAAAATATGGAATCTCAACCCAGTCCAGTCTTGTTACGGCCCTGCCATCGCTGTGGCTGTTCCCTGACCATCTGTCATCAGGTGGTGTAGCTCAGTGGTTAACCAAGAGTGCAGCCTCTGGGGCCTGGGGCGGGGCGGGGGGGGGGGGCGGGGAGGAATGTGAGTCAACCTCTCCCAGCCTCAGCTTTCTCCTCTGCAAAGTGCGGATGGGGATGCAATGAACCTTCTCTTAGGGGCTGGTTGCACGCATTACAGAAAACCGAGCACAGAAAGAGCAATGCCTGGCACGTGGGAAGTGTTAGCTATTGTTATTGTTGGAATTATGATTATTTTTATTATTGTTACAACACAAGGAGGTGGACCTAGACTCTCACCAAAGCCCCTTTGGTTCCGGCCTCCCAGGGCTCTCCAGGCAGCTTTCTGAAGGCGAGGCCTCTCTGGCAGGCAGCAGAGAGGATGAGAGGGCTGGGGAGTGGGGAGTTCACAGCCTAGTGAGGAGGCGGGTGCTAATCGCCTAATCCCACAAGTGTGTCTGGGGTATGGCCTGTGTGAGGAAGGAGACAAACATGGGGCCGAGACGGGGCGTGCCGAGCAGGGCTGAGACCCCATTTACACAGAGCGAGCAGGGAGGGCCTCTCCAGGGGGCCAGGCTGGAGAGGCCAGGAAGAGGACGTTCTAGGACATGGCCTTGCTTGAGGAGCTGAAGGGGAGCCAGAGTTCTGGAGCAGAGAGGGACAGGGAGACTGAGGTCAGCGAGGTCACACAGGGTTGGATCTCCAGGGCTTCGTGGGCCATGGAGGAGAGTTTCTGGGTGTGATTCTAGAAGCTGTAGAAAGTTAGCAAGTGGTTTTCGTCAGAGAAGGATGTCAGTATATACTTGTTAAATGGATGAAGGAATGAATGCATGATTAAATGAATGGAAGTTTTCTTTTGCATTGGCCAACCACAGAGATCCTCTCCCTCCACCTCCCCCCGCCCCCACCATTACCCCAGCCCTTCCTTGCTGGTTCGCTTCAATCATGTGTCAGCTCCTACCCTGGGAGCCCACGGTCATATGGTGGAGGATCAACAAGTAAATGGAAACATTCCAGATCAGTTGTTCCGCCAATATGGAGGAGCATTCTAAGAAAGGAGAGCTGACACTGGTCAGGGCACTGTCTGAGAGGGGTGTTGAAGGATCAACAGGAGTTCACTCCATTGCCAAGGCAGAAGACACAGTATCTGCACAGATTCAGAAACAGGAAACAGCTCAGCATGATGAGGGAGTTTTCTAGTATTTTCATAGGACCAGTGATAATTAAGGGCAGCTACCTTTATGGCGCTCTGCTGTATGTCCAGTCCCCGGGCCACAGGCATGAGCTCATGGGAATCACACAATGTAAACCCTGCTCCCTTTGGGGCAGAGGCCCATTGCACCTTTCAGAATGAAGAATCGAGGTTCAGATAAGTCAAGTTGCCTGCTCAAGGTCACAGAGCCACCACAGAGCCCATGCCTTGTAACACTCGGGGGTGGGGTTGGACTGGCCGTCCTAGCTGGGCCATAACAGGCCCTGAAGGCCAAGCTAACATCGGGACCCAGTTCTGGGGCTCGTGGAGAGCCATAGTGGGGCTTGGAGATGGGGAGAGAGAGGCTCAGAGCTGTGTCTGAGAGGGAAGACTCTGTGGCCTCTGTGGAGGGTAGATGGAACCACGGAGCCCAGCTGAGAGGCTGCTACCGCAGGGCAAGTGGGGGGCGGTGAGGGCTTGATCCCCACGGGGGCCCTGGGACAGGACAGAGGGAAGCCTTTGAGGAAGGCCGAAGGGCAGAGGTGAGGCCAGGTGAGCGGAGAGAGGCCGCTGGCCTGGAGGCATGGCACGTGGCTAGAGGCCAAGTCTGACGAGCCTAACCGGAAGTTGGTGTTCTTGCCTCCCCTCTGGCTGGTTATATTTTCACTGATACGGACAAGAGTTGGCATTTTCTGCCTTGTGAGGGTGGCTTTTTCCTTTAAAGGTGGCTGGGACGAGGCCTTTCTTAACCCAGAGTGATGCTGGCTGATGGTGGCATTTCAGGCCCAGGGCCACCGCTGTGGGTTTTCCCCAGTCTCCAAGGCCCTTAACAAGCCAAGGGCACAGGGCACCATTCTCGGTGGTCGTGACCCTTGAGCGTGCTTATGGGAACCAGCATTTGGGAGGGGGTCTGGGCAGGGGTCGGACTGCCCCGGGGCCCACTCCAGAAGTTGCTGTAGCTCTAGAAATTGGAGAAGCTTCTGGAAGCCCAGCAGCGGCATTCCTGGCCTCCCTCTTTGGGCTTCCTGAGGCTGGGCCAGTGAACCGAAGCCCTTGGCCCGCCTGCCCGCTGCTCTGGGAATATTGTAGCCGGTAGGCCAAGCAGGTGGCAGCTCGAGCTGCAGGTGCTGCGTCACCTGAGCCCAGGTCATGGCTGCTCCAAGGGAGGAGGGAGCCTGTTCCCACCCGGCCTGCTGGCTGGTGCGCTTCCTCATAACTCAGAGAAGCCGTGGCCTGGGGCCTTCCCTGGCCCGGAACCTGGGATTTGTCAAGCCCCCACGCACACACCCCAGGCCCCTTCCAGGAGGCTGTCTGGAATCCCGTCGTCAGAGGTTGAAATCCTGGCTTTGCTTTTAACACTTAGGGGGCCTTGGGCAAGCCACCGCTTTGTCTGAGCCTCAGTTTCCACACCTGTAAAGAGGGGTTGGTGGAGGACAGAAGGAGGTGATGAATGTCGAGGCCAGCCGGCCCCCACACGAAGCAGACAGGAAGTGTGAGCCCCTGTGTCCCCTCCCGTTCCTCAGCAGCACAACCCGGAGGGGAGATGGGCCGAAACACGAGACCGCACCAAGTCACTGGAAGCCTGACGAATCTGGGCATGATTGCTTGTGAGAGGCCCCGCTCGAGCCCGGTGTGCTCTCAGCTTGGCGTCCAGATGGGCTCCCCGGAGCAGGGCACGCCTGGCCAACCGAGGCTCACAGATGGTGCCAGCACAGGACGCCAGACCCGGGTCTCCGGCGCCAGAGCCACGACTGGGGTGGGATGGGCCGCGGCGGTGGCCAGGGGCACCGTCGGCCTCCAGGCCCTCCCTTCCTCCCAGCAGCGCCTCAGCTGCCCAGGTCAGTCTCCCCCGGTGGTGGTCACACTGCTGATCTTGACGCCAAGTGTCACCAGCCTTCAGGGGCCCTTCTTCATCTGTAACCTTGTCGCCCTGTGAAGAGGCAGACAGCTGAGTCCCCAGGAATGGTCACTGGCTTCCGTCTACATGACCGGGTCCTCTCCAGCACACCCCAGAATCCTCGAAGGATGGGACGATCCCTTCTGGCCTCACCACTCTGGGATTTCCTTCTCCATCTTATAAGGCAGGCTGTGGAGCTGAGGCCACCACCATCCCCACCCCACCCACTGTACTGGGGGAGGGGGTGGGCAGCTGCATTCATGGCAAAACTCATTTAGAGCAGGTCAAGTCCCCACTCAGCAACCTCCAGAATGACTCTGCCGTTTTGGAATATTCCAGTTCCCGCAAGCCCCGCACAGCTGCCCCTCCCTCTGACCCACTCTTCTCCACCCTCTCCTGGCCCTCAGACACCCCAAGCAGGACCCCTCTTACACCTTTGCACTTAGCGTTCCCTCTGCCTCCAATGCTCTTCCCCCAGATCCCTACACATTCTGGCATGTCCTCGAAACCTCTGCTCCAATGCCCCCTCCTCGGGGGAGCCTTGATGACCACCTAAGGGCGCCTCCCCTCTACCTTGGAACCCCTCTACTTTCTCTAGTTTTCTGCTTAGCGCTTATATTATACAGAGTTCCCTTACTGTGCAATCGCCTGCCTCCCCACACCCTGCCCCCCAAGAATGCCAGGGCCACCAAAGTGAGGACCCGTATTGTTCGCCTCTGAATCCCAGGGCCTAGTGCTGTGCCTTTCACAGAGAAGGCACTTGATAACGATCGTCGAATGAATGAATGAGCGAATGAATGAGAGAAGGAATTCATCACTCAGCAAATATTTATGGGCACGTACTTTGGGCAAGATCTTACCATCGCTACAGGGCCTGGGAACCAAACCCCTCACACCAGGCCTTGGGGAGGACATCACAGGTCCGCTGATGCAGAAGCAGAGAACAGAAGGAGGCAGAGAGGAATCCCAGGGAACCCAGGCATGGATTCTCATCTGGGGCCATCTTCCATTTCCTAGCTGTGTGCTTTGGGGCTCAGCACTTGCCCCGTCTCAGCCCACAGTCCTCACTGTAAAGTGGGGCAAACAGTTCTGACCAAGGGGCCCCACCTGGCCTCCGCCTCAGCTCCCAACCACCACCATCTGGGCACATCTAAAATCCATTATCCACATGGCAGTCAGAGGGGCCTTTCTTTTTCTTCTTTCTTTCACAAAAAAGTATTTATTTATTTTTTGAATAGGTGACAAATTTGCATGGCTCAAAATTTGAAAGGTGCAAGAAAAAATGTAGAAAGCAGAAAGTATCCCTCCCACCCAGTCCCAGCCAGCCAGAACTCCTCCCTCGAGGCAGGCACTGTTTCCTCCTATTTTCATCTATCATGCCACAGATAATTTTATGCATATACAAGCTAATGCATACCTTAATCTCCGCTTTCGTTTTTTGGTTTTTTGTTTTTTTTAAGCAGACAGTAGCATGCCATGCACATGGTTCTGCCCCATGCTTTTTTCACTTGACAGTCAATCTGGAGAACTTTCAGGGGTCTTTTAAAAACAGACAGTTTAATTGGTCCCTCCCCTGCAAACTAGCCCTCTGGTGGATCCCTAGCATTCTCAGAATAAAATCCAGACTGCCACAGGGTGCTCTGTGATCTGGCCACTGCCAGCATCCCTGACCTTGCCTCTCTCTCTCCCCCACTCGCTCACTCTGCCCCAACCACTGTGGCCTCCTCACTGTTCCTCCAATATGGCAGGCACAGTCCCACCCCAAGGCCTTTGCACTTGCTGTTCTCTCTGCTCTCTGCCTCCACAAACTCTCTCAGCTCCCTCTTTTTTTCCGGTCTCTACTCAGTTAGCACCTGCCCAGAGAGCTCTTCCCGATTATCCTAACTAAAGCATCTACTCTCCCACGCTGTCCCTCGATTCCCCTTTCTTTGTCTTGATAGCATTGATTACCATTTGTGGGGGGGGGGATGTAATTGTTCGTCATCTGACTCTTCCACCTGACTGAGCTCCATGGAGGTGAGCACTGGGTCCGTCTTGGTCCAACGCCACTCTAACACTTGGACTTTAACAAGTGCTCCATAACTATGTGTTGTCTGGTGAAGAAACAGATCCCCAGTTTACAGAGGAGGCGACCGAAGCACAGAGGAGGGAAATCCCTTGCCCAAAGCCAGCAGGGAGTCGCTGCAATTCATTCACCCAACCCGGGTTCTCCTCTGGGTCCCTCCTCCCTTTCCTAGCTGTGTGGTCCGGGCTGGCCTCTTGCCCTCTCTGAGCCCCAGCTCACCTTCCATCCTGTGAGGGAGGAAAATGAGATGGGTGTCCATGGTGCCTTCCTGGAGAACGCATGCAGCTTTACTCACACACCGCAATGGGTCCCTGTCCTTGGTCCCCCGGGAACGCCACCCGGGCTGGCCCATGATGACCACCTAATGCAAGGAGAAGGTTCCCAGCCATTAACAGTATTTTTAAACAACGATGCCAAGGAAATATTTTTAAAATCCTGTGTCGTGCTGGGGAACAGCTCTGAATTATTAACTATCAGGCAGCCCTGCTATATTTCTTGACAGAGTTTATCCCGACACATACAATTTTCCTCCTGGTAATTTATGAAAAGTGCATTCCCTTCTTCAGGAAATCACACCCCCTTCTGAGCACCGCCTCCCCCCACCCTAAACTGGAATGTTTACTGGGTAAACGCAACAAACTTTTATCTTAAAGTGCGTCTGCTTTCTTGCCTGATACTGGAGGACATTTCCCAGGGAGTCACTGCAACTGTATTTTCTGAAATGTCCAGCCTGGGGCCTTTTAGGACTTCAATAAAGCCCTGTCAATTAGGATAAATTAATCATCCACCCCCCAGCAATGCCCCCTTTCCCTCAGCCCCGCTCTGTGACGCCTGGTGGGGAGATCACATATCGGCTTCATAGCCAGGTGGTTGTGGGTTCAAGCCCCGGGGGAATCCTGTTTCCTGGGACTCAGCTACTCTGGCCTCCCTGTGCATCACCTACCCTGCCCCAGGCCTCGAAGGCACACACGGAGTAAAATGAACCCAGATTTAGCCGCAGAGGCCCTGGGTTGTCTTGGCACGGTAGACTTAGCAGAGTGACCTCAAGTAAGTCACCAAACCTCTCTGATTCAGTTTATTGTTTTCTTCCTGATCCAGTTTTCTCAGCCCTAAACCAGGGGCCGATGGTCTGAATTCAGCCACCCACTCAACAAATATATAGAACACCTCGTGCTGGGCACTGGGGACCCAAGCCAGCACCCACCGTCATGGAGCTCCATCCAGGTGGCAGGTCAGACCAGCTAGCACACGAGTGAGCTAGAGAAATGTTGAATGCTAGTGAGAGCTATGGAGAAAATAAGGCTGGGGTAGGGATGGGCAGTGCTTCTTGTGTTATTTTCAGAAGGAGGTCCAGGACTGTGTGGGATTAGGGGGGACAAGGCAGATCCCCAACCCCAGCAGAGAAGATTTTGCCCCCATGCCCTGGAGACGGACAGGTGGCAGTGTCTGGAGATTTGGGATTGTCACCCTGGGGGTGGGGTGCTGCTGACATCCTAGGGTGCACGGGGCACCCCTGAAACAGAGTGACCGGCCCCAAACATCATTAGTGCCAAGTGGAGAAGCCCCTAGGGGCGAGTGCAAAGCCTTTGGCTTTTATTCCAAGTGATCTAGAAGCCCCCAGGTGCTGCATACGTAACAGCAAGCAAGGCAGACCAGAGCCTGCCCTCACTGAGTCTATATTCCACTCGGGGTGGCGGGGGTGGGCGTGGGGGTGGGGGACAAATGGACGAAGCCACTGCACTGTTCAGAGCACAAAAGGCTCCTCCCATCTCACTTGGGACAAGGCCCAGGATCCACAGGCTCTGCCCGGCCCCTCGCCACCCTTCCTGGCCCTGTGCTCCTTCTCACTCTCTCTCGCGGCCTTTGGACATACCCGGACATCTCGCTGGCTTCTCATCGGGGGGTAGCAGTCCTCATCCCTCTGCTTAGATGTTCCCCTGCTTTTGTGACCCTTCCCAAACCTCACCTCCTTACCACGGCCCCCCTGGCCCCCAACCACGCTGTCTAAACCACTGTGAATTCATCCTTTACATTCTGCTCTGCTCACTCTGCTTCTGTCTGCCCGCCATCCTCCCATCCCTCCTTCCTTCCATCTATTTATTTGTTCATTCATTCAACAAATGCTCAGGGAGTCTTCACTATGTGCCGGGCCCTGTGCGGGTGCAGGGGACCCAGGAGGGAATGAGATTGACAGGGCCCCACCCGGGCAGGTCCACAGAGGACAGATGTTATTAGTCACCCCAGCACACGCCTGCAGCTGTAGGGAGAGCTGTAAACTCAAGGTCTGGGTGCCATGGGAGTGCACATGGGAGCTCCTGGCACCGGCTGGGGTCATGGAGGGCTTCCTTGAGGAGGTGGCTGCTGAGGTCTGGAAGGGAGTAGGAGGTAAGGGTAAAGGGTGGGTGCCTTGGTTAGGGGGCTGGGCGGTGGACGGGAGCATCATGCATGTGGGGAAACTGGAGGCCAGTCAGTGTGGAAGAGCATGGAGAGGTTAGGAGGTGCATGGGAGGGGCAGGCGGGGAGGTCCAGAGGTGACCGGGGGCTCAGTCCTGTGAGGCCTGTGGACCAAGGTAAGGAGGGCTGGGGGGGATTTGAGGCAGGGGGAAGTGGGAGCAAACGTATATCCTGGCTCCTCTTGTTCTTGGAGAATGATCTGAAAGGGGTGGAGGGGTGAGGGAGGCCACAGGGAGCCCAGCGA
Organism: Phoca vitulina; assembly: GCF_004348235.1. Taxonomy (NCBI): domain Eukaryota; kingdom Metazoa; phylum Chordata; class Mammalia; order Carnivora; family Phocidae; genus Phoca; species Phoca vitulina. The sequence continues at coordinate 14,636,659 of NW_022589725.1, read as the reverse complement.
GAGGGGTGCTATGGTTGTCCAGGCTAAAGAGGATAATGGCCTTAGACGGGAGATAGCGGGGGAGATGAAGAGAAACTTAGAGGTAAAATGGATGGCCCTGAGGGTTGAGTGGATGTGAGGCTAAGAGCAAGGGAGGAGTCAAGCATTCATTCACCCACTGAGTTGTCCCTTCTTGGGCACTGAAGAGTCCACTAGCCCAGGGGTCCCTTTCTCCATCCATCCATCCATCCATCCATGCATCCATCCATCAATCCACCTATCCATCCATCCATCCTCCATCCATCCATCCATTTACCCACTCATCCATCCATCCATCCATCCACCTGCCCATCCATCATCCATCCATCCATTCATCCACCTACACATCCATCCATCCATCCACCCATCCATGCATCCATCATCCATCCATCTTTCTATTCTGTGCTTCTCAGCACCTACTGTGTATCAGACTGAGTGTTGAGACCCAGGGGCCAGAAAGCCCAGCATTCATCGAACTCTCACTAGGAATCCGGAAGTCTGGTTTCAGTTAGAGAATCTTAGCAAGGCTGGAAGGGGCCAGAGAGGTCAGAGGCCAGATGCCATTGCTCCAGGGGCATTGAGGCCTCTCAGGTCCCCACCCATGGTTACATGGCCAGGAAGCAGGAGGATGGGGCTTGGAACCTGAGAGCCCGCATGCCTCCCTCCCACTGCAGCCCTTTTGCAGGCTTCCTGGAGGTCCTGCCTGGGACCCATCAATCCCCACGGAGGCCCCGCAGCTGGGAGGGGAGCAACCTTCCTGGGCCCACAGCCCCCTCCTTGCAGACCTCCTTGTCCCACCCCTCACCGTCCCAATGGCTGCAGGAGGGGTCTGGCTGGGAAAGTGCTTCTGTGCCGCCCAGAGGGCCCCCCCGGGATGCTGATTCATGGCTCACAGGAGCTGCCTGTTAAATATGCAGAGCTTGGCTATGGCCTACGCCTGTCTCTTTAATGAGGGCTCAGGCCTCCTTACCCAACCAGCATTCCCTGAGGACTAGGAACTGGGCAGGGCTGGTGTCTCCTGGGTATAGACCTAGTGACTCCAACCTGTTAAGACAGCCTGGGGTGGGACCACAGGTCCTGTGTGGGACAGGGAGGCACCCCCAGCTCAGAAGGGCCTTCCTTTTCCCAGGATCACACCCCCAGGAAGGAAGGGAGCCTGGATCCCCGACCAGGCAACTGGACTGCAAAGCTTGGGTCTGTGGTGCCCAGGAGATCCTTGGCAAGGCTAACTTACTGTCCAGTTTGCCTGGGGCCGAGAGGGTAAACCAGGGCTAGTTGGTCACCCTATTACGAGCACGCCCATCAAGGCCAGAACAATCCCCATGCCGATAGCTCCTGGGTCCCAGGGGCAGCCCCACCGGGACAAGTGTGACCTAGGGCAGATCCTCTGACCTCCGAACTTCTACCTCCACAGCTGTGAGGCCATGGCCACTGCTCGGCCTCCCTCCAACTGCGGGGAGCTTCCGGGCTGCCCAGACCGATCCTTCATTTGAATCGGTTTCTGTGCGCTGGGGTCAAATGTCCTTGGGGACCTCTGGATCCTGGGGTCAGATGTCCTTGGGGACCTCTGGATCGGCCAGTGTGAGGAAGGGGATCTATCGATTCACGCAGCACAGGGCCTGGCACGTAAGAGGAGCTTGGTGCCTGCTGAAGGAATGCATGCCGTCTTGCATAAATGAATGGACAGAAAGTTTACCATGTGTCTGTGCCTCCTCCGTGCCCAGAGCTGGCAGCACAGAAGCACGAGACGCGGCTCTGACATCAAGAGGTCCTCCTCAGGGGGAGGGAGACGGGAGAAGAGGCGGTGCTCTGAGTGGCCCCGTTTTGACCTCCTGGGCTCTAGTACTGCCAGCCAGGGGGACTTAAGAAGATCGCTTTCCCGCTCTGGGTCTCCCTGTTCCCCATCTGAGCCCAGCATTCAAAGCATCCTCCTTACAGGGTTGAAAGAAGTAACTCAGCAAATGCACGTAGAGCCCAGCACCTGCGCCGTGGTGGTCTCACTACTGCAATTGTTGTGTGAGGGAAGCAGATGGGGGACAGGGGAGAAGTTGCCAGGAGGAGGGGGCAGGGGCAAGGGGAGAGCCAGGAACCTACAAGGGTGACCTTGGGGAAGGCGCCGCTCCTCTGTACCCAGCTGCTACAGAGGAAGTTAGAAGCGGTAGTTCTCAGGCCTCTGGGGGCTGCTGGCCTGGGTCTGCGCTGAGTCTTCAGGAAGCTGAGATCCCTGCCTTGGGCGGGCCGGGGAGGGTGCGGGGGGTGTCAGGGAGGGGGTGGGTGGCCCTTCCTGGCAAAAGCCCTTCTGCCCTGCCCACAGCTCATCAGGGCCGGGGGTGGCTCCAAGGACAAATCACACAACTGGTCACTGCCGAGCAGCCTCCAGCCTTTGCCTGAGACCATGTTCTGCAGGTGATGAAGCTAGCACAGCCGAGGTTCACCAGCTACCTGATGCGCCAGGGCGGGGCGCCCATTTCCTGTCCCAGAGCCACCTCTGCTCCGACCCCGTCCCACACAGAGCCCCTTCGGCTCTGCCGGGGAGGCGCTCCTCTCCTCCGTAGGCAGATGGGCAACTGAGGCTCAGGGAAGCCGGTGGGACCCCGGTGGTGCCCAGTGAGCAGGCAGAGCAGAGAGGCCAGGTCGTAGGCACCAGTCTCCACCCGCTGCTTCCTGGGCTCCAGGGGACCCACGGGGACAGGGACAGATGACAGGGTTTCTCCCCAGGCCACAGAGGCATTGGGCGTTATCCTAGCCCGGCACTCATGCTAGCTGGCCCACTGCCCCCGGGCTCCCGTGCTCAAGGTTGCGAGTGCCTGCTCTGTCCCACGGCTCTGGAAGCCGCATGGCCTAGCCCATCCATTGTGCAAAGGCCAAGTGGCTCTGGCGGACTCCCCTCTACCTGGGGAGGTGGACAGGGCTGATGGTGAACGGGCCAGGCAAGGGGTCTGCGGCCGGCCCCGGTGCTGGGCGGGCAGGGGTCCTGAACCACTTCTGGGCACCTGCTCCCTCACTCGGCCTCGTTTGCCATAATTATCCAGCCATCCCCTTCAGATGTACGGCAACCATAGCAACAGACAGATGTTCTGTCCCAGCCACAGTCCACAGTGAGCCAGGAGGCAGCACAAAATTTAACCCCTTCCAGCTCAGGCAGGCAAGGGCAAGAGTGGACTATGGGCCCAGAGGCCCTAGTCAGATGTTCAACCCCACTGGACCCCATCCTGTGGGACTCGGTGACTCCTGAGGACCCATTCACCTTAGACACTCACTTCCCTGTTTGCTCCCTTCTATCCTTTCTACTCACTTCTCCCTACTCCTCAGAATCAAAAGACAGTGGGGAGGAACAGAGGTCCTATATGAAAGGCCGGGGCAGGCCTGGCTGAGCCTTGGGTGCTTGAGCACTGGACACAGTGTCAGGCGAGCGGGGCTGGGCTCCTGCTTTAGCTCTGCCTCTGGTTCACTGTGTGACCTTGGGCAAGGGACTCAACTTCTCTGAACCTCAATTGCTACCTCTGTACAATGAGGGGGGTAGACTCTCATTCCACAACTATTTATTGATCATCGATTGTGCACCAGGCCCTATGGCAGGCCCTGAGGAGACTCCAGGGAACAAGATACACAGGGCGTCCACACCCCGATGTCAGGATGGGGACACTGACAATAGAAGGGAACAACGCACAGGCTGACCTCAAAGTGCTCTCTGATGGAGAGTAAGAGGCGGTGGGAGCTGAGCTGCTTTAGACCGGGGGTCAGGGAAGGCCTCTGAGGAGGTGACACTTGAGCTGAGGCCCGAGGCTGAGCGGATCCAGCCACACAGCACTGGGGGAAGAGAATCCCTGGCAGAGGGACCAGCAAGGGCAAAAGCCTGTGGGGGGGGGGGGGGGGGGGAGGGGGGTGAGCGAGCATGGCCTCCACTGTCTGGGAGTAGCAAGGAAGCCCAAGAGCCCGAGTAGCCATCAGGGCATAAGTGCAGAGGCAAGAGGAGGGGAAAAGTTGAGGTCCTAGCCGGAGACAGTCCCATAATGCCTGGCGGGCCCACCTGCCCTGGGAAGGTTCCAAGCTGGGGCCACCTGGTCCGACTTCTGCACAGTTTCAAGGCCTTGGCTGTGATGTCTCCTGTCCTAGACAGTCACCCTCAGCTCCAGCAAATTGGACCTCTCAAGGGGGCAGGGGACAATGGCTCCAGCCGCCCCCCGGCTGGCCTCTCGTTCAGTCACTCACTCACTGGGCTTGGCCCCAGAGGCTGCAGGGCTGAGCTAACACCTCTTGGCTCCTCACCCAACAGGGCCCCACCTGGGTTAGCTATTAATGAGCAGAGCACAGGTGAGCCCCAAGAGTGACTGGGAGAAGACCCACCTGGGGAGGGGGCCCCATGTCCCAGCAGGCCTGAGTCCAGACCCACCTCTGCCACTTCCTTGTTTTGTGGCCTTGGATCAGTCACTTAGCTTCCCTGAGCCTCGGCTGACCCTCTTGGAAAGGGCGTAGGAAGGCTTCTCCCCTGGCCCCCACCCAGCCCACTCTCCGCTGGCTCCCTCAGCTCTGGCCTCACTTGCTGTTTTGTGACACCCCGACCTCAGCCTGTCTCAGGGCCTTTGCAATTGACGGCTTCCTCCACCTGGAACATTCTTCCTCGGGCTCAGTCTTCACGTCCTGAGTCTCTGCTCTTGCTGCCTCCTCAGAGAGGCCTCCGGGACCACCCCAGCCAAAACAGAGCCACCCCATCACTCTGTATCTCTCTGGCGCCCGATGTTCTAGTCCTTCTAGATGGTACTCCTTCATTCAGCACCTAGTTCCTCTGTGCCCGGCATTGTCCTAGGTGCTGGGGAGAGAGCAGATGACAGTCCCTGCCTGCCCTTCCCGGAGGGCACATTCTAGTGGGGGACACAGACGAAGACAAAGGAAGTGGTGAGAGGGTGGGGAATTCGGTGGCGGGAGGGTGCTCGGGGGCCTCACAGAGACGGCGGCCGAGGAGCAGGAACCTGGAGAAGCCGAGGCAGAGTTGGCCGATCTGTGGGAAAGGTGTCAAGGCGGAGGCCCTGAGGAGGCGGGTCCTCGTCGATGCTCCGCTCCTGGAGCCCCGCACACAGGAGGGGCTTCACGGAAGCCCTGAGCGGGCCGCTGGGTGAGGCGGGCTGCTGCCGAGCTCCTTGCCCGCGGGGCGCTGCGCACCCAGCCTCAGGGAGCACACAGGGAGCACACGTCTGAGCCCGGGAGGTGGGGGAGCCGGCGGAGAGCCCTCCTGTGGGCACAGGGAGGCGGCGAGCGCTGGCAGGGAGGGAAGAGGCAGGCCGGTGGCCGGGGCTGGTCTCCCGGGGTCTCCCGTGCCAGGCAGGGAATGGGGACATTATCCTGAGGGCCGAGGGCAGCCGTTGGAGGCTCAGGTGGGTGGATGACGTGATTAGATCCAGGCTTCGGAAAGCCCTCTGGCCTCCCGCCGAGGAGAATGGAGGATCTGAGCGGGGCCAGGGACGGCTGGAGGCAGGGAGACGGTGGGGAGCACGGAAGGGGCCCTGGGGGAGCAGGAAGGCCTCCAGAGGGCCCAGCGTGGCTGGACGCCTGGGCCGCATTTATCCCCAGCAGACTCAGGCTCTCACACAGCCCTCCTCCCGCTCGCTCCTTCCACAGGCGTATCAGAGCCCCGGCCAGGCCCTGCTCGAGGCCCTGCTGGAGGCCCTGCTGGAGGCCCTGGGGCGGGGGGAGGCCCAGGGGAGGCCGCAGGAGCGGCTGAGCCCAGGACCAATCCCTGCCCTCCTGGGAGGGACCAGCTCTAAACACAATAAGTGAAACGCAGGGTGTGTGAGACTGTGTTAAGTGCTAAGGGGAAAGAGAGAAAATGGGGGGAGACAGAGAGGGGCAGGTGGCAGGTCGAAATTGTGGATCAGGCCCCAGGGAAGGCCTCCCCAGGCGGACACTTATTCCTGCGTGAACGCTGCTGGGGCGAGAACGTTCCAGGAAGCCAACACAGTGCAGCAGGAGTGGGGCGGCCCTGGGCAGGAGGAGGGAGACAGCCCAAGGGCTGCAGAGCTTGCAGGGCCTGAAGGGCTTCACAAGGACTGGGGCTTCTCTGCGGGCGGACCACGGCGGCCGGCGAGCTCCCGGCTCCGGAGGCTCTGCGGGACTCTCCTTGGAGTAGGGTCCCTCTGGCTGCCACGTGGAGAATAGACTGCAGGCCGCAGGGCAGGAGGCGGCTGGCTGGGGTGGGGGGGGGGTGCGGGGGGGGGGGGCGGGGGGGGGGGGGGGCGGGGGGGAGATCCGGATGGAGGCTGGTCCAGGGGGAGGCGAGGGGCTGGCAAGGACTCCTGGAAACGGAGATGAAACGAGAAGTTGGAGCCAGCAGGACCTGCTGGTGCTGCCCATGTGGGATCTCACACACACACACACACACACACACACACACACACAGAGCCGGAGTCAGGGAGGAAGGAGTTCAGGATGTCAGCCAGGGTTTTGGTGTGGGCCGTGGGAAGACTGGAGTTGCCATTCACTAGGATGAAGAAGGTTGCGGGTGGAACAGGTCAGTGTGCAAATATCAGGAGATCAGATGGGAACAAAGTCAGCTAGAGAGGCGGGAGGAGCTGCGGGGCTCCAGGGAGGTGTCCAGGTTGGCAGTCTCGGCGTGGTGGTCGGGGTCGCCAGGGAGGAAGGTAGACAGAAGAAACAGGCCCGGGGCCCCCCACCCTGAGAGGTGGGGGTGACATGGCAGAAGCAGCAGAAAAGAGCTGAGGAGGGGCAGCCAAAGAAGTAGAGGCAAATAGAACATTCTGACAGCCAGCAAGGAAAGTGTTCAAGGAGGGTAGCTGTGTCATAGGCCGCCGGGGTGGGGGTCCAGGACAGTGGGGGCTGAGAGATGGCCCTGGTGTAGCCATGCCCAGGTCCTTGGTCTCCTGGGAGGGGAGGTGAAAGGCTGAGGGCAGCGGGCTCAAGGGAAGAGAGGGGGCCACGAGGAAAGACACACTTTCAAGGAGCTCCTGTGCAGGGTGGGAGAGAGTATGGGACAGCAGGGGAGGGGATGTGGGCTCCAAGAGAAAACCCAGCAGTCTGTATGTTGCTCAGGTTGAGTGGGTAGAGAGGGAAATGCTGATGAGTTCTAAGAGGGGAGAGTTGCTGGAGCAATGTCTCAGGGAATACAGAGGGACCACGTCCCTGAATCATCCCACCGACGCTGGGAAGCAAGCGATGCTACCGTTTCCATTTCACAGACGTGGAAACTGCAGCCCAGAGAGGTTTGTTCTCCAGGCCCAGGTCACACAGCCAGGAGTGATGGCGAATCTCCACAACTCTGCCATACACTTCATAGGTGGGGCTGTTATCCTGGTTGACAGATAAGGCCCAGAGAGGTTCAGTCATTAGTCACAGCTCACAGAGCAGGTTAGGGGCCCGGTTAGGAGGTGGATTTGACCAGATGTTGAGGGAGGGGCAGCTGGAGCTGTCAGGAGTGACTCTGGTACCCAGCGCAGTTGCCTGGGGGCTTCTCCCTGGGCTGGGAACTGGGAGAGGAGCAGGTTTTCAGAAGATGTTGAGCTCAGCCTGGGATGTGCATGAGTTTTCCCATGTAGAAAATGGGGCATGGTGCTGAGCTCACTGAGTCATTGAGACTCAAATGAGTAGATGTAGGTAAAGCCCTTAGAATAGGGCACAGCACCCAATAAATGCCATGTAGTGTGTCTGTTCTCGTTATTCTGAGCTGTCTGGCTGGAGGCACAGTGAGACTTCCATCCAGAACTGTGCACCAGCAGCTGGCTCATGGGGGAGCCCAGCAGCACGAGAGGGCTGATGGGAAACTCAGGGGCACACAGACCCTTTGGGATCCTTCCTGGAGAAGCCTCAGCTCTGAGGTAGTCCCTGGGTTTGAAGGCCCAGCCTCTAAGGGACCCAGGGAGCCCTTAAGAAGCTCCAAGGGTGGAGGCTCTGGGGGAAAGACCTTTCGCTTCTGGAAGCCTGAAGTCTTCATCTATAGGATGAGTGGCCTGACTCTCACTTTGTGGAGATGTGGTGACTGTAAGATGTGCTGACTGAGCCCTGGGACTGAAAATCAGGAGGGCTGGGCACCTACCTGCTCTGCCCTAATTTGCTGTGTGATCTTGAACAAGTAGCGTAACCTCTCTGGGCTTTACCTGTAAAACCTGGATGATGTACGTGTTCTTGCAGACTGATGACTCCATCATGCTTTTTTTTTAATTAATTAATTTTTATTAACATATAATAAAGGGGGTACAGGTCTGTGATTCATCAGCCTTACACAATTCACAGCACTCACCATAGCACATACCCTCCCCAATGTCCATCACCCAGCTCCCCCATCCCTCCCATCCTCTTCCACTCCAGCAACCCTCAGTCTATTTCCTGAGATTAGGAGTCTCTTATGGTTTGTCTCCCTCTCTGGTTTCATCTTGTTTCATTTTTTTCTCTCTTCCCCAATGATCCTCTGCCTTGTTTCTCAAATTCCACATATCAGTGAGATCATATGGTAATTGTCTTTCTCTGATTGACTTATTTCGCTTAGCATAATACCCTCTAGTTCCATCCACATCGTCCCAAAAGGCAAGATTTCATTTTTTTTTGATGGCTGCATAATATTCCATTGTATATATATACACCACATCTTCTTTATCCATTCATCTGTTGATGGACATCTGGGCTCCTTGACTCCATCATTCTTTAGAGCTTCCTGATTTCATTAGGTGGCAAGCCCCAGCTACCCCTGGGGAGTTGTTCAGCTTTGAAGGCCTGCTTCTCATCAGAGCAGGACAGGGGCTGGAACGAGCAGAACGCAAGCCCACCTGGGGCTGAAGGATCCCAGTTTGGGCAGCCCCGCCCCAGGCACACCCTGAGGTATGTGGGGTAGCATGTCGCTCGGCCTGTGTTCCGTTGATCCAGGACAGAGAAGCTGTGAGGCCTATTTTCCAAGTGTCCGCATTTTATGGATGAGTAAACTGAGCCTCAGAGGAAACATGACTCGCCTACCCTCCGAGCCCTCCTCTTGCCACAGCTCCAGGCCACCCGAGGCGCTGGCTCTCAGGGTGCAGACATCAGACCCTCAAGGGCGTACACAAGCCTCCGCCCTCGTCCCCCCATCCAGTCCCAGGCTGCAGCATCTCCCACATGTCAGGCCTTGTACTGGGCACTGGGGACACTAAGAGGACTCATATGGGGTCCTTGCCTCCTCTGGTGGAAAAGACACATTTGAACAGAAACACAGACGTTAAAGAGAAGGAGAGAGTCATTCTGATCTAAGGGTCTGGGGAGGCTTCCTGGAGGAGGAGGCACTGAGATGGATCTGGAATACCAACAGTAACTATTACCAACTTTGGAACAACAGCCTCGGGCTTCAGGACATGGTCTTACTGTACCTTTCCGGTCCCCAATACCTTAGTCCCATTTCAGAGATGAGAAGAGTGAGTGTCAGAGAGCTGACATAACAGGTCCAGGGGCACATGCTTGTGAGAGGGGCCTGAGCCCATCCACGAGACCCCCCTTCCTGGGCTGAGGAGGCAGGAGAAGACTCCCTACCCCGACAGCCTCAACCCAGGAGGCCCAGGTCTTCCCCTGGCCGTGTCCCCAGCACCCAGTTTCACTTCCCAAAACACAGACCTATTTTGGATCCTGCTGACTTCCTTTCTCACTCATGGCCGTTCAGGCTCTGAGGACTGGGCAACCGTAGAATGGACCTGGTGCCCCTGGGCCTTTCCCAATTGCCCCTCTTACACCACCGCCCTGGAGCCCTCTCCCTGCCGGGCGCCGTGGCTCCTTGGGGAGGGCTGGCCACAGGGGCTGGCAGGAGCCGCTCCCCCCTGCCACAGCCTCTGCTTCCAGCCTGCTCCCAGTCTGAGCCACCACCGGGGTCCAGGTCCCAGCCCCACAGTGTCCTGGCCCCGTGACCTCAGGCAGATCCTCGTCCTCCCTGAGCCTCTGTCCCCTCCTCCCGTGAGAGGAGATTAAGGCGGCCTTCCACCTTGTTAGAACCACACGAATTTAACCACTGTGGCCCGGACACCGCTCTTGGCCCCGGTGATTCCAAGACTCTTGCCCTGGGGAAGCTGAAGCCCTGATGTGGGGTGAGGTGGTCGAGGGGGCGGAGAACGAGCCATAGGATGGGCCAAGTAAATAGTGTCTTAGAAAGTGAGGTGAATTACGGAGAAAACGAAGCTGAGAAAGGGATGTGTGAGTGGGGGGAGAAGGGATTGTCATTTTTAACTAGGGTGGTGGTCACGGGAGCCTGAGAAGGTGACACCGGATGACCCGGAGGGGGTGATGGAGCCGGCCCTGCAGAGCCCCGGGAAAGGGGCAGCACGGGCAAATGCCATGGGGCACGAACACCGACTCGGCCAGGAGGAGAGAGGGGAATGCACTGGGGACCACAGGGCCGGACAGGCACAGGGAGGCCGGGGCATGAAGGCCTCAAGGGCCAAGGTCAGGACTTCACTTGGAGGGAGGCGGGGAGCCACAAGAGGCCTCGGAGCTGGGGAGGGACGGTTTCCCTCCAGGTGTCTTTCGGAGGGTACACTGTGGGCCAGGGTGGGGGCAGGGAGAGATGGGTGCTGCCATCACCCATGCCCTGAGGCGGGGGCTGTGGCAGCAGGGCAGGGAGAAGTGGTCAGATTCTGGTTATATTTCGAAGGTGAGCCGAAGACGTTTGCTGACACGTCGGGTGGCAGGGCGAGAGACAGGAAGGTGGAGGGTGAGGGTGACTCCAGGCTTTCTGGCTGAGCAATGGGAAGAATGGAGTTGGTGTTTCCTGAGAAGGGGAGGCAGTGGGAAGGACCGATTTGGGAGTGGAAATCGGGAGCTCAGGCTTGGAGTGGTGATGTGGAGTCGGCAGGTGGGCAAGCAGGTCCGGAGGCTGGGGGACAGCAGCAGTGTCCGGGTCGTCTCCCAGGCCTCCCTAAGCCCCTCCTGCCCTCCTGCAGGCCCAGTGCTAGATAGACCTTTCCGGTCCAATCACTTCCCATTGCTGTGGCCTAGAGCCCAAACTCCTTGCCTGGTCTGGCCCGAGCCCCCCTCTCCAGCTTCATCTCCCTTCAGCCCATTGGCCTTAGTTCATATTTTGTGCCAGCCTCAGGGCCTTTGTACTTGCCCTGCTGGGTTCTGGTCTGTGCCTCACCCGCCTGGTGGCCCTGGATGTGGCTCATCCTTTTTCTGGGCCTCAGTTTCTCCATCTGTAAAAGGGGTAGCTTGGAGTCCATGAGCCCTAATGAGGGTCCTTAAGTTTCCACACTTTGGAGCTTTGGGAGCCACAGAGAAGCTACGCTTCTTTGCTTTGTTTCTGCCTGGTGAGATCCTGGGCAAGATGCTTCATGTTCTCCAGTCCCCTCGGTCTCACCTGCCTTCCAGGGTCTGCCACAGGTGCTGGCTGCTGGAGGAGGGACACACGGTCCCCGGGATCCCGTCCCTGGAGGAGAGGAACGTTTCAGACAGACCTGTGCAGCCTGGGGCAAGACCTTCCGCACTCAGAGCCTCACCTGCAGAGTGGTGCTCCTGATTGCCGAGAGGTCCGGCGACAGCAGAGTGCCTGGCACACCACCCATTCGACAGAGCTTACCCAGGAGGCACTAGGCAAATGGTGTGATTACCAAGTCGGGTACTCCCAGGATCCCGCCCCAGGGGAGATGGGGGCTCTAGCTGTGCGTTCCTCTGGCACACACTGCCCAGGTTCTCCTTGGCTTGCGAAGCCCACCCATCCCAGGGCCTCCCTCTAGGACTCCACCCAGGCTGGCCGCTCTAAGGATGAGTTGGAATCCATCAGGTGAACTCATGGCAAGAGGGGAAGGGTTTGGGCAAAGGCCCTGGGGTGGGAGGGAATGACACGTCCAGGGTCACATGGCTTGTGAGAGGGGCCTGAGCCCATTCCCAAGGCCCTGGCAAATTCAAGGAAGCAAAGGAAGATCCGTGTATCTGGAACTTGCAGTGATGGCTGGTGGGGAAGGTGGGAGAGCAGGGGTCAGACCTCCCTGGGTCAGTCACGGGTTTCCCAGTTTCAGGAGAGAAGTGATCTTGGAAACCATCCAAACTCCTCATGATACAGATGGGAAAACTGAGATTCAGTTGGGTAAGGGACATGGCCAAGGTCAAAGCAAGCAGGGGGCAGACCAGGGTTAGAATCCGGGCTTTCTAACATCTGCCTATGGCTCTTTCTGCATCTGGTGAGTGGCCCAAGAGAAGGGGGAAAAAATAAATTGTTAACTTAGCACCTACTGTGTAACACACACACACACACACACATACACCCATTCACACTTCACTGTGGGTCCCTGGGCCTTAAGCCAGGGCCATAGCCCTGGGAATCCCTTCCAAACAAGAAAGGAGAAGGAACCTAGGAGGTCATTTGATCCAGCCTCCTGCCACTGGCCTCAAGGCTTCATCTCACTGTCTTCATTTAAAATCCTCTGTAATGAATAGAAATTATAATCCCCATCTTGTAGATGAGCAAACCAAGAGGAGAAAATGAGGCACTGACCTAAAGTCCCACAGTAATCATCAGCCAAAGCTGTCTTGACTCCTAGTTGAATATTCTTTCCAAGGTCATACACAGCCCAGGTTTGAGCTATCTGGCAGGAGGAAGTCCTTCCTGTTATCTAACTGAAATCTCTCCTGCTTTACTACATCAGCCTCCCTTTGTCTGGATGCCTGAAGATGTGGAGAAGCACTGTGATCCACCTCATGGTCCTTGACTATTATTGTGGAGGGGACGGAGCCGGGGGCAGGAGACTCAGAGGCAGACTCTCCCCCCACCCCCCGCCCCCATGAATCTGAACCCATGAAGCTCCTTTGCTTGGTAGGGTGGGGGAAGTAGCCAGGCCACTTGCCATTAGGGCCTTCCCTCTAAGGGAAGGTTCTGGGAAACCTCTGGAAAGAATTCCCTGGGGAAGAAGTCCTTCTGGATCACCCCAAGGACACACGCTCTCCCCAGGATGCAGCTGTCGGGGAACTGAGCTCGCGGCCAGCAACCGGCAGAACCCAAGGCCTCGGATCCACCCCCGTGGCCAGAGGTGGCCTTACGTTTCCTCCACACACATGCCTGTTCGACTTGCTTGTCAGAAACCACTCAACAAAATCCAATTTGTGGAGCCAATATGAAGTGGGGGAAAATGCCTCTAAACAAAAATGTCTTTTTCAAATCCAGAAGGACGAAGAGTTGGACATCTGGATGAGCAGGCCCGGTGCTAAGACCTGGATTCAAACCCTGCGGAGGTCAGCTCGGGCTGGACCTAGCATCTAGTTGGCCTCTTTCTCCAGAGAGACCCGCAGCTCCCCCAAGATGTCAGTGCTCAGCGTGCCCAGTACTTCCTGAGAAAGCTGAGGTCATAGAGACGCTGGTGGCAACGTATTGAGGGCCTAGTGTGTGCCCGCCACTGTGCTAAGTGCTTCTAGGTGGACCACTTCCCTGGAACCCTCACAGCTACCCCATGAGGCAGGTGTTGCTATGGTCAACACCGTACCAATGAGGAAATGGAAACTCAGAGAGGCTAAGTCACTTGGCCAAGGTCATACAGTTAGTGAGAGGGGGTAGAACACTCAAAGGCAGGCAGTCTGGCTCCAGAGACCCTCACTCTTGACGTTTTGCTACAGAGGTGACTGTCCTGAGCGGGGGCCTGAGGTGTACGGGAGCAAATGTGCAGACGGGAGAGCTGGACCCCAGGCCCTGTTCTGCTGTCAGCTGCCTGGATGAGTCCTTGTCCCTCTCTTGTCCCTCATCATTCCTGAAATGGGGCAATTGGGTAAGATGATTCGAAGCTGGGACAGAGGTTCACAGTGCCCACAAGCACATTAAAGGTTCTGAGAAGTCCTGAAGTAAAGAAAACCCAGCCAGTGGCTTAACTGGAAGAGCTGACCAGCAGAAAGTGTTACCTAATGATTCACGACCTCGAGCTGAACTCCTATCAGTAAGTCAGTAAGTTGACAACTGTTAACGGGCCCTTTGGGAGATAAATGGACAAGACACGATCCTGTCTTTGAGGAGCTCCTTCTCTGGAGAGAAGGTAGCCAGGTCAAAGATAATGACCACACCGTATGGTCGTTGCTCTGAAGGAGCCCAGCCGGGGAGCTTGAGGTGCCGGGGGAAGAGACCTCTCACCCTGCCTGAGGGGCAAGGGAAGTATGGCAGAGAAGTGAACAGTCAAATAGGGTTTTAAAGGATGAGTAGGAGTTCTCCAGAAGAGAATTAGAGAGGAAGGGCAGCCCCAGGGGTGGGAACAGAATATACGAGTCAGTCGTGTTAAGAGTTTGTTATTGCAGGGGATGGAGACTTCAGTGTGTCTGGCAGAGCCGAGGGGTGGGAGTGGTGGGGGGGTGCTGGAACAAGACAGTGAAAGGCCTTGAATGCTAAGCCAAGGAGTTCATTCTGGGGCATAATAGAGGTCATAATTGAGAGAAGAGACCCTTTGGGTTGGGGTGGAGGGGAAATCTATAGGCCAGGAGTCCAGTGAGGAGGCTGCTACTGCTGTCTGGGCCAGACCAGAGGAGACCCACACTGCACTGAACAGATGGTCCATCTGACGAGGATCTGTGGTTTGCAAGAAATCCAGCACAAAGAGACCAAGATGAAAATGAAAAGGGCCTTCAAGCATGACTGAATCCAGGGGCTCAAGTAGTGCTGTTGGAAATCTGGCCACAGTCACTTTGGTCTAGGGGATGGGATGTCTTCGATGGCCAGTGTTCAGGTCAGTCATGCTCCAGCTACGTGCTCCGAATATGGGGAAGGGACAGTTTCTCAAAGGAACTTCAGATGACCGGGGAGAAGGATGTTGCTCGGCAGGTGAAGGTGACAGCTGACCACGGTGGATGGTGAGCACTGCAGCTTTGACTGGAGGACGGGTCCTGGCCTCGCCCTGGCATGCACCTGAGGGCCGGGGGGGGGGGGGTCAGGGTGGGCTTCATGGAGGAAGGAGCCTGGAAGGGAGGTTGGCACAGTGAGTAGGACTGCGGGGGACCGAGTGGGCACGCCAGGCGGAAGGATCTGTGAGAATGAAGACACGGAAGTGAGAGTGAGCAGGATGTGTTCTGGAGCCGGTGAGCACGCCGAACCCCGAGGGCTGATGAAAGGGGGGTGGAGGGAGGTGAAGCTGGACCTGACGTCAGACGTGCTTATATGCCAGGCCCCCTCTGACCTAACCGGCCAGCCTCTTCGAATACCCAGGTCAGGGGGAAACAGTGCCTTCATTGCTCAATAACCTCGCATGGCTCCCCATGGTCCTTCCATGAGGTCAAAAGCCTGGCCAGGCATTCAAGGCCCCAGCATGCCTGTTGCCCCCTTACAGGGCACCTACGCTCACCCAGGTGGCCATGCCCACCACACTCCAAACACACCATTCCCTTTCTACCTTCAAGCCTTTGCTCGGGATGTCTCCGTGCTCTGACTCACACTTCCTGTTTGCTATTCCCACCCATCCTCTGAAAGCCAGCTAGAGGCCTCAGCCTCTAGGAGGCCCTCAGTGGAATGAGCCTCTACTCACTTCTTACTTTTGAACTCCCAGAGCCCTTTAGTCAGTTAGTTAGTTATTAGTTAGTTGTTAGTTAGTTTGTTTCTTACACACACCTTAACCCAGCCTGCCTGGTGGGGGCAGAGTAGCAATCTCATGTACCTGGGCCTTGGAGCTGGTCAGATCTGGGTTCAAATTCTCCCTGTGGCACTCACTATCTGTGTGACCTTGAGCACATCATTTGACCTCTCCTTGATGACAAATATAAAATATGAACGAGGCCTCATATGAGGCTTCGATGTGGTTATAGGTAAGAAGCTCCTGGCATATGGGCTCTCATGCAGTTCCCACCACTGTTTTTGTTGTTATTCAAATTAGAAATTATGTCCGTCTCACCCTCTATGAGCTCAGGCCAGGTAGGGACCACACCTGGATTTTTTCGCAGTCCCTCCGTGCCTGGCACACAGCAGAGGATTTGTAAGCGCTGACCTATCAGTTTTCCTGGGCCACGCGGATCCGTTCTCCCCACCCCGCCCCGCCGGCGTGAGGCTGGGGGTAGGTCCCGCGGGCCCCACACCTGCTCCCGAGGCTGACCCGGCGAGCTGCTAGGTGCCAGCATCCAGCATCAATAAATTACTGGCAAGTTCAAGTGACGGGACAGATCCAGTGTCAGCTTCTTCTGTGTATGCAGGAAGGCTCGGGCCCAGGGGGTCCCCTCCATGAGCCTCTCCCACCAAGGGCACCATCAGAATAATAAAATTGTACCTACTGTGTGCCAGGCCCCATCTGGGCACTCCGCACTACATTTGATTGACGCCTCACGGTGATTCTGCAAAGTAGGTACCGCCTCCGTTTACACGTGGGGAAGCTGAGGCTTGATGGAGGGAAGTGACTAGCAATAGACAAAGTTAATAACAGAAAGACAAGCCTCCTTCCTTTCTAATTCGACATAAATCTTCTTGGATCTCATTGCAATTTTAGTTATAATACACACACACATTCACACACACACACACACACACACACACACACTTGGGGTTTCCTCAGTCATTTATTCAACAGTGACGCATGGAACACCTACTATGTGCGAGGCCATTCTGAGGACTTGGAGATACTGCCGTCGAGAGACAATCCCTGCCCTTTGAGAACATGCATCCCCGTGCATGAGATGAACAGAAACAAGGAAACAAATAAATCCCTAGACTGCAAGGTGGTGCTGGGTCTTTGGAGATGAACAGAGCAGGGCAAGAGGATAGAATCACTGAGGCGGGGGGGTGGTATTTTGAAAAGGGCGGTCAAGGAGGGCTCCTCTGGGGAGGTGACATTTGAAAGAAATTCCTTGTCTCTTGATGCTTTCGTTTCTGGAGAAGGGAGATGCTGGACTCAAAAGCTTTTCAAGCTCTGTGAGGCAGGCAGAACGCTTTCCCAGTGGACTGTGGTTCCACGGGCACCATGGCATGGGCCGTTGTGGGCCTGGAGACGTTATTCTGCTTCCTCTGCTCTTTGCCCTGAGCGCCTCTGTCCTCGGAGCCCTTGGGTAGGGCTTCTCAGCGATGCTCATCCGAGTCTCCCTGCCCCGTGTTCCCGTGGTACCTTTTTGTTTTCTAATTCTCAACCCATCTGTCATTGTCTTTGAAACGTCAGCTATTCCCTGAGCTTCATGAGGGCTGGGTCCAGGTCAGTCTCGTTCATTGCTGCGTTCCCCGCACCAGGCGTGGCGACCGACGCACACAGAGGACACTCACAACGGAACGTCCCAACACGTGGTCGACAGACACGGTCATCATAAGAGCTACCGTTTATTGAGTGCTTAGTCTCACGGTAGCCCTGTGAGTTAGGGATCCTTACTGTCCCCACTTCACCAGCGTTGCAAACCGAGGCTTGGAGCAAGGAACCCGCGTCAGGCACCCTCGGCAGAGCCTGCCCGAGCACCACACGGAAGGCTGGGACTGGTCGGCAAGGGTGTGGCGAGGAGGGTGGTGGAAAATGCCGTCGACCTCCATCTGAGCTGTGCATTTTTAGAACCAGCCCATTTATTCTTTCATTCATTCCCTCACTTTTAAAAAAATTTATTCATTTATTCAATAATTGCTAAACCTCAGCTCCTGTGCTGGGCCCTGGTAGGTACAGGTAACCAGGCAAACGTGAGACTGCAGTGGTGAGAGCGAGGATGGGGAGAGCCCAGGAGTCTGTGAGCAACCATGGGAGCCCCTGAGCCAAACGGACGGATCAGGAAGCCGTTCTGGGACAGGTGGACCTGGGGCGGGGCGGGGGTGGGGGGTGCGCGCAGGCCAACTGCAGGGGGATGGGGAGGTGCTTTGGAGTGGGAGGGGACAATGACTGCCCGAGCTCTTGGCGGAAGGGGCACCAGCTCCCGGCAGTGGCAGCCACCTCTTCCCAAGGCTCCGGGGCCTTCCTGTTCCCCCCAGTCTTTGGTGGACAGGCCTCAGTGGGGCCTGGGTCACCACGGCCCACCCCAGGCTGGGGTAGGGCCACCTCACCTCTGAGGTGTAGGCATTCCCACTCCCCTGGGCCCAGCATCAGAGCTCAGTGAAAAATGGGTGATGTGAGCCAAATCAGGTAAAGGCTCTGCCTGTGGCCCCGAGCCTCTTCCCCTCTGCGGGACTCAGTTTACCCATCTGTAAAAGGCAGAGTTTGTATTGGATACTCTCAGCAGACCCTGCATTGGTAACCTCTTGTGACCCAGGACATTCCTGTCAGCATCCCAAGTGGACGCGAGCCCTGGGGGCCTGAGTTCCCTATGCTTCAATTCCAGCCTCCCTTGGACATCTGAACTGAGGGTAGAGGAAAAAATCCGAGGGCTCTACTGACCTTAATTAATGGGACAGTCTACTTTGTCCTTTCAGCAGGTGGCTGGGATGGGAAGAAAAGAGGAGCAGTTGCCCCCTAGGACAATGACTGCCCCCCTCCCCAAGCTGGACGTTAGAAACTCACCTCCCACCCAGCATGCTCTGGGGCAGGACCCCCTGCTAAAGGACGCCGCTGATACGAATAGGCTAGAGGTCCAGGGATCTGTTTTGGCAGAAGTGGGTTTGGGCTGCAGTAGGCCTCTCTCATTCTGCTCAGCCACCTCCACTTTTTGCCCGGTACTTTTTGGGGCACAAGACTGAGATGGGCCTAGTATAGAGTGAGCTGACATACGGGAGGAGAAAGCAAGGCCTCTGACCTCCACGGCCCTTGACCCCAGACCCCAGGGCCTCCACCCCTCACTTCCTCTCTACTCCTCAGTCTCTCCCCTCTTTACTACTCACCAGTGGCTTTGCATCACACTTAGGATGCGATTCGAAGTTATTCCTACAGTCTCCTGCCTTCTAACCCCTCCTCACTCACTTCATTCTGGCCACACTGGCCTTCTTTCAGCTTCTGGAAAATGCCAATCTCTTTCCCACCTCAGGGCCTTTGCACATGTTGTTCCCTCTGCCTGGCATGCTCTTCCCTCAGAACGTAGCGTAGATGGCTCCTTGTCATTTAACTCACTGTTCAAATATGCCACCTCAGAGGGGTCTTCCCTGATCCCCCCAGGCTCGGTCATGCTCCCGGCGCCCAGAGAAGAGCAGTCCCTCGTGTCCATTTGCTCTCACAGCTCTCTTTTTCCATCAGGGCCCTTTCCCCAAGGTGTAATTATTGTTCTTTTTTAAGATTTTATTTTTCAATTTTTTTTAAAGTAATCTCTACCCCAATGTGGGGCTTGAACTCACAACCCCAAGTGGCATGCTCTACAGACTGAGCCAGCCGGGTGCCCCTCCTCCCACAAGCTGTAACTATTGATGGCTGATATATTCCACGGCCATCTTCCCCACCCATTAGTGAGCTCCACAAAGGCAAGGACCTCCGGGATCCCAGAGCTATATCCCCAGCACCTGGTGCATAATGGCTGCTCGAGAAATGTTTGTTGAATGAATGAAACAGAATAAGTATCAACAATGCCCATTTTCCTCCTTGAACACTTTGCAGCCTCTGTGAAGGAGAAAATGGCATTTATTGGGCACCTATTATATGCCAGGCACTTTCATGTATATTATTCCGTTGAACTTGACGTCCACGACACCCTCTCCATTAAATAGAAGATGAAGTTGGGGTTCAGTGAAGGGCGGATTGATGGGTTTACTCCGTTGGGGAGCAGCCAACTGGGCCCAGTGGGCGTGAAGAATGCCCGTGGCAAATAGCAGTCAGGATTCCAGCCCAAATCTGTTGGACTCTACAGGAAGCCTATGTTCTTTTCACTGTGCTAATACCTTCTGCCACACTAGAACTCAGCCCAACACTGGTAACCAGGTTTCTAGATTCTGAAAGGCAGGCAAAGACCCAGATTGCATGGATGGGTGGTCTGGCTTAGTGGTTACTGAAGTGGGTCTTGGAACTGAAGAGAGAGACCCAGGCTCAAATGGGGGCCCCACCACCTAGGCACCACGGCACCTTTGCTGAGAGTGGTCAGCAAAGCGTTCTGGGCGAGGGCGCTCTTCCTCTCGGGAAGGAAGTCAGCTGTGGGGTAAGTGTCAAGGGATATATTGGAAAAGTCAAGGCATAGGCTTCCAAATCATGCAGAAGCCCCGCACCTCTGGGGCTGGGTGGCCTTTAGGCAGTGCCTTCCCCCCCTCTAAGCCCCAGTGGTCATCTCTGAAAAATGGGCATGCCAGCCTGGAACCAAAAAGAGCTTTTGGGAAGATGAAGAGGAAAAATGACTATGGAGTTGTTGGTGTATATAAAGTAACATGGAAATGTAAATTATCTAAAAATAAATCTTCTATGTGAAATGCAGAGCGAGGTTGGGACTTGGAAGACCTCTTTGGTTCTTTCAGCATTTATTGGCACCTACTGTGTGCCTGGTACTGTGCTAGGGCCTGGGCTTGTAGGGATGAGTCAGACATGGGCCCTGAGCATCTGGAACTGCCTGTCTACTGGGATAAGTGAGGCAGGCACATACAGTGTGGGGATTCCTCCCAGTGGGATGGCAAGGAGAGACTTCCTGTGTGATGTGGTAGCAGGAGACAGACAGCCCTGGGCTGAAACCGTCCTGTCCTCCCTGCATGACCTTGAGCAGGTCAGGCGACCTCGTCAGGCCCCAGGGCTTCATCTGCAAAATGGGCCAATCCCCTCTGCCTCTGAGATGCCAGGACATGGCATACTGTAGGTTCCGGGGTGGGGGACCTTGGGACAGGGTAACCACTGGTTCCTAGACAGAAAATGGCCCTGCACTGGTCAAAATCTGGGCCTCCGGTTTGAGTGGGAACTTGCCGGCAGGAGTGGCCTGGGAACACGGGAGTGGGCCTCAGGGAACACTAAGGAGAGAGGCCAAGTAATTCCTCACGACCAGTTAGGAAAGGAGGGCAGAAAGTCCGGAGAATTGGCCTGTGCCTTTATTTATGTTCCTGATTGCATTAAAGGGGAGGGGGCCAGCTCTCCCCAAGGTCAGTCCTGCCCAGAGAGGAAGGGGATAGGGGGCCACCTCAGTTTACTCAGCAAGAGATTCCAGGTCTTGGTGCACCCGTGAAGGCAGGGTGTCTTGGGATGAATTTGTGGGTGTGTTGCGTGTGGCCTGAAGCCTTGGTGGGGTTGGCCTGAGTGAGGCCACGGGCCAATGTTGACAACTTCCCTGGGGCCTGGGGCTGTCCCAGAGCAGTGGGGCTGGCAGAAGTAAGGCCGGCCAAACTTCGGGGAATTCGGGGTGAGGGGAGAGGGAAGGAAGTTTGGGCCCCCGAAAGGCGGCGGTTTGGGGTTCCCCGGGGGAACACTGCTCTTCTGGCGCTGGGCTCGCACCGGAGAAATCAGGCCAGTTGCAGGAGGGAGGGAAGGGCGCCTGCCCTGTGCCGCCCGCGCCGGGCTAAAATCGGGCGGAGCCGCCCGGGGAGGCCGGAACGCGTGTGGCCGGGCGGGGTCTGCGCCCTACTCCCTGCGAGACCGCCGGGTCCGGGCGGAGCGCGGCCTGCGAGGCTCGGGGCCAGGCCCCGGCCGGAGGGAACTCGGTCCCTGGGCTGGGCACTGCGCGCCTGCGGCTCCTGCCCTCTCGGCGGCTGCGGGCGCGGCGGCCCCCGCGCCCCCAGGGGCCGGGCCGGGGCGGGGTCTGGGCCCCGCGGGCGGGCGCGGGAGGGAGCGGGGGGGACGGCGGCGAAGGCTGCGACGCTCTAACAGGTGGGATCCCGCGGCGTGGTGGAGGCGGGCGCGGGAGGAGGAGGAGGAGGAAGAGCAGCGGCAGCGGGAGCCAGAGCAGGAGCAGGATGAGCCGCGCGAGCTGACAGCCGCCGCCGCCGCCGCCGCCGCCCGCGCCCAGGCTCGGTCTCGCTCCCCGCGCCCGGAGCCGCTCCCCGCCTCCCGCCTCCCCCGGCCGCCCGTGGGGCGGCCCGCCCCCTCTGCACCTCCGGGCCCGGAGCTGCCTCCATCGCTCCCGCATCCCGGCCGGGGGGGAGGAGGAGGCGGAGCAGGAGGCGAGCCGGAGCCGCCGCCGCCAACGCCGCCGCTGCCGCCGCCCGAGCAGGACAGAGCGCGCCGCAGCCCCGCGCGTCCGGCCGCCGCCCGTGCCCATCAAGCAGCCGCGCCGGAGCCACACCGCGGGACAGCCCGGGCCGCGGCGCGCCCCGGCCCGGCCCAGCCCAGCCCAGTCCCGGCACCGGGCGGCCCGGCGGCCGGCCCGCCCCCGAGGGCGCCGGGCGCGGCGGGAGGATGCCGAAGCCGACGCTGCTGCTGCGCGGGGGCTGGGAGCGCGAGCGCAGCCCCGGGGACTCGGAGCTGGGCCGCCAGTTCCGGGACTGGTGCCTGCGCACCTACGGCGACTCGGCCAAAACCAAGACGGTGACACGCAGCAAATACCAGCGGATCGCCGAGGTCCTGCAGGGCGGCGGCGGGACCGGCGCAGGCAGCGGCCCGGCGGCCGGCGAGAAAGGCAAGTTCCAGTTCTGGGTGCGCTCCAAGGGCTTCCGCCTGGGCAGCGGCCGGGAACCCAAGATGGGCCAAGTGGTGTATGTGCCGGTCAAGACGGGCTCGGTGAGTGCGCGCGCGGCGGCCGCGGGCCGGTCCCGCCGCGGGGCTCGGGGCGGGCGGGGGCGGGGTGTGGGGGTGTGGATGTGTGTCCGAACGTGTGTCCCTGAGGTTGTCCATGGGTCTGGCCCGCCCGAGGCGCACGCGTCCCTGCTCACCCGCCCGCCCCGGCCCGCCCAGGCAGCGCTCCGGGTTCGGGGCGTCCCTGCCCCCCTCTGCGCCGCTGCCCGGGCCGTGGCCGTGCCGGGCGGGCTGTCCCGGGCAGCTCACCCCAGCATGTTCCGTCCTCCCGTCCCCTCCCCCAGCCAGCAGGCGGCTGCTCCGAAGCCCGAGCCTCCCCACCCCCCCGCCCGCCCCGGGGCTGCCTGTCCCGGGCGCCTCGCGCTCCCGCCCCCGGGCCGGCTGGGCGGTGTGTGTGTGTGTGTGTGTGTGTGTGTGTGTGTGTGTGTGTGTATGTGTGTGTGTGTGTGTGTATGTGTGTGTGGAGGGTGGTGCCGCGGGAGGGGGGGCAGGGGTAGCCACGGGACGGGGAGTCCACTCGGCTCCCCAGCGCCAGGGGAGGGGGCCCGCCCGGGCACTGTCTCCCCGACCCCACCCGGGGCTGGCCCGGGGAGGGGCGGCCCGAGCCGCAGCCTGGCGCAGGAGCAGCCTCGCGCGGGTGGGTGGGGCGCCCCCTCCGCCCCCCCGGGCCCCTAGCTCCCCCCTCCCCGGGACGGGGGCGGCCTGACCTATCCATCCCCTCCCCTCCCCCGTCCCCGGGGCCGGCCCGGTCCGGGCGGGGTGGCGTGGGGGAGGGGGCGGGGAACCGCAGCCGCCGGGAGGGAGGAGGCGGGCGGCCGGGCGGGGGCGTCCCCTCCGGCCCGGGGCGCCCTGGAGAGGGCGTGCGGCGCGGGCCCCGCGGCTCCCCCGCCGGGACCTCATTGTTCTGCAGCGGGTGGGGGCTGGGGGGGGCGGCTGCTCCCGGGGCGCTGCTGAGCTTTGAACTTTCCGTCGCGGAGACCCTCCATTAGTGCGTTCAGCCCCCGGCCGGGCCCGGCCCGGCCGGCCTCCCTCCCTGCCCCCCTCGCTCCCTCCCCGGCCTCGCCCGGCCCGAGCGAGCGAGCGGGGCCGCCCCGCGCCGGCCTCCCTCCCTCCCTCGCTCCCCCGCTCCCCCCTCCGTGCTCCTCCCCCGTCCGGCCCGCCCGCCCCGCGCTCAGCCCCGTCCCCGGCCGGAGCGGGCTCTTCACACACAATTGATTCGGTCGTTACGAAAAGTGCACTTGTCCCCTCCCCCTCCCCCTCCGGCGGCCGCCCGGGCCGGGGCCCGCGAGGGAGGGGGCGGGAGCCAGGGAGCGGATCCGGAGGCGCCTCCCCCCCGCGCCCAGGGGACGGGGCTGCAGGCCGCGGGGAGTGGGGAGCCGTGAGCGCGGAGGGCGGGCGGCCCATCTGCGAGGAGCGCTGATAACCGCGCCGCTGCCGCTGCGGCCGCCAGCAGCCCATCTGCGCCGCTGCCGCCTCCGGCCGGACCCGGAGCATGGGGCCGGGCCGAGGGGTGCGCCGGGACCGGATTCCCGGAGGGCGAGGCTGGAGCAGTGACCCACCCCGCGCGAGTCAGGGACCCCCCCACCCCAGCCCCAATCAGTGCTCTCCCCCAAACCCGGGGAGTCTGGGTCATTGTCCCCTCCCCTGATCGAATCAGGGACCCCTCCCCCAGCCCAAATCAGTGCCCACTTTCCCTTATGGGGACTAAGGGCCATTGCCTCTCCCCAGCTTAGGTCAGTCTTCCCCACCCTGACAGTTCCATACCCCCTTGGGTTCTCCCCATCTTGGGCTAGTGTCCCCAATCTAAGTGTGGTTTTTTTTTTTTGAGGTCAGTGACCCACCAGGTGGTTGACTGGGTCTTGTGCCCCCTCCCCTGGGTCAGTGCCCTCAGCCACCCAGGCCAGTTAGCACCTCCTACCCCAGCTTGGTTATCCCTCCCCAGGGAGCTGAGAGTCTTGGTTCAACCTTCCACATAGCGGGAGGCAGGATCCCGCACTCCACCCACTACTGAAGTTGGGAGGCAGGTGACCCTCAGACTTGGCAGCTGGCTCACTGGTTCTCTGTGTGGGTCCATCTCTCCCTTAGGGAGTGGGCATCATGGGTCAGTCCCTCTACCCTCTTAGCAACACTGCTGTCAGGCAGAGCAAGCATGAGCATACACTTGGTACACACACACACACACACACACACACACACACACACACACCCATCCAGGCCACATGAGGAAACTGGGTGCTGGGCCTGGGCTCCAGGTCCTCCCAGCCCAGCCAGTCTCTTCAGATCCTTCGTGAGGCCCATGCTGGCCTGCCTCACCTATCCCTGGCATCAGGGGCCTCACAAGCCTCCACCCTGGCTCCCAGACCAATAATAAGCCTTCCCCAAGGGACCACCTGCCTGGGAGGCAGAGAAAGGGGACCCAGGTCTCCCTGCCCAGGCTGCCAGGAGGACGACAAACACAACAGAGCAGACGCGCCCTCCTTGGACAGCCTGCCCCTCCAGCTCCCCGTGCCTTCCTGCCTGGCCTCCGGGTCCCCAGAGAGCCCGTTACTTACCTGCCACTCGCTCAGCCAACTGGAGCTGGCCGCAGGAGCTGCCCCGAGTCCTGCCACCCCCATCTCCAAGCACCTTCCTGGGGCTCAGTAATTATTTTTATATTTCCATTTTTCTTTCCACTGATCTAAGAGGAACAAATCCTGCTGGGAATTCTGGGCCAGCCATGGCCTCTTCCTGGGAGGGGCTGAATGGGACCGGCTTTGAAAGGTGCAAAGGACATCCCCTGCCTTCACTGGCCTACACACACACACACACACACACACACACACACACACACGCACACACAGAGTTGCCATGGCCTCTGGTGGCAGTTGGGAGACATCCTGTAGTTTTGTCCTGGGTGGGTTTTCGTGAAGGTCATCGGGCCGTAAACCTTTGTCCGAGGCACTTGTTTAGCACCCACAGGCCTGGTGTTGGGTATGGGGTGTTGGGGCCGGTGGGACTCTGCCTGCCCCTGGGCACCCAGCTGGTGGGGGAGGCGGGCCTAGATAAGGATGTGATAAAGAAGCCCTCCTGAGCCACCGAGGGAGGGCAGGCAGGCAGCAAAACCGATTGCAGGGAAGAGGGGGTGTGGGCGTTGGGTCATCCAGCCGCTGAACCAGGGTCCCTGGCGCAGTGTGCGGTCCCAAGGGTGGCCATGGTGTGTCATCTCTCTTCCATGTTGTTCTCTGGCTGCCCCCTCCCCGGGCCCCCTTGCCTCCTCCCACAGCCATATGCGGTGCTGTGGTCGGGCCCTTCCCTAGTCCCGGCCGGCCGCGGGTCGATGATCTGACACCACTTGTCCCGTCCCATCTGGCCCTGAGCTTTTCTGGGTGTGTGTGACAAAGGCTTAATCTGTCCGGACGGGCCCAGGGCAGAGAGGAGGGCGCGGGGAATTACACTCTGCTGGGGCCTCCTGCAGCTGGGGCCCGGGCGGGGGCGGGGCGGGGCGGGGGTCGAGCCAGAGCCTGGGCGTGGGGGAGAGGCAAGTTGGTCTTCAGTTTGCAGGTTGTCACAGGAAATAGAAGTGGAGGCGGAGGGCTGAGGGCTGAGGGGAGGAGGGCGGAGTCCTCCACCCGCGGCACGGGGTGCTCATGGGGATAAGATCTTTTTATGACAAGAGCCAGCCGGGGCCTCCTGACTGGGCAAAGCCTGGTTAGGATTTATTATTTCTTTCTTTTTTTTTTTTTTTTTAAGATTTTATTTATTTGACAGAGAGAGACAGACAGCGAGAGAGGGAACACAAGCAGGGGGAGTGGGAGAGGGAGAAGCAGGCTTCCCGCTGAGCAGGGAGCCCGATGTGGGGCTCGATCCCAGGACCCTGGGATCATGACCTGAGCTGAAGGCAGACGCCCAACGACTGAGCCACCCAGGTGCCCCCGGATTTATTATTTCTTGTGTTTGGCCTGCTCTGGCCTCTGTGTGCTGCCAAGCAGGGGAAGCAAACCCCTTGGAGGCAAGACCCTCTGATTCCGCTCCAGCATTGGCCACAAAGTGAACCAACCTCTTTCCTTTTCCTCTGGTCTCTTCTAGTGGGGCTGTCCCCCTCCCCCAGGGCTTGCAAGGGCCACAGGTTATGGCTGGGGCGGGGCCCCGGGCTATCTGTCAACTCCCAGGACCTCCTTGGAGATAGATGTTCTCAGCTCAACTCTACCATCTTCCGGATGGGAAGACCGAGGCCTCGAGAGAGGTGCTTCCCATTGGGAGGGAGCCAGGACTGGAATGCAGATTTCTGTGCTCCACTGTGGGCGTCGTGGGCCCATCACAGGCCGTGAATCCCCCCATTAGAGCCCCATTCCCCAAGGGGAAACGCCAGCTTGCCAAACCCCACTGTCAGCATTAGGCTTTTGCGAGCCGGACCCCAGGTGTTCCGCTGGCCAAATTGACTAATGGTGGTCTTTTCCCAGTTTGCAGACAACGTTCATTTAGTGGAGAGCATTTTCTCAGTCTTCGGTCTTTCTCCCCAGAGCTTTTGTGTAAACCTTTGGCACCTGCGGCCACTGGTCCGGGCGGGAAAGGGCCTCTGACTTAGCCCGGTGTCATGTATGCTGTGATCTTCGCTTGAATTCCTCAATGTTTCCTGCTTTTCTCCAAGTTATCACTACAGTGACCGCTTCTGAGTCACCTACCGTGTGCCTGTCACTGTGCCGAGGGGCTGACACACATCGACTTGTCAGATTCTCGCCATCCCCCAGAGGTCAATGCTGCTATTTGTGCTACCCTCCAGATGAGTAAACTGAGGCTTAGCAAGGTGCGGGACTAGGCCTCGCTGCTGACAGGGGCAGGCCCTGAGCTTGGCTGATGCTTGTACACGTCCCCATTCTGACCCCATCTGAGGGGTCTTGCGGCCCGATCCCTTGGAAAGCATAGGTCCTTCGTGACAAGCTTTCAGTCCGTTACACCTTAATCTGAATTCGTTTACAAGAATCCCTCTGCTCAAGATGTCTGTAATCACAGGCTGGTGCTGGAGGCAGGATTGGCTCCGCGTGAGGTGTCTGGGGACTTACCTGGGGCTCACGAGGACAGGTACAGGGTGAGAAGAAGGGCAGAGGGCCCCGTTGTCCTGGGTCCTGGGTGAGAAGAAGGGAGGAGACCTCCGTTGTCCTGGGTCCCGGGGGACTTTTGAGGAGAAGGTTGACAGTGACATCTGGCACGGGCCCCATTTGGATTTCTCATGAGTGGCAGAAGTGGGCTATTTTGTCAATTAAGCCTCGGTGATTTGGGCGAATGTGGTCTCGGGCACTCTAGGGGCTGTGTTTTGGAGCCTGGGTGATGCCGGAGGATCAGGCTCTGCCTTCCCGGGGCCTCTACTCCAGGTCCTAGGTCACTTTCTACTGGGCATGGGGACAGCACACCTCCTTCTTCCTTGGATAAAACCTGGCATGGCCCCAAAGACTGCCTTCTTGTCCTGGGTGTCTGAAAGTCAGGAGGCCCATCCGGGACCCTAAAAATGCTGCTGGGGGGGCGCCTGGGTGGCTCAGTCGTTAAGCGTCTGCCTTTGGCTCAGGTCATGATCCCAGGGTCCTGGGATCAAGCCCCGCATCGGGCTCCCTGCTCAGCGGGAAGCCTGCTTCTCCCTCTCCCACTCCCCCTGCTTGTGTTCCCTCTCTCGCTGTGTCTCTCTCTGTCAAATAAATAAATAAAATCTTAAAAAAAAAAAAATGCTGCTGGGAAGACTGGGGGGTGGGCAGCTTGTGGCTAGGGCTGCCCAGGGACAAAGGTCCAGAGCCTGACCCAGCCTCAGGCAAGCTTGGGCTTCTCGAAGCCAGATCTTAGAGATTGTGGGATGGATTGAGTACTGTGCACAGGCGCGTGTGCTCATGGGCTAGATGGAGCATGTGTGTGCACGAGGACGCTCTGTGTGTGTCTGTGTGTGCGCAGCAGCGTGACTGTGGCTGTGAGTGTGCATGTGCTTGTCCCTGTGCAGGCTGGGGATGCTCGTGTGCCCGGGGCAGCGCACACGTGCGCGTGTGTCCAGGTAGAGGGGAGACTACGTGCCTGGGAATGTGTGTGACTGCAGGCTTCTGTGTTGGCCGATGTGCAAGCACCCGGGGCGTGAGCATTGGCAGACCACGAATGTGAGTGTGTGCATGCACTCAGGGTCCAGATCCTCCTGAAGAAACCCCAGTAGTCTGGCAGGGCAGGGCTGACAGGGGTGTCCTTAATCATCACAGAGACAGCCCGAGCTGCCGCCCTGGCCCCTGCTGCCCCCGGAGCCTCAGCAGCTGCCGAAGCGAAGTGTCAGGGAGGCAGTGGACATGAGAAGTGGTGCCGTGTCCCTGTCCCGGTCCCTGTCCCCATCCCCATAACAAGGGCCAAGGCACCTCCTTGTTTCCAGCCTTCCTCCTCCTCCTCCGCCACTCCCTGCCCTACACGGGCACTTACTGAGCCCAAAGCCAAGCACCATGGAGCGGGGTGGTGTGCCCTTCTGGGAGAGAGGGCTCTGAACTTGAAGTGAGGGGGTCAAGGCTGATGGATCCCAACTCAACCACTTCCTCGCCATGTGACCTCGGGCAAGTATCCTGCCTGACCTCTCTGGGTCTCGATTTCCTCATCTGGAAAATGGGCTTGAAAGCCCCACCACCAGGAGGCTTGGCAAACTGGAAAAGCTCCGCTTCATATGCGGGGTTCTGCCTGCTAACTTGTATCTGTCTGCTAACTGGGCCCCTAAACAGGAGGGGGAGTAGAAGAGAGCTGAGTGAGGGCCCACCACGGTGGGCAGCTTATTAGAACGAGGACTCTTGAGGCCACTTCCTGCCCCTGGCCCACCCTGACATACAGGGGAGAGGAGGGGTGTGGGGTTTCAAGCCACAGGGCCCTGGGTTCAAATACCAGCTCTGCCCTTTCACCAATTTGACCTTAGTTGGCTCATCTGTAAAATGGAGCTGATCATTCTGTCTCCTTCATAGCACTGGTATGAAGATTAATGCATTTAGCAATGTAGAGTCTGAAGAACGTGCAAGTCCTAGGAAATGTTAGCTGCTGTGTGGTCTCACTGAACCTCAGTTTCCTGATCTGGAGAATGGGGATGGCGATGAAAGTCGTGGTGGATATTAAATGGGCCCGTGGAGAGAAAGCACGCAGCCAAGTCCCCGTCACATAGTTGGTGGGCGGTAACTATTAGTTCCCTAGAGATTGTGTCGGAGTCATTTCTGTGTCTCCAGTGGCATTAGGGGCTGGTTAGTGTTGTACTGAATTGCACAGAACACCAGAAGGGTCTTGATGAGGGGCGTAGGTGTGGCATGAGCCTCCAGAGCTGGGGACTTGAAAGCTCAGAGTCTCTCTGCCCTGCTTGGCTCCTGCCCTGCTCCGAGCCTCAGTTTCCCTAGTTATTACACGGGAATGCCATTTTGGTCCCTCCTGCTTCTGAATCCCTTCCTGGTGCTGGGTGCCAGGTCCTGGAGGTCAGAGAGGGGTGCTGGAGGGGTGAGGCTGGGGACTCTGCCAAGGCCTGTAGGCATCCAGCAGTTAGAAAGGTAGTAGGATGAGCATGCTGGAGGCCTTCTCCCTTCTACCCCCCGTCCCCACCCCCGCTCCAGTCCCTGGCCAGGAACTTGAGTTCTGGGCTCTGGGATCTTACAACACAGTGAGGCCGCTGTAATGAGTGCCTTCCCTGGTCAGGGGCCTGAGCCCATCTTCTGTGTTTCCTAGCCCTTGCCATGTGCCAGACACTTTATTGCACTTAACTGCCCCTAGATTCTGTGAGGCAGATGAGAACTTGGCATCAGGGAGGCCAGGGAAGCGGCCCGAGTCCCACAGTGAGGACGTGGTCGGGCTTGGGTTCCGTGGCTGTCTGACCCTCTAAGCCGCAGGACTTGGAGGCGGGGGTCCACAGGCATCTTAGCTCTCTGCACCTCCCCACCCCCCGGTGCATGGGGCCCCCTCATCTGAGGGCACTCCACAAAAGCTTCTCAGAGCTCAAGGCAGCCCTTTACCTGCCCAAGACCCAGCCTGGTGGGAGACAGATACCCCCCCATCCTTCCCCCTCACCTCAACTGCAGCCCCAGACCCCGACCCAACCTGGGCGGGCTGCAGGGGTGGGGAGACAGAGCAGCTGGGAGGCTGGGCCTGTCCTCTCCCCACAAAGTCATCCACTCCCTCCGGCCTGCCTGGGAAGGGGGAGAACTAAGGCTGAGAATGGAGGGAACTTGCTCAGGGTCCCAGAGAGCACCAGAGCTGGGTGTGAACAGGCAGGTCACTCGCCCCTCATTTGCTCTCCCACTGTCCCCATCCCAGCAGCCCCATCCTGCCCCTGGGAGTCATGTTGACTCTTTTCTCTTACAGCTCCTCGTGCCCATCCAACTGTGTGCAAATACTGCTGGTTTGACCTTGAAAATACATCTCAAATTTCACCTTCTCACCACCTCCACCCCTCCAGCCACCGCACTGTGCTCACTCTGGCCCCCCTGTAATCCCTTCCAACTTACACACCAGAGAAAACTTTGCAGAAAACAAACCAGATTCTCACCTACTTCTGCTTAGAACCTCCAAGACTCCGTCTCACTCAAAGCAAGAGCCGATCTTTCTTGAAGCCTCCGCAGCCCGGCACGATCTGCCCCAGCTGCCTGATGCCTTCACCTCACTCCACTCTCCCCTTGCCCACTTGGTCTCAGCCACACTCATCTCTTTGCTATTCTAAAAACTACCAAACACAATTCTGCCCCAGGGCCCTTGCACGGGCTGTTCCCCCAGGCCTGGAATACTCTTCCTCCAGATCTCTACATGGCTGGTTCCTCTCCTCTTTTGGGTCTTTGCTCAAACGTCACCTTCTCAGAGAGGCCCTCCCGGATACTCAGTGAGGACCATTTTAAGTCCCTTGGACCCTTCTCACCGCCCCCCTTTCTATTTAATTTTTTTCTCTAGCTCTTATTAGCCCCTGACATTATGTACGGTTTTTAGTTTATAAGTTTGGTATCTGTCTCCCCGTAAGATGGTGAGCCCTGCCACGGCAGACCAGTCTCTTTTGTTTCCTGCTGTGTCCCCAGCACATAGACTAGCTGCTGCCCCGAAGGGACTCCCCACTGTGGGGGGCAGCAGATGCCTCAGAGCTGGAGTCTGAGAACTGCCCATCCACTTCTGTACTCGGAGGGCCTCGGGAGCCCCAAAGTCCAGACCATTCCTCCTGCCCAGCAGTGTCCAAGGAGTCCTCAGAAAGATGACATTTGAGCTGGAGCTTGAGGGCCCAACCAAATTTTCAAACGAGAATGAAGCATGGGGAAGCTCATTCCAGGGGGTGGGGATGTGAGCGAGAGCTTGGCGGCGGGGCAGGTTCTCACAGGCTAGCGCAGGCTGCGTATGATGGTGACTGGGGCCACTTTCCTGAGGAAGCATGTCCTGCAGAGCATTTCACATGGGGTGGGGATGGGTAAATCAGCTGGAGAACTGCTGTGGGGTCCTGAGAGGATGAGCTGGTGAAATCATTTGAGGCCAGATGGAAGAGAAGGATCTGGAAAGCCACTCAGAGGAACTAGTGTGTCCTTATCTCCTTGTGTCATCATGAGAGAAAGCAAGGAGTCAGATTTGGGTTCTAGAAGGAACCCTAGAACACTGGGCAAGAGGAAGGCGTATTCCATGAAGGCGAAACAGGAGGTAAAGGAATCGCAAGGTGCAGAGAAAGAAGGCCAGCCTGGGAGGAAGAAGAGGGGCTGCTTTCCTCATAGGACAAGGGACTGGGACTGGGTGACAGGGGAGGTGGGGGGGAGAATGCTGTTCAAAGGTCAGGGGTGACTCAGTTTTCTTGGGTGGGAGAGGGGGAGGTTAAGGCACCAGGAACGTGGACAGATGTACAGACCTGCGGGGCAGGGCGGGGGCCTGTGGGCGGAGTCTAAGAGTTGTCCTTAAGGCCCGTAGCATGTGGCAGTGGGGGGCTGTGGAGAGCTGGTGACTCCGGGCTCAGTGGGGCCAGCTTGGGAGTCATCGTGTCCACGGGGCCCCGTTACCAGCCTGGAACCTTCTGTGCCGCGGCTGGGACCCGACTGCAGGCTTCTGGGAGGCCTATGCTTGGGTGGATGACTCATCGTTTTCTCGGCATCCCAGCATCCCCGGGCTGAGGAAATGTTCAAGGAGACATGGGGCCCTTCCTTTGGCAGGCCAGGCCCTGACTGGATGCTGGCGGGTGGAGAGAAGTGCACTCGGGCCTCATCTCTGAGCCTCCTGAGGGCGTGTCTCCAAGAGCCCCTGGCTTCCACAATCCTGCGCGGCCCTCAGCCACCCTGTGAGGAGGCTGTTATGACCCCATTTGACAGGTTAGCAAACCAAGGCAGGGTAGCAAACCAAGGCACAGCCTATGTGGGCACCTAGCTAAGTCAGCACTTTGTGCTGCAGTTTCTTCATCTGAAAAATGGGTCTGATGATTGTCCCTCCCCAACTGGTTTGTTGGGAAAACCAAGGGAGAGAATCCTGTGAAACGCTTAATAGTGGGATTGTCATTTTTGTAGGGATATGGAGAGGGGTCTGCCCAGGCAGTATGGGCTCTCTACTGGGTGGAGCAAAATTAGGGAAGACGGGAGAGTAACATGGCCAACAATAGACCTGCATTGGGACCCCAGTTCTGCCACCAGCTTCTGGTTCTGGGCAAATGGCTTGCCTACTGTCATCCCTCGACCCTTTGTGTATGAGTGGTGATACCCCACACCCTGTGGGGTAGCTGGCACGATGCCCTAAAACCAAGCCTGCCAGGCAGGCCACAGAGTAGGGGCTGGGAGGACCCCTCTACTCCGTGCAAAGATCCCCAAACCAGAGAGCCATCAACCTCTCAAGGGTGGCTAAGAAGCACTTTGTGGGGCAACAGGAAAGCCTGGGCCAAGGGAGAGAGTGGGGGGGAGGTTCAGCTCAGAGAGTTCCTGCTGGGAAGCCCCATGGGGGATGGGGCCTCTCTGGGAGATCCTGAGCTGGGACAGGAGCGGGCTGGGGACAAAGGGTTTTATGTTGAATGTGAGGCCCCTGCAAGTCAGAGGAGGAGTGCGGAATGTAGAGGCAGAGGCTGAATCCAGGCTCTGCCATTTACTGCTGTGCAGTCTTGGGCAAGTCACTTCCCCTCTCGGAGCCTCAGTTTCCTCCTCTGTAAAATGGGCCCAGTGGTATTACCCATCTCACAGGGCTGCTGGGGGGAAGGTGAAGAGAGGTTCCACGGCAGGTGCTCAGCACAGGAAACAGGAGCTTTTGTCTCTTGCGCCCACAGCGTGGCGAGTAGCAGTTAGACCTGGGATCTGGGGTCTGGGACGGGGCAGGGGATGCC
Organism: Phoca vitulina; assembly: GCF_004348235.1. NCBI lineage: Eukaryota > Metazoa > Chordata > Mammalia > Carnivora > Phocidae > Phoca > Phoca vitulina. Next base: position 14,602,951 of record NW_022589725.1, on the reverse strand, counting down.
AGAATGGAGAGGGACAGGAGGGGCAGTGGCCAGAGCTAGAAGGGAGTGAGTGCAGCAGGGATGTGTGCAGGGAAACCGGACGGGAAGACTTCCGGCAGGAGGGGTGGTCAGCTGGCTTGCCCCCAAGGATCGGCAGACCCCCAGCCCCAGATCTGGATGAGAGAAGGCCCTGACAGAAGCCAGGGGCAGAGGCAAGGCCCCGCGAACTGAAGCGGGTGGGAAGTAGAGGCCAGAAGTCCTGCTGATCCAGTCAGAAGTTGGCTCTCAGGGAAGGAGGCGGGCAGTGGGCTTCCCAGGGTCCAGGCTGCCCATTTTGGGGCTAAGAGTGGGCGTGCTCCCTGGGCCAGAGAGCCCTGCGTTTAAATCCTGCCTTATCATCCAGCTGTGCGACCTCAGACACATCGCCACCTCCTCTCTGGGCCTCGGCTTCCACATCTGTAAAATGGGGATGGTCATATCAATACCCTTTTAGGGTTGTGGGGGATAATTTGAAATACATAAAGTATGCAGCGAATGCCTGCTACTGAGCAAAAACAATGGCAATCATGACACAGCTAGTATTCGTGGAGTGCTCACGAGGAGCCAGGCGCTGTTAAGCACTTCATGCACGTGACTCCATGTGACGGTCCAAACGTGCTACCTTTGCACTCATCTGGCTGAGGATGTCGAGGCTCAGAGAGGTTGGGTAACATGCCCGAGGCCACACAGCTGATAAGAGGCAGAGCCGGGACTTGAGCCTGTACAGTGAAGAAGTGTCGTGTCCTCAGCTCCCTCTATCCCCCATCCTCCTGACAGCAAGTGTCAGATCCCAGGGTCCCCTGTGGTATTACACACGCGTGGACCGTGCCTTTTCCCAGACCAGAGAGGCAGGCATGAGTCTCTCTGGCAGAGTGTGAGGACCCTGGGACGCACTACTAAGGTGCAAACGGGATCTACTGCTAGGGTTGACCCTCGGGGTCCCCGAGGGATTCTTTGGTTCAGGGAGGGCCAGGCGGTGGCACGGGGCCTCACAGCCAGGTGGGCAGCCGGCGTGCTGCACTCGGCTGAGGCACGGGGAGCCTTGTGCCCGCCAGCATGAGGCAGGGCACAACTCACCACCAAGGTCACAGCCAGCCTCCAGCAGCCCCGAGAGGAGGCAGGTGGCTAGTGCCTAATCCGGGAGGCACCGAGGGGCGTCAAGGCAAGAAGAGAGTACCCTGGGGACTGGGGAGGAACTAGGGAGGGCTCTTATGAGGAAATGAGCCAAGAAATGGGAGATGAGGGGCTGGGAGCTCCCCACCCCCCCGGAAGGGGGAAACGGTGACGTGGACAAAGGAGCACAGAAGTGTTTTTCAAGGTAATGCACACACATGACTGAAAGCAGCAACAACAAAACAGCAACCGGCAAGGGGTGAAAAGTGCCCAGCGCACCCCCTCCCCCTCCACCGAGGGGAGGTCCAGTCCCTTATGTGCCCGGCCTGGTCCACTTGGCTCTGAGCTGGGCTGCCTGGCTTTGAATCCCGAATCCCCTATGTGCTCACTGACTTGGGCAAGTTAACGTCTCCGTGTCTGCTCCTACATCTAAGCCGGGGGTGATATCAGGGCCTGCTTCTCTGGACTGTCGCCTCACGCCCCGCAGAGGCGAGCCCGCGGCCGAGGGCTCCACGAGCAGTGACGGTCGCTGCGGCGGCCGCCACTTTGCTGGGCTCACTGCTGCGTGTGCAGCCATGCACACCACGCGTGTGGTTTAAACGCCCAGCTTCCCTTGCGGGGCCTGAGGCTCAGTTTCCATGGCTTCTGCCGCTTGAGGCAGGAGGCAGAGGTGAGAGGTCCGCCCAATGGCCCCGGATCCTCAGACGGGCCTGCGGTGTGGACGGGTTTCTGACATCAGCTGACCCTCAGGAGCTAGCCCCTGCCTCGTCCAGTCTGGGGGCGTGGGGACTCGATCCCCCCGCTCCTGTGCTGGGGACGTGAAGTGGCAGTGGGGACAGGAGGGATGCGGTGAGCTGTGGAGAGAGCCCTTGTCCCGGCTCCGAAGGTGGGGATTCGGAGCCCTCCTCTGCCACTTCTCAGCCCTACCGTTACTGAAAAAGTTCCCAGCTCCTAGCCTTGGTTTCCTTATCAGGATGGTGGCCGAGGCTGTGGTGAGGAGCCAAGCCAACACTTCAGATGTGACAGAGCGCTGGGGTTGTTCACGGGGGACCCCATGAACAGGTCCCTGCCCTCACGGGATCTACGACTGAGGGGATGGTGCCATTCGTAAGATCCCAGTTTAGGAGGTATTACAGTAGAGCTGAGAATAACCCAGCCCTGGGTTCAAATCCTAGCTCTGCTGCTTAACAGCTGAGTGACCTTGGGGGAATTAATTAACGTCCCTGGGCCTGAGTTTCCTACTCTGTAAAATGGACATAGCAGTAGAAGCTGCTGTGTGGGGTTGTAGGATGCAGCTTCAGAGGCTGAGCCTGGGGCCTGGCTCACGGTAAAGCTCTGTGGTCAGCAGCAGCTGCAATTATTTTAAGGCACTCAGACTAATCTGAGAACCCCTGGCAAACAGTACAGGGCTGCAGGCAATCCTTTCATTCACGGACTCATTCAGCAAACGGATTGGCACCTGCTTTGCACCAGGCCCTGTTCATTCATTCCACCAAGATTTACTAAGCACCTACTACGTGCTGGGAGTGGCAAACAGGACAGACTTGATCTTCGCCCTCCCAGAGCTGGGAGCCTCAGGTAGCCACACTGGCCAGTGGCTGTGGGCAGCCTAGGGCCTGACGTGCCATCCAGCTGGTCGGCTCAGGCACCCAGGCCCCTGTCCCCATTGTGCCAGGCTTGCTGAGCTTAAGGGGGCTGCTTCTGCCCGGCATCCCCAAGCTAGCCCTGCTGCCCCCCGTGTCTGGCTCTTCTGGGTCCCTTTCCCGGGGAAGTAAACTCTGAGGGGTGTGGGGAGTGAAGGGCTTTTTCTACCCCTGACCCCCGTTCTCGTCACCTCCTCCCCAGCAAAAGCTCATTGTCCTTCCTCCTACCTCCTGCCTCTTCACACAGTAGCCAAACTACTGTATTAAAAAGGCAAACCTGACCATGTTCCCTCTGCTCAAAACCTTCTTGTGGGTCCCCATCAGCCTCTGCGCAAAAGACACCAAGGCCCACAAGGCCCAGCTCTGGCCCCTTTCTCCACCTTCCAGACTCCTGCTCACTGCCTTCAGCCACACTGTCCTCCAGGCTGTTCCCCCAGCCCTCACTGGGCCCTGCTACAATGTCACCTCCTCAGTGAGGCCCTCCCTGACTGTCTTTTCTTTCTTTTTTTTTTTTTTTAAGATTTTATTTGTTTATTTGAGAGAGAGAGAGAACAGAGGGAGAGTGCGAGGGAGAAGCAGAATTCTCGCTGAGCAGGGAGCCCGATGTGGGGCTCAATCCCAGGACCCTGGGATCATGACCTGAGCCGAAGGCTGATACTTAACGGACTGAGTCACCCAGGCGCCCCTTTCTTTCTTCCTTCCTTCCTTTCTTTCTTTCTTTTTTTTAAAAATATTTATTTATTTATTTGAGAGAGAGAGAGAAGCAGACTCCCCGCTGAGCAGAGAGCCCGATATGGGGCTCCATCCTAGGACCCCGAGATCATGACCTGAGCCGAAGGCAGACGCTTAACTGACTGAGCCACCCAGGTACCCCCTGACTCCCTTTTCAAAATGCTTTTTGTCCCCATGTTCTCGGCCCCTTCCCCTAACTTTGGAGCCTTTTTGTTTATTTATTTATTCATTTATTTGTTTATTTTTATTTTTTTAAGATTTTATTTATTTATTTGACAGAGAGAGAGAGCACAAGCAGGGGGAGCAGCAGAGGCAGAGGGAGAGGGAGACTCCGCACTGAGCAAGGAGCCCAATGTGGGACTTGATCCCAGGACGCTGGGATCTTGACCTGAGCCGAAGGCAGACGCTTAACCGACTGAGCCACCCAGGTGCCCCTGGAGGCTTTTTTTTTTTTTAAGATTTTATTTATTAGAGAGAGGGCGCGAGCGGGGGGGGGGGGGGGGGGGCAGAGGGAGAGGGAGTCACACAGACTCCCTGCTCAGCATGGAGCCCAGTGCAGCTGGATCTCACGACCTGAGCTGAAATCAAAAGTCAGCCGCTCAACCGACTGAGCCCCCCAGGCACCCCCGGAGCCTTTATGAACATCTGACCAATGCTGTATTTGTGTGTGGTCCTCTTGGGCTTCATAAGGACAGGGATATAGGCTATCTTGCTCACTGCTGTGTTTTTAGCACCTAGCGCCTGGTCAGCACTCAGTAAATATTTATTAAACAAATGTCTCAAACCTTTTAATTCTCCTTCTTGTGCCTCAGTTTCCTCCTCTGCAGAATGAAAGGACCAAGGCTGTTGTGGGGCTGACATGAGAGCCCAAATGGGAGCAGAAGCTACAGAAATAAGGGGAAGGTCTGGAGAGGGGCTGAAGGAATGGATCTGTATCCTCCTCCTTGTATCAGCTGCTTTGTTCTCAGTACAAGCCAATTCATTATTCATTCACTCATTCGCTCATGTATTCATTCAACAACTTGGAGAGAGCCTCCTGGGGTACAGCGGTGAGCCCCACAGATGTGGCTCCTGCCCTGCTAGAGCTCTGGATGCCTCGTGGGGGCCGGAGGCTACAGGACCCAGGGATGGTGGTGGCGCTGGTCATGCTGGGGGCGGTGGCAGTTACGACGACGGTGGGGGGGCGGTAATGAGGATGAGAAGGGGACGGTGTGCTTGGAGGTGGTTGGTGCACATGTATTGAGTGCCCCCTAGGTGCTGGCCTGCTCTAAGTGCTTCCTGTGCGTCTGCACACTGGGCTCCCGAAACAGCCCCGTGAGGCACAGATCTTACGCAACTCGCCTGAGGCCCACTGTGAGCAAAGGGCAGCACCCGGATGTAAGGCCAGGCAGGCTGGCTGACCAGCAGCTGCTCCCAGCTGTGGCTACCTGCCACTTCCAGCAGGCAGTTCCCTTCCTTAGCCGCAGGCGGCTCCCTGGACCCGGACCCAGCACCCAGCACGGGGCCCAGTCCAGGGGCAGCTGCCTGAGCCTGACTTGCCTGAGCAGGGCTTAAGGTCTGGCTTTGCTCCAGCAAGCTTGAGCAAACGGTGCCCTCGCTCCTCTGCCCAGCACCTCGTATGTGAAAGGGGAGAACTGTCCCCCAGAGAGGCCACCGGAAAGCCAAGGAACCAGCACCTTCACTGTAGAAGTTGATGTTTCCAGGGGGAGACCCCATTCCATAAATCAGGAGTCAAGAAGGAAACGAAGGTTCTATTCTGAGTTCTGCCCCTGGGCAGACTGTACGTACCCCCCTTGCTGCTTCCCCTACATAAACGCCAAGGGAGGGGCTTTTCTTCTCCCACCCACGGCTGACTCCCATGCCCCTGCATCCCCAGTCTGTGCAAATCTGAGCCAATCCCATGCCAAAAGAGAGGGGACAGAAGGTGAGGACTGGGAGCAGGAGGCCTGGGCACATACCATCTCTGTGCTCCCTGTGTGGCCTGGGCCCAGTGCTGCCCCTCTCTGAGCCTCAGTGTTACTCAGTTGTCCAAATATCTATGGGGTGGCTGTTCTGCCAGGTGCTGTGCCATGGTCTAGAGACACAAATGGAAATCTCTGCTCTCAGAGAGCCTGCATTCAAGTGGGGGCTGACACTACGTAATAAACGAGGAAAGCGCCCCAGCTTGTCAGATGCTGCCAAGTGCGGTAGAAAAAAATCAAGCAGAGCTAGGGGAATCAGACAGAGGTGCTGGGGAGGGAGGTATTGGAATTTTAATCAGGGTGTCAGAGAGGGCCTCACTGAGTAGGTGCCATTTTGAGCAAAGCCCTGAAGGAGGTATGGGAACAAGTTATGCAGGTATCTGGGGGAAAAGCATTCCAGGTGGAAGGAACAGTAAGTGCAAAGGCCCTGAGGCAGGAGTATGTCAGGTGGGTTTGAGAAACAGCAAGGAGGCCAGTGTCACTGGCTTCCCCCACACCTTGTATTTGGGAATCAAAAGACTACAGTTTATTCCTCAGGACCTTAGGACCCAGAACAAAATTACTTCTGAGCTCTCCCAATCCCAGTGAGAGTTAGTGATGCCCGCAGGGGCCCTGATATCTATTTGTTCAACCTGGAGGGTGGATTTTAAGGCCCATGGGGGCTTGGAAAAGAGAACACCATTGTCTCGACTCCTCACTCCATGTGGCTGACTCTCAGATGGCCCTGGATTCGAATCCCGGGCCCACCACTTTCTGGCTACGGGACCTTAGGCAAACCTTCTGAACCTCGGTGTCCTCATCTACAGAATGGGGATATGAGGCTTGTCTGACAGGGTTGATGGGATGGGATTCAGGAAACATGCCAGAGAGCATGTATATAAGTGCCCAGCTCTGTGCCTGCCTGTAGGAGGAGCTCAGTAAATGTTTAAAACCAGCCCTTAACATCTGTATGACTTTGAACTATTTTCACTGTTGTTGGAATCTGTCACATCACTTGAGTCTTCTAAGAAGTGCATGAGGAAGAGGGGGCAGAAATAATAGCTTCAACTTACAAAGGGGTAAACTGAGGCCAGAGGGGTGAGTGACTTGCCCAGGGTCACCATGAGGCGGGACCACTAGAAGGCTAAGATGTGGGTCTCCTGGCTCAGGGAACCCTGGGGATCCAGGGGAGTGGAGATTGTCCAGAGCCTGCCGCCCACGCCCCACCACCATGAGCGGGCTTGGACACATGCATACGTATCACTGGCACCTCGAAACAATAGCAACTTTCAGATTTGTGGTCCCCGAGCAGGTTTTGTAAGGCCTGGCTTGGGTCAGGAGGTCTGTTGTAAGGATGTTGAAAGGCCCAGAGCGTGGAGAAGCTCAGGCCACAGGCAGGCGGAGTCTGGGGTCCTCAAGAAGAGGAAGAGGTCTGAGCTCATGTGACTGTCCACTCGGCCTGTTTGTCTATCCGGTGTCTGGCCTTGCCGGGCAGGGAGGGCTGGATCCCCGGACTCGTCCCCCAGCAGCCCGGCCCGGGTGCCTTACCCGTCCTGATCAGCCTCTGAGCTTCAGGACAACTCTGTGGGAGGGGGGGCGGGGAGGGATACGGAACATCACGAATGAGGAAGCTGAGCCGTGCAGAGTGCATGCCCTGCTGGCATGGAAGGGCCAGGATTTGGACTGGGTCTGCCTGACCTAGCTCCAGCCCAGGCCGGTCCTCCCGGGGAGCGGATCACGGCTCAGCCAGGTACCGGCAGGCAGGCTCTGTGCAGGGGGCCCTTTCTTCCCTCAGCCCACCTTCCTGGCCACAAGCTGGCCGCCTGGTCCTTGACAGAAGACCCTGCCCGCCAGGCTCTGTTCCTTAGTTGTTGCAGCCTCCCCCCCTGTTCTAGCCCCACCCTGCCCCCGCCCCCTGCGCACCGCGTGACCCCGGGAAGGCGAGGTCTGGGAGCCCATCAGTAGTCAGCACCTTTAAGGTCCCAGTGCCTTTCCTCAGTGCCCACACAACTCGGGTTTCTAGGCCCATTTTCTAGACAAAGAAACAGGCATGTCCCAAGGTTATGTCCTGAAGCACACAGGCCATGAGAGCAGAGCTGGGACTCCAAAGCCCGTACTTTTTCTGTAACATAGCCTCCAGCCCTCAGTTTCTCCTGCAAAATGGGAGATGGGGACTGAACAGTCTCAGCCGAGCACACCGCAGAACGCGTCCTGGCTGCCCGGCCTCCTAGCGCGGTCACCTTGGGCAGTCACTTCCCCTCCCAGGGCATCAGTTTTCTCACCTGGAAGTGGGGCTGAGCGCAGTATCACCCTCAAGGTGTTGTGAGGTTCAGTGGGCAGCAGTACCAAGTGCCCAGAAAGTGACAGAGCCCTTACGGGGGGGGTCACCCGTTTTGAAATTGCTGAGCTCCCTGCAGAACTCAAAAGGAGGCCAGGGGCCATGTACATACTCTCTTTCGCTCTTCCCGGGGCGTGGCCCAGTGACCCAGACCTGCCGGGGACTGTGCGGATGTGTTCTGCGGACAGACACGTCCAGGGAGCCTGTCATGGTGGGTGGTGAGTGGTGGTCGGTAGGCAGCCCCGGGTCGTGAATGTGAGACCAGCTCAGGCTGTGCGGGGCAGCCACGGGCGCCTTTGTCCCCTTTGTCTCCTCTCGTGCAAATTAGCAATTACCTTTCCCGCTCCTGCAAGCTCGGCCTTTCCTGGGAGAATTAGGCCCAGCAGCCACTGAGCAAGCAGAAGCCGCCTGGCTAATTAGCGGGTAGCCTCTGGGGACAGCCTCGAGACCTGGTGGCCAGAATTGGGGCTACAGCTGCCTGCAGCTGGTGCTGGCTCAGCTGGGAGACCCAGCAACGTCCTGGGCTCTGGGACATCATGGGCCTCTCAGTCACGAGGTTCAGATCCTTCTTAGCTGTGTGACCTGGGGTAAGTTGCTCTGCCTCTCTGTGTGACGGTCTCATGTAGTTAGCTGTAGGATTGTGGGGGTTTGGAGCCCGGCACCTAAATGGTGTCCATCATCAGCGGGTAGTGTTACTACTGCTCTTCTTGTCCCCACTGCCACTGCCTGGGGTCTGTGCTGGCTCCAGTGGGAGAATGCACGGAATGTGGGCCCTGTGGCGACCCTTGGGGACCCTGTAGTGCCGCCTTAGTGTCATGGGCAGCAGGAGAAGCCCAGCGAGGCCTCAGGCCCTTAAGCCATTGAGAGGCTTAATCTCCCTGAGCCCGAGCTTCCTCTTGCTGGCCTCTGAGTGAAGGAATGAAATAACTGAGATACGGCGTGGTCGTGTGCCCATCTCGGGCCTGTAGGCGCTAATAAAGTTGGGGCTCCTTCCCCTTGCTCTGTTTCCCCCTTCTCTTCCTTCCTCTCCTGCCTCCTTTCCCTCCCTTCTTCCCTCCCTCCCTTCTTCCCTCAGGAGCACACAGGAGGGAGGTAGGAAAAGCAGATCGAAGGGCTGCCTGCGGTGGTCTGGGGTAGTCAGGAAAAGGGTCCTGAGGAGGGAGAGTCTGAACTGGACTCAGCGGGACAGGGGGCTGCTGAGCAGCGTGGGGAAGGCAGCGTGGTGGGGTGGGGGTGAGTGCGGGAGCAGAGCACAAACGAGTAGTCTGCTCAGGGGCCAGGACTATGAGGCGTGTGGCCCAGGACAAAGGCGGTAACCGGGGAGCTGTGGCAGGTTGAGGTGAGGCAGGAATTCGGGAGATGGCATCTGCCTGCAGGGACTCGGATGCCAGGTCAGGTACATCCCGCCCTCCCTGCCCCCCAGGCCTGGGACTCCAGAGAGGAGATCTCCCGGGACTATGGGGGCGGGGGGCGGGGGGAGGTTGGTGAACAGAGTGTCTCAGAGCACAGGAGACCGTGCCCCTGGCTTGGTCTAGGGAATGCTGGGCTGAGAAGGCTTTCTGGAAGAGTCAGTCCTGGAGCTAAGACTCAGCTCATCTCGGAGCTAAGCAGAGGGTGGGCATCCCGGGCAGAGGAGACAGCTTGCAGAGGCACAAAGCCCTGCTCAGTGCTGGGGCAAGCAGGGCCGCACCGCCGAGGCCTCTAAAGCCCAGCAAATAAGCCTGGATTTTATCTGGGCACTGGAGAGCCAAGGAGGGTTTGGGGGCAGGCAGCTTGAGATCTGATTTTCAAAGTCTAGCTGCAGCCCCGTTAGCTGGGGCGGTTCTGCCATCGGGAAACCTGACAGGGTCAGCCTGGCGTCTGACCCTCCTGGGTGTCCCACCTGGGCAAACCCCGTCCCCTCCTGGAGCCTCAGCACCTGCGTGTGTCCAGTGAGTAGGCTGTAGAGCTCCTGCCTCCCAGAGCGCTTGGGGGCGGGGGGACACTGAGATCGTCCTTGTGACACACCTGGGGCTGGGCACCCCAAGGCGACTCAGCAGAAGGCACGCGGGATCTTTCTTTGGGCACTCACTAGATGCTGGGTGTTTTGTACACATGTTTTATACATCTTACTCTCCTGGCTGCCCTTTTAGGCAGGTCCCCCCCATTCAGTGAGGAGGAAACCGAGGCACAGAGAAATGACCCGCCTAAGGGACAGGGCTGGGCCCAGACTGCTCTGGCCCCACAGTGCTTACTTTTAGCCCCTCCACACCCCGTCCCCAAGCGGGGCCTTGGCTGGGTGTGGCTCGGTCCCCAGCCAGTCCCCTAGGGCCCCGTTAATCCCCTCTCAGGGCCCCCCAGCACAAGGGCCAATTAGCACCTGCTCTTTGGGGGTCACTCCACCTGTCCCCCTGCCCTGGGCCCCTCAGAGGCCCGGCTCTGCCCAGGTCTCCAGAAGCTGAGGTTTCCAGTACTGCGCCATAAGAAAAAAGGACTCAGGCTCATTTTTTTGTCAGGGAAGCTGGGAGAAATAAAGCCGGTGAGAGAAACCTCCCGGCGTCAGGATTTTTCCAAGCCGCGGCTGGGCCGCCTGCGGAGCGCCGTCTCCCCCGCCACGGGCTCCCCAGTCTCTCCCGCACCTGCCTCCCTCTCCCCCGCCTGGGGCCGCGGACCCCCACCCGCACCCCCCGTGGGTCCCCTGTGCCTGGGGCTGCGGGTGGTGTTGGCTGCAGCTTCTCACCTGTGTGCCGGGTCTGGCTCCAGCGAGAAAGGAGGAGGAATAAAAGGTCCTTGAGATGGTGACAAAGGTCTGAGTGTGGGCCGCCAGAGCAGCCTGTTTCCAGGCAACTGCTCTACCCCGGGCTCCCTGCGGCGGCGGGCACATCCGTCATGCTGCAGCTCAGCTCGGCGAGGGAGCTCGGGCCGCCCCAGCAGCCCGGGCACAGGGCCCATGGCCCCCGAGCTCCAGCCCCGCTGGGGACACGAGGCCCCTTCCGCAGGGGCTGCAGGAGAAAGCCCGGCGTTGTCATGGCTACTGCTGGCCAAACACCTACTGGGTGCCCGCTGCGGGGCACACAGAGCAGACCTCGCACGCGTTAGCCGCTCCGTCCCTCCGTCCATCCGCCCATCCCTCCATCCATCCGTCCGTCCGTCTATCCATCCATTCGGGATGGAACAGTGGGTTAGTGTGCGGGCTCTGGGTGGCTGGATTGAAACCCCACTCCACCACACACTCGCTGTTTGATCTTGGTCGCGTTCCTTTACCTCCCCGGGCCTCATTTTCTTCATCTGTAAAATGGGCGTAATAATAGCTCTTACCTCATCGAGTTGTAATGAGGATTAAATGACTTAATAGAGGTAATACCCTCGCCACGGTGCCTGGCACCTATTCAATACTCAATAAATGTTCATTGTTGTTTCTATTTTTATTATTAATTATTTGTCAAGAGACCATAGGGGCAATGGGAAGCATGTGGTCTGTTGCAATCACATAGACCTGGGTGGGGTTCATGTTTGCCCCACTGGCAACTCAATGACCTTAGGCAAGTGGCTTTGCCTCTCTGAACCTGTTTCCTCTTAGCTAAATCAGGGAGAGAATTCATAGCTTGATACCTGCTCTCTTGGGCGGAAGTCTGAAGCCCCATCTCTGGCTGGAAGGATCAGTGAGGCCCCAACGTGACAGTCCCCAGTACCCAGAGTGGTCATTATTCAGCAAGCCGCGGTTGGCACCAGCCCCCCAGCCACCTGATTGCTGGGCCGCTCAGCTCCGCGGGACTGCCCTGTCCCTCGCCCGTCGCTCTGATTGTTCCAGCCTCTGCCCTTAGGGCTGCCCAGTCCTGTCCCTCATCCTTCCTTCCACCTCCTATTTGAAAACAACCTCTGCCAGTGCCCCCAGCCCGGGGCCCTGGAGGGAGGAGGGGGAGGGGGCGGCGGCGGCAGACCGAGTGCCAGGGGATCGGGCACGCTGCCGGCCTTTGTCTGGGCTGCCCGGCGGCCGAGGCTCAGTCCCCCGGGGCAGGCCACGGTGCCGGCCTGCTGGCGGCTCGGGGAGGGCCGCGTGGGCGGCGGGGCCTGGACAGGCCTGGGCAGGCGGCAGTCCCCAGGGATGGCCTGGCCCACTTGGGCGGGAGGGAGACCCAAGCCTGGGCGGAGAGTGGGATCGGGCCGCGGCTGTCTGTGGCAGCGGGTTTGGGGGTGACTGTGTCCTTCTGAGGCCCACTACAGACATGTGCCTGCACCCGCAGCGCGCCAGGGACTGCGGAGTACTCGGCCTTCTGAACGAGGCCGCACAGTTCAGTCCTGGAGCCTGACAGCCTGGGTTCAAATCCCTGCTCTGCTGTTTGACAGCTTGTGGGGCCCAGGCAAGCCCCCGCACCCTTCTAGGCCTCCATTAGCTGGTCTGCAAAATAAACATACTGGTCCTACCCCGAGCGCGCAGGGCAGACCTGAACAAAGGAAGCCCTCAGTCGGTGTTACTACTGCTGCTGTTGACCCTGCCCTTGGGGGGGAGGGGCCGAGCCTTTGCTGAACGCCTACTGTGTGCTACATCTGCTGGTCAGACGCTCCCTTTCAGGAATCGTTTCCTGGGCTGGCTCAGTTGGTGGAGCGTGCGACTCTTGATCTCGGGGTTGTAGGTTCAAGCCCCGCATTGGGTGTGAGATTACTTAAAATCTTAAAAATTTTTTTTTAAAAGAAAAGAAATGTTTACAGAGCACCCACGGTATGCCAGCGTCTGGGCTGGGCATTGGGGATACCCAGATGAAAGACCTGGGAGAAGGGGTGTTGGGGAGAGAAGGAAAAGAAAGGGAGGGGAAGTGACATATGAGGTCCTACTGTGTGCCAGGCTCTTTGCTGAGGACTGGGAATCCGGAGAGGAGCAAAGTAGTCCCTGCTCCCTTGGTGGAGAAGGACATAGAAATCTGGAAACCAGTGATTATAACCCAGGATAATTAGTGCAGTGACATGGGATGCTCTGGGGCTGCTGACCGAGCCTTGGAAGTCAGGGAAGGCTTCCTGGAGGAGGTGACCAGGAATCTTGGTATTGTTGTCCAATTTATCAAGTCCCTGCTATAATAGCTCTGTCATGGTGTGGCCTGGGCTCAGTATAAACAAGTCCGGGGATAGGGGACTTACTACCCAAGGAGGAATATACTTTTGCCGTTTACAATCAGCTCACCTTCCTTGGACCCATTCACGGCTCTCCCACTGCTCCTCATCTGGTCCAGGCTGCATCGGCTTCTGCATCAGTCTTCTGCTCCTTTTCTTGCCCCTCCAGTCCATTCTCCACTCAGCAGCCAGAGCAATCTTCTGAAACATAAATCAGACAACATTGGTTCCTAGCCTAAAACCCTTCAGTGGCTCCCCAGGGGCTCTTAGGACAAAGACCAGACTCTACCGCAGCCTGCAAGGCCCAGCCGGGCCTGGTGCAGCCGACCCTCCAGCTTCCCTGGGCTGCGGAAAGGGCCGCGTGCAGACCAGATCCTCCACCTGCCCATGTGGCCTCTTGAGGGTGCAGGGGCGAATTTAGTACAGACAAAGCCCGCCAGATGCCTCTGTCAGAAGACAAGTGGTGCTGGGCTATGGGCAGGTGACATGCCCAGTTTGATGGTGTCATCTAGCACCGTGCCATGCCAGCTCTGTGCCTCAGTTTCCCCATCAGTAAACTTAGGGGGTTGCCTGGGTGATGTTCTTGAGAGTCCCATTCACAGTGCTGGACCATTGGGCTTTTAGGAGTTCACCCCCTCAGCCCGTGGCTCCCATGATAGACTGTTTTCGTGCCCTCCCCCCACCCCGAGCTGATCCCAAGGGACTAGCAAATGGGGGTTAGATGACGATGTGGGTTTCAACAGCTGTCTTGATCCCGAGGAGACACTGAGGCCCATAAGGTGAAATGACCCCCTCTCAACTCACTCTGTATCAGTCAAGCCCCTCTGGCCCAGTTGTCAGTTACATCCACAGGAATGGCAGAAGGGTCATTCAAACTTGGAATGCTGGGGGTTTTAATCCTTCCACCCAGAACCCTAGGTTCTGTTATATTTGTAATTTTGTCTAAATACACAGTGCATTCACATGATGCGAAATTTGACAGTTTGAAAAGATACGGTAACAATTCCCTGCCCGCCCCTTTTCTTTCCCCTCTCCAAAGGCACTACCCCTTTTCTTTCCCCTCTCCAAAGGCACTGCTGCGGCCAGCTTGTCTGTGTTTCTCTGCATACAGAGGCATCAGATGTACAGAACCTGTTTCTAGAACTAGAGAGAACTGCTCCATGTCAAGAATGCCCCCTGTCCATCATTCAGGGCTTGCCAGAGATCACAGTGCTTCATGGTCGGGGGAGGGGGGCGGAGGGGAGGGTAGAGCTTCCCACCATCCCTCGCACTAGCCCGAGCACTGGGCCTGCCCAAATGGGAAGATTTGGGAAGCCGGCTGGGTTGATCTTGAAGTCCCTGCAGAGGAGGCCAAGGACCCTGCTTTCGGAGTCTGTCTCTATAGAAGTAGTAAGTAAACACCAAGGAGGTGTTGAGAATGTTCTAACTGGCTATGTTGACTACCTGCAGCACCGTCCACAAACCGCGTGATGAAGGGGGTTGGTGCCATGACTCTGCAGATGGGACCACAGGGCCGCTCAGCACCAAGGGGACCCATCAGCAGGGGCGGGATGTGGGGGGTGAGGGTGGACTCCGCTTTACGGAATGGGCTGAGTGGGTGGACCCCACCTTAAGTAGTAGATAGGCTCTGTGTTAATGGCTTCACCATAACGTTGGCATGCATGCATGAATGTTAACCTTAACATGGTTTCACTTTCCCTTCATCATATCCCCGCCAGGTAGACGCCATTAACCCCATGTTACCATTGAGGAAAAACGTCCCAGAGCCATGGAGTCCCTTGCCCAAGATCACATGGCTAGATTTGAACTCAGGTCTGCCCGAGTCCTAAGATCCCCGGCTCCAGCCTGCAGCACGAGCTGGATCAATATCCCATAACCCAGCTCGTGCAGAGTCGTGCAGCTAGAGCGGCCAGGGCAGGATGGCCGTGTGGTCCGCAGCCCGGGCTCTGGGCCTTCCAGCTCTCTGGCCCCCCTCTTTCCAGCCTGTGTGGCCTTGGGCAGGCCACATTCTCTCCGTGCCCCAGGACATCTGCTGTGCCTGAGGTTGACTCTGGCCAGTCCCTTCTCCATCCAGAGCAGACTTGCTGGGTCGGGCGAATGGAGGGGATAGGGTAATTTCCCCGGGGCAGAGGACACTTTTGTGGGCAGCTACCACGGCTGATGCCCCATGAGATGGAACTGGGCCCTGAACAGAGGTTCACAGAGGTACCAGTCCCTGCCTGGCTGTGTGACTTTGGGCCACTGTCTTTCCCTTTCTGAGCCTCCAGTTCATGTCTCCAGGTTCTCTGAGGGTGAGCTTTTTGGGGAGGGAAGTTTTTGGATGTACCCCAGGGAACTGGAAGGAGCAGGAAGCTGAACCGGACCTGGGGAGCAGGAAGAACAGGATTCAAGGAGACACAGGGACAGGTAGCTGAGGGTGAGGCACCTTTTGCTGACTCTGGAAATTAATTTTACATTTTTTAAGCAAGGATTTGATTTAAAGTCGCTGGGCTGGGGCGCCTGGGTGGCTCAGTTGTTAAGCGTCTGCCTTCGGCTCAGGTCATGGTCCCAGGGTCCTGGGATCGAGCCCCGCATTGGGCTCCCTGCTCAGCGGGAAGCCTGCTTCTCCCTCTCCCACCGCCCCACTTGTGTTCCTTCCCTCTCTGGCTGTGTCTCTCTGTCAAATAAATAAATAAATCTTTAAAAAAAATTTTTTAATAAAAAAAAAAAGTCGCTGGGCAAAACCAAGCCTGGCAGAGCAGAGGGGCCCCAGGGAAGGCCCCCACTCCATAAATTAATATTTGCTTCAGAAGAGGAACAAAGTTTAAAAGTTCCAGAAGCCTTGGACTTGCTGTTTCTTGATCAGGGAAACAGGCACAAAGAAAGGCAAGAAAACTCCCCAGGGCCGGGGAGCTTTGCTCGTCCTTTACTCCTTCAGCACCTGCTTATGGAGCTCCTACTGTGTGCAGGCACCGTGCTAGGCCCTGGCCGAGACCACGGCTGGCCCCGTCTGTGCCCTCGCAATGGTCACCATCTACCAGGACAGATGGCCACTGACTGTACTGTCACACACATAAACAGCGTTGCCCTTGGGAGAGGCACCATGAAGGAAACGGTGCTCGCAAGGGCCGGACCTGGCCGTGGTGGGGGGGTGGGCGCACAGGGAGGGCTTCTCTGAGGCAATCGATTCATTTGCTAGGGCTGCCATCTAAAGTCCCGCAGCCTGGGGGCTCGAACATCAGAGATTTATTTCCTCACAGTTCTGGAGGCTGTAAATCCAAGATCAAGTTGTTGGAGGTTGGTTTCTCGTGAGGCTTGCCTCCTTGGCTTGCAGGTGGCTGTCTTCCTGTGTCTTCACCTGGGCCTCCCTCTTGTGTCTCTGTGTCCTCATCTCCTCCTCTTAAAAGGATACCAGTCACATTGGGTTAGGGCCCACCCTAATAACCTCATTTAACTTAATTCCTTCTCTAAAAACCCTGTCTCCCTACAGTCACGCTCTGAGGTTCAGAGTAGGATGCAACATAGGAATTTGCAGTGGGGAGGAGTGGTGGGGGGGACACTGCTCAGCCCATAACAGGCAGTAATACTTGAGCCGAAGCCTCAAAGTCAAGGAGAAGTTAGCTTAGTAATAGGGGAAAAAAGAGTGTTTCAGGCAGAGGGTACAGCGTGGGCCAAGGCCAGGTGGCAGGAGGGAGCATTTGGCGGGCATGGCTGGAGTTCGGGGAGGGCGTGGAGAGAGGTTCAGGATGAGGCCCAGGAGATGGAGTCCCCGTGCAGCCGCTCCATCGTGCCCTGACTGCATCCTTTTCCAATCATTGGTTTCCTCACTGCTGAAATGGGAGTAACCAAATCAGCCTTGCGAGGCTGGGAGCCTGGAGTGAGGTCACATAGGTTTAAAATGTCTTGTCCCATGGCAGCTCCTAGTAGGTGCTCAATATGAGTCGTCCCTTTTCTCTTCCCTGCCTAGGCCACTCTTGTTCTTTCCTTAGTCCCCTCCTTGTCCCCTACCCTGATTTATATGACCCAGCTTGAGATCCTGAGCTACAGACCCAAGAAAGGCCTTAGCAAACATTATCATGATTCGGAGAAGCTCTTTGGGCCTCCTGGGGACCCAGGAGAAAAGGACAATTTTCTGGAGAGGTAGCTGTTTGAGTGTGCCTGGCTTCTGAGCTCTGTAGGGCCAGGCATGGATTCTCAGTGAAATGTCTGAGCCTCCTGTGAGATTTGGAAAGAAAAACACCCTCCCTCAACATAACGTTGACCCCTTTGTTGCAAAACAAATGGATCTCCAGTGATAGTAGCCTCCTTCTCTTGGGGCCTGTTTGCTGGATCTCTCTGCCCACAGGTCACTGGTTTTCATTGGCTGCGTGGCTGTGGCAAGTGCCTGCACATTTGAGCCTCAGTTTGTACATTTGTGCTTTCATACGACACATTTAAAATTTTTATATAAACCGTTTATTTTAGAACAATTTTAGGTTTATGGAAAAGATGCAAAGATAGTCCAGAGAGTTCCTGTGTAGCCCTCACCCAGTTTCCCGTCTTGTTAACGTTTGACATTATGATGGTACGTTTGTCACAGCTGAGGAACCGACACAGGTCCATCACTAGGAACCAAACTCATCCTTTTTTCAGATTTCACTAGTTTTTCCTTAACGTCTGTTTTCTGTTCCAGGATCCCAATCAAGATACCACATTACATTTAGTCAGCATGTGTCCTTAACCGCTGATCTATGACAGTTTCTTAGGACCCAGTTTTATTTCGACAAATATTTTTGAGCACCTACAATGTGCATTATTCTTGGTGCTGGGGAAAGAAAGAATTCTTCCTTCCATGGAGCCTACATTTGGGGGTTGGGAGACAGGTCACAAACAAGGAAATGTAAATATTAAATATGTCGGGTACTATATAGAAAAATAAAGTAGGGAAAGGAGATCAGCTAGGAGCTGCTATTTGAGATAGCGAGGTCTGGGTAGGGCTCCTTTTGAGGGGACATTAGAGCAGAGACATGTTGGAGGTGAGGGAGCCTCCATGTGGGTATCAGATGGCAGAGTATCTAGGCAGCGAGCAGAGCAAGTGCAAAGGCCCTGGGGCAGGTGTAGTACCTACGGAGTGTGAGGAACAGTGAGGAGGTCAGTGTCTGGTGCCCAGGGTGTGGGGATGAGTGGCAAGGACAGATCTGTGTGGAGATGGAAGGGTGGAAGCTGGGAGTAGGCTGGTGCCATGATCCAAGTGCGCCAGGCAAGAGGGGATGGCAGCCTGGGCCCGAATGGTGCCCATGGAGGGTGATAAGTGGGCAGATTCTAGGCTTGGTTGAAGGAGGAGCCACAGGATTTGCTGGTGGAAACAGGGCTGGTGATGAAACCTTCTGGCAGGGCTTGTGTGAGGAATAAGAGGGTGACGTTAGCGAGGCTTGGAAAACTGTCAATTTGGGTTTCCCTCTCCATGTCCTGTGTTCAGAGCTGCCTGGCCCAACCCATCCTCTGGCTGAGGGCCAGTAATAAACCACTGGGTGTTTGTTTGGTTGTTGTTTTAAAGTATAACATTTTGTAAAAGTAATAGAATCTTATTCCTTAAAAAAAAAATTCATCAGGTACAAATGTATAGTGAAAAACAGTCTCCTTCCTAGCCCTGTCTGCCAGCCACCAAGCTCCCCTCCCCAGGGGCAACCATTATTATTTCTTGGGTATCCTTCCAGGGATATTTTGTACATAAATATA
The DNA here is from genome assembly GCF_004348235.1 of Phoca vitulina. NCBI lineage: Eukaryota > Metazoa > Chordata > Mammalia > Carnivora > Phocidae > Phoca > Phoca vitulina. Next base: position 14,584,385 of record NW_022589725.1, on the reverse strand, counting down.
AACACATATGCACATATATTTGTGGGGTTTCTTTCTATTTTTACACAAAATATGTTGTGCAAATATGTAGGTTGCTTTTTTTCTTATAATGGCTTTATTGAGATATGATTCACATACCACACAACTCACCCATTTAAAATATAATTCAGGGTGCCTGGGTGGCCCAGTCGATTAACCATCTGCCCTGGGCTCAGGTCATGATCTCGGGGTCCTGGGATCGAGTGCCGCATCGGGCTCCCTGCTCAGCGGGGAGCCTGCTTCTCCCTCTCCCTCTGCCTGCCGCTCCCCCTGCTTGTGCTCTCCCTCTCTCTCAAATAAATAAATAAAATCTTAAAAAAATAAAATAAAATACAATTCAATGGATTTTGGTATATTCAGAGTTGTGCACCCATCACCACAATAAATTTTAGAATATTTTCATCACCTCAAAAGAAACTCCATACTCATTAGCAGTCGCTCTTCACTTCTCCCTGATTCCCCGCCCCCCGGTCCTGGGCAACCACTAATCTGCTTCTTTCTCTGTAGATTTGCCTGCTCTGGACATTTCCTGTACATGGAATCATACAATATGTGGTCTTTTGTGGCTGACTGCTTTCACTTAGTATAGTTTTTTCAAGATTTGTCCATGTTATAGCATGTATCTCATTCCTTTTATTACCAAATAATATTCCATGTTATGGACATACCACATTTTATTTATCTATTCAACAGTTGATTTACATTTGGGTTGTTTCCACATGTGGGCTATTATGAATAATGCTGCTCCAAATAGTCACGTACAAGTTTTTGGGTATATGCTTTCAATTCTCTACCACCTAGGAGTGGAACAGCTGGGTCATATGGTAATTCTATGTTTAACATTTTGAGGAGCTGCCAGACTGTTCCCCAAAGTGATCACACCATTTTACAATCCTACCAGTAGGTTATGAGGCTTCCGATTTTCCCACATCCTCACCAACACTGACTATCTTTTTGATGAGGGCCATCCTAAGCGTATGTGAGGTGGTATCTCATTGTGGTTTGGATTTGCATGTCCCTGATGATTAATGATGTTGAGCATCTTTTCATGTGTTCGTTAGCCATTTGCATATCTTTGCAGGAATGTCTATTTAAATCTTTTGACCATTTTTAATTGTATTATTTGTTGTTTTGTTATTGAGTTATAAGGCTTCTTTATATATTGTAGATAAAAGTTCCATATCAGGGGCGCCTGGGTGGCTCAGTTGGTTAAGCGACTGCCTTCGGCTCAGGTCATGATCCTGGAGTCCCTGGATCGAGTCCCGCATCGGGCTCCCTGCTCGGCGGGGAGCCTGCTTCTCCCTCTGACCCTCCCCCCTCTCATGTGCTCTCTCTCTCTCTCTCATTCTGTCTCAAATAAATAAATAAAATCTTAAAAAAAAAAAAAAAAGTCCCGTATCAGATGTGTGATTTGCAAGTATCTTCTTCCAGTCTGTGATTCTCTTTTCATTTCTTTTTTTTTTAAGTAAGCCCTATGCACAACGTGGGGCTCGAACTCACAACCCCCAGATCAAGAGTCATGTGCTGCACCGACTGAGCCAGCCAGGCGTCCCTCTTTTCATTTTCTTCGTGGTGTCCTTGGGAGTGCCAGAGTTTTTATTTTTATGAAATCCAACTTGCCTACTTTTTCTTGCACTTTTGGTGTCATACCTAAGAAACCATTGCTTAATCCAACGACACGAAGATTTATCCCTATGTTTTCTTCTCGGAGTTTTATAGTTTTAGCCCTTACATTCTTCAGGTTGTTTTTCCATTAAACAGTAAATCTATGTACTGTCAGTGCATAAGTAGGTCAGAACATAAAGAACTTTCTTATTCTTTTTTACAGCTGCATAGTATTTGCTTTTGTGCATATACCATAATTTATTTACCTGGTCCTCTGCTAATGGCCATTTAGGTTGTTTCCAGTATTTTCCTCTCACAAAAATACTTCAGTGAACATCCTTGACTATTGATGGCCATTCCATACACATGTGAGTTTATATCAAGGAGTAGAATTGCTGGGTCTGAGGGCGATATGTTTTTTGGTCTTTAATAGTCCCTCCACTCCTGGCAGCAAAGTCTAGAATATGAACCATTTATTTATTTATTTTTAAAGATTTTATTTATTTGAGAGAGAGAGAATGAGAGACAGAAAGCACGAGAAGGAAGAGGGTCAGAGGGAGAAGCAGACCCCCCGCTGAGCAGGGAGCCCGATGTGGGACTCGATCCCGGGACTCCAGGATCATGACCTGAGCCGAAGGCAGTTGCTTAACCAACTGAGCCGCCCAGGCGCCCTGGAATATGAACCATTTAGTGAATAACCATGGCTACCATATACTGAGTGCTCACTCTATGCTGGCCCTGGCATCCCCTCACAGTGACTCTCATGGCCAGATTTAAATCCTCACTTTACAATGATCTGACGTCATATGGTCTGTCCACCTCCTGAGCCTGCTGACTTCCCACCATCCGATCCTCCCTGTGCCTTCAGAGCACCTCGAACCCCTTCCAAAGGGACTCCTGGAGGAACGCAGACTGCATGTGGTGCCTGGCGCATCTCTTTCTAAGACCACACTTACTCAAGCAGAAGGCTGAGGCGGGCCGGTCACTAGGGAGTCTGGAAGGAGCAACTATGGTATGCTTGGCACTGTCCCCAGAAGTGCGAAGTGGCCTTTGCTCTCAGGCTGCGTCCCTCCTCGTAAGCAAGGCAGCAAAGTCTCAAAGACAGACTTCAGGAGCTGTGGTCTGACTCCGGGGCTCAGGGGTCTAGCTTTGGCTCAGGCAAATGTGGGTTCAGTCCTGATTCCGCCCCATGTCACTTTTGGGCAACTCATGTCCCTTCTCAGTGCCTCTGTTTCCTCATTTGTAAAATGACATTGTGGATAGTACCTCCTGGCATGTCAAAATACACTAACTCTATTATCCTGGTTGGCAAAGTGCTAAAGGACATCAAAGGCAAGAAATATGGTGAGGGATCAGGGAAGTCTTCACAGGGGAGTGGGTAGAAGGGCACTGGAATGAAACTCGGAGGAGGGATGGCTCAGGAGCCAGGTGATGGCATTTCAGGCAGAGGAAACCGTGGGTGTCCAGGCACAGAGGCAGGACTGCCCCTGGTCTAATGGGGAAGAGAAGCAGCTAGGACGGCTGGTGTGCCAGCTTCGTACTGGGGCCTGAGTGAAGAGGAGATGCAGCTGGAGATACTTCCAGGGGCCTTGTGTCCAGATGTGGGTGTTGGGTATTATTTGACCAGCAGTAGGGAGCCATGGAATTATGCCCTGCCCAGCAGAGTCCCCCATCTGCAATTTGGGCTACGTCCTTGGAGCAGGATTTCCCAAACCTCCTTTCTTCTGGAAAGCAGTCTGGAACAGTGTTTAAGAATGAGAGTTCTGAGGCCAGGCTGCCTGGGTTGGTCTCTTGCCCAACCACTGATGATCTGTGTGACCTTGGTCATGTCACTTAGCCTCTCTGGGCTTTAGTTTCTGCAACCATAAAAAGGAGTTGTTCATATTTCCTAGGGTTACAGTGAAGAGTAAATGAGTGGGTGCCTGGCTGGCTCTGTCGGTAGAGCACGCAACTCCTGATCTTGGGGTTGTAAGCTCAAGCCCCACACTGGGTGTAGAGGTTACTTTAAAAAAATTAAAAAACCTTAAAAAAAAAAAAGTAAACGAGTTATTATATGTAAAGCGCTTACCCAGTGACAGTACACAATAAGTGCTCAATAAATGTTAATTTTTACAAGAAGGAAGTCCAGGCATTAGATTACTCTGTTTCTCAGATGGGAAAATTAAGGCCCTCTGCAAGTGAGTCAGGGGTTCATTCATTCCTTTATTCATTCAGTAAATGTTTCCTGAGCACCTACTCTGTGCCAGGCTCTAGTAGATACTGGGGACCCAGTCAGTGGTAAACAAGACAGTCTCCACCCCAGAGAACGTCTGACCTGCCCCCAGGGTGCCCTTCCAAGGCCAGAAAGGAATCAGGATTTTATTTATTTATTTATTTATTTATTTATTTATTTATTTATTTGACAGAGAGAGAGACAGCGAGAGAGGGAACACAAGCAGGGGGAGTGTGAGAGGGAGAAGCAGGCTTCCCGCGGAGCAGGGAGCCCGATGCGGGGCTCGATCCCAGGACCCTGGGACCACGACCCGAGCCAAAGGCAGACGCTTAACGACTGAGCCACCCAGGCACCCCCAGGAATCAGGATTTTAACATGAAGTGTCCAGCTCCAGAATCTGGACAAAAGGATAACAGGAGTCAAAATGACCCGCTTTAGGGCGCCTGGGTGGCTCAGTTGGTTAAGCGACTGCCTTCGGCTCAGGTCATGATCCTGGAGTCCCGGGATCGAGTCCCACATCTGCTTCTCCCTCTGACCCTCCTCCCTCTCATGCTCTATCTCATTCTCTCTCTCGCAAATAAATAAAATCTTAAAAAAAAACAAAACAAACAAACAAAAAATGACCCGCTTTATCTCACTCTTCCTACAGAGGAAGCAACGGAGACCCAGAGTAGGGAGGCAGAAGCTAGGCCACAAGGCCCCTGGCGTGCCAGTGTATGCTCCTCCCTGGTGCCCCACAGGCCCTGGGGCAGGAGGTCAGGAGCAGGGGTACTGGTAGAAAGCAGCTGGATTCTAGCTATAGCTTAAAGGTAGAATGAACAGTATTTGCTGGGGGATGGGATAGGCATGGGGGCACGTGAGAGAAAGCAGGAATCCAGGTGGACTCCAGGGTTTGGCCTGAGTGAGTGGGGATGGAGGGGGTTTCTGACGCAGGAGAGCTAGTGGCTGGCTGGGCAGTGGAGTGGGGGGTGGTGGTCCAAACACTTGTTGGATGGATGGATGGATGGATGGATGGATGCTTTTCCCTGGCCCTCCAGAGGGGCCCTACTCACTTGCTTTCAGATTTGTCCAGCTAGCCATATGGAGGCAGAGGAGAGCCCCAGGCTGGAGGTGTGACCTCCCCTGGAGGCTACAAGATGGACGAGCTTCAAGGATTGGGTCCTGAGGCTGCCAACATCAGGAGGTTCCATCCAAAGTTCAGGGTTTCTCCTTCCGTGAAATTTCCTAATTTTTAAGTATAGCAATAAATTTGAAATTGTGATGAATCTCTGCATGCCCCCCAAAATATGTCCATAGGCCTCATTTGGCCTGTGGCCTGGTTAGGACATCTGGTCTGTGGGTCTGGAGTCAGAGTGCCAGGGTCTGAGTCTGGCTCTCCATTCCCAGCTTGGGTGCCCTTGGGCAAGTGACTTAGCCTCTCAGAGCCTTGGCTTTCTCATCTGTAAAATGGGAACAATAATAGTACTCACCTCCTGGGCTCATAGTAAGGGCTCTATACCTGACAGTGAGGATGAAGCACTATTTGTGATGGATTTTATTGGCAACCAAGGCAGATGATGCCAAAAGGAAAAAGAGCACTGGGCTCTGGGGTGGTATCCCATCTCTCTCAACAAGCTCTGTGACCTAGGACTAGGTTTTAGACCTCTCTGAGGAAGAAGTGTGTTGTTTCTGGAGTTGGACAATGGCCAGCATGCCTGTTGAGGCCTCTGAGTCCTCACCCACCACTCTCCCTCCCTGCCTTCTTCCCTCCAGCCTCACCCACCCACCACCTCCCACCCCTCCACCCTGCAGCCAGAATGATCTTTCAAAAGCACAAATCTCAGCATGGTCGGTCTTTCCCTGCCTGGAGAAAAACCATGTTGGCTCCCTGCTGCCTTTAGGAAAAAGCCCAAGAACCTTAGCCTGGCGTGAGGAGGTGGGAGACGGCCCTCACCTCTCTTCTCCCATCTCCTTCCACCAGCCCTGCTTCTGTACCAGCGGCACATAGCCCCGCACCCAGCTCTGCCCGCCCATGATCCATCCACCAGTCCCTGAGCGCTGCCCCTTGCTGGATCCAGCCACTTCCCTCCCGCAGTGACCGATGGCTTCTCCATGGTCTCCCCGCCTTCTCTCTTACCCTTTCCTCTCTGCAGCCCATTTTCCACAAGCAGCCAGAGGGATCCTGAGAAAAATGCAGTTTGGATGGTGTCACCTGCCTGCTTAAGATCCCTCCGGGGCTGCCTGTTTCACTGTGAGGGAAGCCGCAAACACTGTCCCATCTCTCCAGCCACGTTGTACGGTTTCCCCGCTCTCAGCTTCCCACTGTCTCAGACGCCCGGCGCCCTCTCCCGGGCCTTTGCACGTGCTGTTTCCCCTCCCTAGAGGCTTTCCACGTGGCTCCTTCAGGAGGGCCTCCCTGACCCCCTGCCCACATCTCGCCCACCTCAGCTTTCCCCTCGGGTATGAATCACCTGTTCAGGAGGCAGGGCCGCAGGGTCCACCTGGGACTCTAGCCACAGGGCCCTGCACTAGTATCCACCCTTTCTGTTGGCAAAATGCCACTCATCTTTCAAGGCCCAGGCCGAGGTCATCCTTCGGTGAAGCCTTCCTTCTTTAACACAGCCCCACGCCCCAGCCTGTTCCTGAGGCCCCTCGGGATCATTCCCTCCGGTCCGTCCCCTGCCGGCGGCGGAGACTGCTCCATCCCGGCTTCCTGTGAGCTTTCTTTTCTCTCTCTCCCACACTCAACATTATAATTATCACTGGATGGCGAGCTCCTCAAGGCCAAGGAGCCTCACGGTGAAGAGAGCTAATGTTTATGGAGCAAGCGCGGGCCCTGGGCTGAGCGCTCTCCTGCATTCTCTCCTTAAATCCTCGCGACCCTGTGGGGTCGGCTCCCCTAAAAGCCCCACCTTAAAGAGAAGCCAGTGGAGTTTGAAAGGGGTTAAGTCACGTGCCCACCGTCACCCAGCAAGTCTGACCCCAGAGCTGGAGGTTTTAGTGAACAAGGGCAATAACGTACATAGGGTCTCCCACAGGCCAGGCACGCAGCTGAAGCCTACCCAGGTGTTTCCACCTCACAGTAACTTCCATCACAACTCCATTTTATGGCTAGGGAAACAGAGGCACAGAGGGGTTAAGTAACTCAGTGAAGCTCAGGAGTAGGATTTGAACCTGTGCTGTCTGGCTCTAGGTCGTGCTCGCAAACCTCATGCTGCGCTAGCCATTGGAACCCCCTCCCTCTGATCCGCCTGGAGGCTTCTCTGTATCTTGGCACCCCCAGCACCTGGAAGAACAGACAGCCCCCAGGCGCGACTAGTTACTGAGTGTGTAATAGAGGAGGGAGTAGGTAAGTGGTGGACCTGGGACCCTGCCCCAGCCATCCCAGAGCTGTGTCTGGAAGTTCAAAGATGCGGCAGCCCCTCTCCCAGGCTCGGGGCTCCCCCCACCCCGTTGTCCAGACAGTCCCGGGGAAGGACCAGATCCATAAACATGAGGCTCCACTTGGGCCCAGGAGGGGCTCTGGGCACTGTACAAGTCCTCAATATTATTGCTTTATTGTCATTTAAATGGAGCCTGCCTTAAACAGGCCACCCAGTTCTAGCCACCAGCGCTGGACAAAACCCCCATTGAAAAGCCAATTACAATCACTCCATCTAAATTGTCATGGATTTGTATAGAAAATTACATCTCCATTTAGTCCTGAAGCGACGTCCTGGGCATGGACAGAGGGGAGGCTGGCCCATTTACCCCGCCGGCTCAGCGCGGGTGCCGCGGGCAGAGAGAAAGCCCAAGCTGCTGGGTCTCGGCCGGCCTGGGGAACAAAGGCCAGTTTGTGGGGGCCTGGAGAGAAGCTGGGCCTCTCAGGGCGTCTCAGATTCCAGGCCTGGGCCGATGGACCCTGCCCCGCCAGCTGGTCTTCCCTGCTGGCGGCTGTGGCCAGACGAGCTCCTGACAGCCGGCTTCGGGTGGCCCGTCAGCCCTGCAACCATCCAAGGCGGCTGGAGCTTGGCTCCTGTCCCCACTGCCATGAAATGAAGAAGGCTTAGCCCGGGGAGCACTGGACTGGGATCCCAAGATCTTGGTTTCACTCATGCATGCATGCATTCATTCATTCATTCATAAGTTATTAAGCGCCTGCTGGTGGTGTAGCATAGAAATGAGCTCCAGCTTCAGAGTATTCTGGGTTTGATTCCAGGCTCTGTCCTCAGTAGCTGTGAAGAGAAGGCTACTTCGATGACTCACTGAGTTCTGAAGTAGTGGGGCACCTACTGTGTGCCAGAGGATGGGACAAAATGGTCCTTGGTCATGGCCCTTAATGTCCAGTGGGGTTTACTGTTTCCCAAATGGTAAGTGTTCTGAGGGAAGTGAACAGGGGCTGACATGGGCTTTTGGGACTTGCTGTGTAAGTAGGCAGTTCAGAAGGAGCTGGTCATGCCAAGACAGATGGCAAGGACATTCCAAGCAGAGGCAACAGTGTGTGTGGGGGTAGGGGCATGGGCGGGTCGTGGGGCAGGCTGGAGCAGGAAAGTGAGAGTATGGCAGGGGACAAGGTCAATGGGGGCACCCTAAGGAACTCTGGGGCTCTCCCCTGAGCCTCAGTTTCCTCATCTGCAAAAACAGGAACAATGACCTTAGCCGCCAGGGCTCGGGCCAGGATGCAGGAGATAATGTACATGGGATCTCAGCCTGGTGCTGGGCACAGGATGCTCCTGGCTAACTAAGATAGCCTGACTTAGTTGGTGCTCTCGGAGTCTGAGGGCACAGCCCACTCCTCCTGGTCACTTGGGGTGACGGCTCAGGGGCTTTGCATGCTTTAGCTCCCAAAAGCCTTGTGGGGTAGGGCTCTTTTCCCCCTTTCACAGATAAGGAAACTGAGGCAGAGCCACTGGTCAGCTAATTATTTGTTACTATTCCAATAATTCTTACTATGGGTTACCCAAGGCCTGGCACAGAGCAGATCCTCAAAGATTGTTTGTTGAATCAGTGAACACATCTGGAAGGGGGGTGCGGGGCAAGCGTGGGGAGCTCCGTGGGAGCTTCCTATCTGTGTGCATGTGTATGAGTGGCTCTGAGACTGGGTATAACCGTGGGATTCTGAATGTGGCTCTATCCGATGACTGAGCTCAAGTGACTGTGTCTCACAGTGTCGCGCACTTGTCTCCTGGAGTCCTTGCCCAAATGCCCCGTGGCTGTGTGACTCTGTCGGACTGTATATCACTGCCTACACATGTCTGTCGGGGCCCACGGGGACACTTGGCACCCTGTCAGGGATGGGCGGACTGGCAGGACTGGAGGCTACTGTGGCGGGGCAGGTCGGGCAGGTTCAGAGGTGAAGAGGGCAGAGTCCCCATCCTCCCCCACCCAGCCCCACCAGGCAGACAGGCAAATGGAAAAAATGTTCACACCCGGGGCAGGCAGGCGGGTGGCTGCCCCACCAAGGACTGCTCTGTGCACAGAAAACAAGTTCTTCTGGTATCAGCTCGAGTTTGGCAGGAAGTGGCTTTTGGGTGGCAGGAAGTTGGATTCAGCTCATATCAGCCCCGGCCGAGGGGCAGGAGAGCAGTTATCTGGGGTTAAACAGAGTTACCAAGAAGCAGGGCCCCAACGCCCTGTACCCGATAGAGCTGGGGGCACAGCCCACCCCTCCTGGTCATTTGGGATGATGGGTGGGGAGGCGGAGGCCTTGTAAAGAAGAGCTGCCACCTATCAGGTGCTACTGAGCCCCAGATCCCAGACAGAGCTCCTCATCCACCTCCCATGACCCCCATTTAGCAGATGTGCAGACTGAGACTCTGAGAGGCAATGACGTGCATGAGGTCACGAAGACAAGTGGGGAGAAAGGGAGGAGAGAGACTGCAAGAAATGTATAACTACCCAGAGACAAGAGAAAAACCAAGACAGAGAGCAAAGAGGAGAGGCGAGATGAGAATAGGACAGGGCAAGTAGTTGAATGAATGCAGAGAACAATGAGACTAGGCCAGTGGGAAGATTTCTGGGGTGCCCAGCTGTGTGCCAGGCCCTCCCAGGAACATCACAACTGATCTTGGGATCCTGACCCTGAACCCATTTCCCAGATAAGGGCAATGAGACCCACAGAGCCTTGCTAGCTGAGCCACACCTGGAATCTAGGCCTGGTTCCAAAGCCCATGTTCCTTCAGGCTATGCCCCCTGCCCGACTTCCAGGGAAGGGAAGCAACTGTACTAAAAGGGATGCCCAATCTCACTACCTGTTTGCCTGGGTATCCTGTTGAGGAATTCACCCAGTTGGCTCATGGAGAGTCAGGGTTCAAACCTGCGCAAAGTGGCTGTAGAATTCACTTACTTAACCATGTGACAGGGTGTGCCAAGCACTATGCCAGAGCAGGCAGAGAAAGCCAGGGCTCTGTCCTCAGGCTGGGACCCAGAAGGTCCAGCCGCTGATCTAAAGCCCCAAAGCTATACCTGGAGAAAAACCGAATCTCCCAACTCCCAGCCCTGGACACTCTCGTACCCCTCCACTCAGCCCCCACTGGAGTCCCTAGGGAATGGGCCACTGGTTCTTCTGTTCTCATCCCAAAAGCAGCACCCAAGCTGTTCCCTGGCTAGGATGCTGATTTGAAGCTCAGTTTGTATGTCGTTTGCACATTACTCAGTGCATGTCAGAAGGTACGAACATCTCCCTTTCCCAGAGAGAGCTGCTGGGCCCCCCTGCCCTCCTCCAGACAGCAAAAATGCCAGCCGGCTAGACAGGGAGCTGCGCCCTGGCCTCTGACAGCACCCGCCTGCTGCCGCCTCCCCCATTCCCTCCTGGAGCCAAATTTAGGCAGCTCTGCTACTGAGAGATGGGGAGAGCGGAGGCAGGAAACGGTGAGGTTGGAGGCAGCCCTGCCTTGGCCTGCACAGGGTGGGGTGGACCCAGGGGTACCCCTGTCCCTAAAGCCCTTGGCCCAGCCTCCCCCGCCCCTCCTCCCACAGGAATGCGGGCCAGGTTGGGGAACGCAGGGTTCTCAGCTGCAGCCCAGGGTGCTGGCTACTCTGGCCAGGAGGGAGGAGGGAGAGATGGAGGGAGGGAGGAGGTCATGGCCGGGGCAGTGGGGAAGGGATCAGATAGCCTCCTCCTGCCCCAGACACCGGCTGCCACTGCGGACAGGAGCCTGCTCTGCTTCTCAGCACCTCAGAATCAGATCTGGGGTGGGCACATCAGTGAGGTACAGCTGGGCCTTTGGGGACTGAAGTCTCCCCAAAGGCTTGACCAGCCTATCTCCTCCTTGGGCTAGACTTTGGCCTTGGTGGTCTTGGTTTTCCTACCTGGGAAATGGAGAGGCTGGTCTAGAATGATTTCCAAGTGGCTACCCATGCCGAGAGCAAGTGTTTCTGGGAGACCTGACAGAAATTAGGGATGTGGCAGTGGCTTTAGGCCTAGGAACTTCTTAGATTCTTCAGGTATGGCTCCTCCCTGATGTGGGATGTGGGTGGGCTGAACAGTGAGAGACCTGGGCTGGATTCCAGCCACCAGGAACCTGGGGATGGAGTTAATAGTGCCCGGTAGCTGGGGGCATGGATCCTGGGGTCTGACTGCCTGGGTTTGAATCCCAGCTCTGCCACTTGTGACTGTGGGCAAGTCGCCTCAGCTTTCTGTGCCTCAGTTTCCTCACCTCTGAGATGGGGGTAATTAAACCTCCCAGAGCTGCTGGGAAAGTGAAATGAGGCAGTGAATGTTTGGCACACAGTAAGTGCACCATGATGCCAGCTACCAGTGTGACTGTTTTGTCTCCCTGAGCGGTTGGGAGTCCCCCCTCCCCCCCCCAGCTATAACGGATGTGGATGCAATGGGGAGGCGCTGTAGCTTGATGGTGAAATGGGCATCGGGATGGGGTTCAATTCTGCGTGACCCTGGGCAAACGGCCACACCCCACTGCGCCTTGGGCGGGGAACAGCAGAGGCTCCTACCACACAGGGTCTGTGAGGATTACACAGATCAGGCTTGGCACAGCGCCTGGCACATAGCGGGCGCTCCCTGAAGGGGAGCTGGCCAGATCGAATGGTACCGGCCCGCACAAAGGACAGGTGGGCAGCGTCCCTGGGCGGGAGGGGGGCGGAAGGGCGGAGGGCGGCGGACGCAGGGCAGGTGCGCGGGGAGTGGGGAGGCGGGGCTGGGAGAGGGGGAACGCGAGGGCGGGCAGGCGGGCGCGCGGGTGCGCAGCAGGTGCGTGTGGAGTGGGCGGGGCCCCGCGCGGGCGGGGTCTCCAGGTGAGCGGACGCGCGCCTGGAGGCTGCCGACTGGGGGAGGCGCGCCGCCCTCGCCCACGGCCGGAAAGCGTCCCTGTGTCTTTAACGCCCTCCTCCCTGCGTCCCCCCCGCCCCCTTTGTGCGCCCCCCCCCACAAGCAGGGCTGCAGCCGCGGAGCCGTCCCCCCTGCACTGACAGCTGGTATCTAATTACTGTGTGAGAATGGAAAGTCAGGCTGTCCCAGCTCCGGGGAGAGGGGATTAACGTCTCCTGCAGAATACACTTCCTCTGGTGGGTTGCCATGGTTACTCTCATTACCTGCCTGCCCGCGAGGAGCCCGCGCGAGCCGCTCCAGCAGGCCCTCCGAACTCGGGCCCGGCGCGCGCGCGCTCCTCCCCGCCCCTCCCCGCCCCCCCCCGCCGAGGCGCACGCGCATGCGCCGTGGGGGGAGCGAGAGCAGCCTCACCCCCGCCCCGCGCCCCGCCCCCCGCCCGAGCAGCTGTCAGCGGCGCGCGCGGCCCGGCCAGCCCCTGCGCGCGCTGTCAACAGTCATTAGCGCGCGGGCCCTCCCCTCCCCCTCCAGCTCCCCCTTACCCCCCACCCTAGCGCAGGGTGGGGCCCGCACCTGGGGCCTCCGCTCGTTAGCGCGCCCGGCCGCCCGCCGCGGCCCCGGAGGGACCCGCCCGCAGGGCCTGCGTGGCTCAGCCGTCCCCTTCCGCCTAGAAGCCCCCCCCCCAGCGACCCCATTCCCTGTCCTTGGCCACGGCTCCCGAGGGAGGCGGATCCCCAGAGTCCTGGAGCGCGCCCCTTCAGAGTAGTAGCGACAGAGGTCATTTATGGGTGTCTCGCCCAGGGTGGGCCCTATTTGTGCACCACTGGGGTTCCCACAGCCGTCCTGTCACATTGTGTCACCTCAACACAGGAGAAGACTGAGGCTCAGGCAGGCCAGCCCTTTGGCCAGGGTCAGGCCTGGATTGTCTTCAGGCCTGTGACTTCACCCCTAGGGCACTTGCGCCTCGTGGACACCCCCAGGCCACGACCCCCAGCCGGGCCCCCTGACGCTGTCCTGCCTGACAGTGCCCTTCGCTGCTCCCCCCTCCCTTCATCCCTTAAACTGGGGTCATTGCCCCCTCTTGCCAAAAGGGGGACACTTGGGCCCGCTGCACCCCTTTCTCTTCCCACCCTTCCCCCTATCCTTTCCAGATATTCCAGAGCTAACAAAAAAAAAAAAAAAAGGAAAGGAAAAAGAAAAAGAAATATTCAGAGCTGCTCGAAGGATATGGCATCCCTCAGAGGTAGCGCTGTCGTTCGGGGCTGATCCCAGGCACCTTTCTGTGGCCCGGTGTGTGCCTTTCGGTCCCCAGCGTGATTTGAAAGAAGATGGAGGTTCAGCGAAGCAGAAAGGAGGTCTTGGAATATGTGAGGCCTGTTCCAGATGGCAGGTGCGCCGCGGTGGCGGCTCCGCGCTAACAGTTGGAGATTGTGCACAGGGGTGGAGAAGAGGCAGGTGCTGCACTGAGTCCTCAGCGCCTTGTTTATGTATTTATTTATTTATCGGGGGTGTGGTCTCCTCCCTCGCCCATCCCAGCCTCCAGAGCTCATGGCTACTATGGGTCCTAAAATTCTGGTGCAGCTCTCTGTTTTGGAAGGTTGTTTTTTTGTTTGGTTGGTTTTGGTTTTGGTTTCCAGTGCACCATAGGTAGTATTTATAACTGAGAGATATTCAAACACCGCCCATCCTTGTTCTATTTAGGCAATGCCCTCCCCTCAATACCTGATTGCCTGGCTTTACAAATGATGACCAGCTTTTCTTGGGGATTCTGAGGAGGAAATTTCTTGATATTTGGGTGCGGGTCTTCATTCTGGTTTTCTTCTTAGGAGGCTGACTCCTCTCCTCGGGTCTTCTTCCAGCCCTGCCAGGAGCTGGAAGGAGACTTTGTAAGAACCCCCCCAAAACTGGTATGCCCCACTTGCAAAACCTCAGTCCTGCCTGATTTTATTAAAGTGTGGTTTGGGGGACAGGAGGAATAGCCACAGTTCCAGAAGCTGGAAGTAGCATGCAGCTGATATTTGCAGTAACTTTTGCCTGTAATGGCAGCCATTTAGCCAGCTGGCCCAGATAGGATGGAGGGGCATCCTCCCATGTGCCTGTGCAATCAGCCCCCTGAAGGCCCAGGCTCCCACATAAATGGTTAGCCGAAGGTATGTCTCCCCGGGGGTGGGTTCTGCTGACTGACTTTCTCCTCTGATGGCAGTCTTGTTGATTTTTACCCCTTATCAAGAGCGGGATCTGAAATGCACCAAAAGGGCACATCCTAAGGACTTTCTGTGTGGTTTCTTCCTCTACCATAGGAACCCAGTTGAGAAATGTCCCTCCTATTTAGCCACATCCTCTCAATCAAGGCCTCATCGTTGCTGGAAGGCATATGCTGCTAATATTGTGGTGGTGGGGCACTAACTGGCACCCTGGTGGCCTGAAACGGTGAGCCCACCTTGCTAAGTGCATAACTTATTACCAGCAAGCGACTTCGAAGTTCCAATGGAAGTGACAGAACTGAAATCCATTAGCAGTTGGACGGGGGTCTATTTAATTGGCTTAGGGGGAAGACAGGCAAGGTTCAGTCAGATTCAGTAGCTCACCTGAGGGAGCCCACCCGGGCAGGAGCCTGTCTAATGGCCTGGCCAGATCTGCTCATCTCCCTCGTCTAGGTCTGCAGCCCTGGGTGTCACAACCCTCCTTGGCTGAGCACTCAGTTTGAGGAAACTGAGGAAGCCAGAAGAGACCTGTCAAGGGATGACCTGCTTAAGTATTAATTAACTTTGACAGGGAGGACTTAAAAAATCTGATGTCAGGTTGCTGAGCACTCCTGCCCTTTCTGTCCATAATCTGCATTAAGTCATTGGGCAGGTGTTTCGAATTTATACTAATGTTGCCCAGTAAGGTTCTTTTGTTCCCACCATTAGGAAAATTGGCCTTCAGTGAAGGAGAAGAAAATATTAATATATTAGGCCTAGAAGCACAGAGCAAGCATATATTTAATGAGCCAATGCCAGTTTCCTCTACTAGTTACCTCCCTATCTGAATCATGGAGACATTCTAATCAGCAGTTCTCAAAATCTGTGGTGCGTCCGAATCATCTGAGGGGGCCCTAGTAAAACCCCCCAGAGAGTGAGATTTGGTGGGTCTGAGGTGGGGCCTGAGAATTTGCATTTCTATCCAGTCCCAGGTGATGCCGACTCTAATGGTCTAGGGACCACGCTTTGGGACCACCGTTCTAAATATTGTGAAACATGAGCAGTATATAAATAGACATTTGGTGACTTCCTCAATAACTTGCAACCTGGCCTTTAGTTTAGAATCCAGATGCGCTGGTTTAAAGGAAGATGGTGATGTCCAAGAAAGGTAGCATGAAAAATTTAAAACTCCATGAAATTTTTAAAACTCTTGCCATGTCTGGTTTTGTTGGTGTGCGTCTGGCTGGCTGTTTTGGAGTTGGCTGGTTCGAAAGGATGTAGTGTGTTGCCATGGCAATATTCTTCCCCAAGCAGGAAGGCCCCAGAGGTTGGTCCTGCGCAACTGACCGTGTATTTCTCATGGCTTTTCCCTTGGGGTGCTTCAGGGTTCCGTTCCATCACTCCTGGCTGGCGTTCCCAGGAAGCTGGGGATAGTCAGGAGGCTCTAGGCCCCCTCTTCACTCAGCCTATAAATGGAGTGAGCTTTCTTTGTCAAACCAAGGCCCGGCTTGCTTAGGGCCATGGATCAGATTAAGCTAATTTGGGTACAAAGCAGAAGTGGTTGGCAGGGGCATCCCAAGGCTATGGGGAAGGTGCTTTCTGCTCCTTTATTTAGCAGCTCTTGCCTTGTAGCACTGTGTCTGGATTCTCAGCTAAGGAAGGCATGCCCCTCCTGCAGCACTTAGCATGAAGGTTGTTACCTCTGTGGATGCAGGGCATGGTGAGATGTCTGTCACATGTGACTGCCATGGGATCCCTTTGTTCTCTTCCCAGGGTTCTCCTTGAAGGACAGACAGATACCCTGGTGTTCTTCCCTAAGGGTGTAGCACACATGGTGTCCAGGTGGCCACAGCTCACCAGAGGACAGTTCAAGGTGTGGCTCTGCAGACCTTGTGTGGTTTGAATTGGGGTTGCTACAAGCCCGCTCCTTTCCTGTGTACATCTCTGCAGCTGAGATAGACCAATTATAGGATCCAGGTTTGAACGTCAGGGGAGATCACAATAGATTTTTAAAGAGGGAGCAACTAAAAATGATCCCCGAAGAGTTTCTCTGGGATAATTTTATAGTCACATTGGACCGGGTGCAAAGCTTGTGGGTACTGGTGTGTGCCTTAGAATGGATATGGGAGGCTGGGACAGAGGCCTGGCACTGGGCAGTATATTTTGTTGTTTAATCTAGGTTGGTTAGTTACACCTTGACTTTAGGAAAATTTTTGCCAGGCTTGTGTGACAGCCTTAGCGTGTTACTTAGGAATTAAACATCTCCTCTGATGGTGGGTATTAGCTTGGGGGACCCGTGCTGTAACCTGAATGATCAGAAGGACAGGAGCTAAGAGCAGATTCCTAAACACAAAATGTCCAAATTCAGGGTCCAAAGGGAAGAGATGAACATTTATAAGCCAGATGCCTGACATACACTCTTAACGTAATCCTTGGAAGAGCCAATTAGGACTTTTTAAGCCCATTTTACAGGTGAGGGAACTGAGTTTCGAGAGGTCAAGAAGTGGGGCACCTGGCTAGCTCATTTGGTGGAGCGTGTGACTCTTGATCTCAGGGTTGTGAGTTCAAGCCCCAAGTTGGGTGTAGAGATTACTTAAAAAAAAAAAGTTCAAGAAGTGACCTGCCCAAGGTTACCAAGCTGGCTAGGGGACACTTCCCATTTCGCCTACCTAAAATATTGTCTTTCATCAAATTGTTTGCTTTTTCTATTCCCTCCCACCAATTTTATCTCCCTTTTCCAGAAGTGTCTGTGTTCTGGCTTGAAACAGTTTTATGAACAGAGAGATCTATTCACTTTTAAGCAGTTAGACCCATTATTAAGCCTCTAGATTCAGATTATCAAAATGTTGTGGAACTACCTACCCCATTATACTTTTTAAAAATATATTTTTAAAAAAGATTTTATTTATTTATTTATTTATTTGAGAGAGAGCGAGAGTGTGCATGCAAGCGGGGGGGGGGGGGGCAGGGAGAGGGACAAGCAGACTCTGCACCAAGCACGGAGTCCGATGCAGTGCTCAACCCCACGACCCGGAGACCATGACCTGAGCCGAAATCAAGAGTTGGATGCTCAACTGGCTGAGCCACCCAGGCGCCCCTAAGATACTTTTTAAATTAAAGCTTAACAGACATACAGAAAAGTACACAGATTGTAAAGTGTTCAGATTAATGGCTTTTTATAAACGGAACACACCTGTAAAACCACCACCCAGATCAAGAAATAGAAACCCAGTTACATTTTTATTCTTCCGATCCTTTTGTTAGTTTTTGCCAACGTGAAACTCTGGTTAGAAGTACATTCTAACTGGGCTGTCATAATATTTGTCCCATGCAACTCTGTCACAGCAGTATTTGAAGATCCCCTAAAATGGTGGGTAGTTACAAGTCAGCTAATGCACCAGTTTGTCAGTAATGAGCCCTGTTTATAGATGGCCCAGGACTTCAGAGGGGACTTCAGATACCCCCAGGAAAGAGGTAACGGTAACTCCTGAGAGAGTTCAAGAACAGAAGAGTCATGGAATTTTACAGCTCATCTCGTACGTGAAGCTCAGGGAGGCTGAAGAGTTTGCCCACAGTCTCACAGCAAGGAAGCAGGACCAGCAGGCAGCAACTCCTACACAGTGCACACGCACGCGCACGCACGTGCTCACAGCGCCCCCCCCATGCATGCTATCTGAGAAGTCCCCATTGAAATGGATCCTGACTAGGAAGGAAGCCATTGGCAAGAGGGTCTGTACAGGGCCCGTGAGGTCACCCCTGACGGATGCTGCCTACTAGCTCTAGGATTTGGCACCCTCCACTCCAGATGCCCATCTGCTCTCAGGGGGGCCACTGGCAAAAAGACAGCCCTGTTCACCCATCATGGCATGTTGGGAGAGTTGCTGGATGAAACCAAACCCTGTCTATGGCCAGAATGTTCTGTGAGCAGGTGTCCCGTTTAGCACCACCTCTCTTTTCCTTGGACTACAAAGACTGAGGTCCTAAACCACTCTGCCACTTACTAGCCCCTATACCACAGGCAGGTCCTGACCCTAACAACCCCCCAGGCTTGTTGCGATGTTCAGAGCTGGGGGAAACTTTGCAAACGACAAAGCACTTGGTAATTATAATACTTATCCAGCAGTTCCTATGGGCCGGGCTTGCTGCTAAGTGCTGCATGGGTATCTCCTTTATTCCTCTTCGTAGCTATAGGAAAGCTGCTTCTGTTAGCCCCATTTTCCAGGTAAAGGACCTGAGGATTAGAGAAGCAAAATAACTGCTCAGGGCCACACAGCCACTTCAACGATGGGCCCCATGCAGACCGAGGAAGAGTATGTCTGAACTACCCCGCCTGCCTGCCGCTTATAAGCAGTCAGTCGTTTGGTAGTTATTTTTTGAGCCTGTTAAGTATCAGGCATTGTTCTAGGTGCTAGGGAGGCAGACTTGAGCCAACACACGAAGCCCACGCCCTCCTAGAGCTGATGTTCTTGAGCCATGAGCAAGATCCTTTAGGAAAGATTTCTCTGGGAGATTTGCGTTTTGGACACTTTTAGAGAAAAGCCCGCCTCCTTTCCCCCCAGCCCTCCCCCAACACACTCACACACACACACAGACACACACACACCTGCTTGCTCTTCATCGTTGAAGTCCCCCAGACTTCTCCAAGTCTCCCCTTAGGGAGATGATGGCTGAGAGCCGGGTGTCCCTGAGTCTGTGTGTCTCCTGTGCCCTATGAATAAAGACCTGCCCGAGCAGCCCGCTTCCTGAGGGGCCCTGGCTACATCCCCCAGCCTCATGCCCTGCAGTTTCCCTGCTCCCTCCCAGCCCCGCTAGTGGGAGTCGGGCAGGTGTCTGCCCAGCAGCAGGACCCCATCTCAATCCCGGCACGCCTTTTCAGGACCAGCAGACAGCACTCATGCCAGCCTGATGAGAGGCTTGGGGGTCCATGGCCACCTTGCTCACGAGGCCCTGCCATCTCCACGTGGCCTTGTGTCTGTTCTTCTCTGTGTCTCCAGACACAAAGGGCCCGGGTCTGTTGCTGGCGCTCAGCTGCTGGAGTGGGGAGGGCGGGCAGTGGTGACAAGCTTTTCAGAAAGGCCAGGGTGGAGGCAGGAGTCACCCAGGTGATCCGAGCCATTCCCCTGGGACCCCAGCCCAGGACCACAGTGAAAGGTTACTGCTAATTGGTGAGCTCCTGATGGGGCTGCATCTATTTAGCACCGCCCCCCCTCCCCAGAGACTTCCAGGATGGTCTTGGCACAGCATGTGATTCGAGAGCTCCCCGCCTGAGTCTGGCACAATCTGTCTGAAATTGTGAACATGGAGCCTCTTGGTTTTTTAATTTGTATTTTCGTTGTTGTCGCTCCCTGCCCATTGTTTCTGGGGGATTTAGTAGCAGCAGCCCCCCTGACTCTGGGACCCCCATCCCTGGGGCCCTCTCAGCAAGCTCCTCCCATCCCCGGCCCCCCAGACCTACCACTGGAGGTCAGGGAGCAGCGTCGTCCCTGCCCCTGCCCCCCCCCCCGACCCTTTGCCAGGCCTCGGGGCCTAGCTCTCGGCCGGCCGCCGTCATCCCCACCACTGACACAGCTTGTCCCCCCTGTCGCAGGGGGCAGATGGCCTGTCGGAGCCGGAGGGCATCTCTCTGAAGCGGGTCGCTGTGGTGGAAGATTTCTTTGACATCATCTACTCGATGCACGTGGAGAGCTCGGCGGAGCCAGGCAAAGCCCCCAAGCACGCTGGGCAGAAGAAAACCTACCGAGCGGTGAGATGTCTGTCTCTGGGCCTCTGCGGGCAACCCCAGGCCTTGGCAGGAGGCCACGGGCTCCGCACATGTTGGGCGGGGGCAGGGCAGGGAGCTGAGGCGTGATGAAACGGCCTTTGGGGACCCAGGGGGGCACAGGGCAAGGGCACGGCAGCCAGAGATGGCTCAAGGGGGGAGCAAGGGGGCGGGTTCTGGGGTCTGGGCACAAAGGAGAAGCAGGTTGAAGGGAGTGAGGGAGGGAAGGAGAGGGATGAGGGCAGGAGCAAAGCCCTTCTCTTCCCAGTTTCTGCTTCACTTGTCCCCTCCCCCCCCAGGCCCTTGCCGCCTGCTCTGGGACTGTGAGGGTGGGGGTGGCCAGATAATAAGGATCGAAAGAGCGAATGCTTCCATGGCATTTACTGTGTGCCAGGGCTGCCCTAAATGCTTCCTGTGTCTGAGTTCATTCGATCCTCTACCCGCCCCTGTGAAGTCAGGACTGGAAGTTCCCCAGGGGAAGTCTGAGGACATGGGCCCTACCTTCAGGGAGATCACAGTTTGACTTGGGGTGGGGAGGCTGAGAGCAAAACCAAGACACGAGAACCAGAAATGTCTCCAAGACTAGCTTTGAGGGAACAAGAACCCCCAGGGCATTCCGCAAAGGCGCCTCTGGACGCTGGCGTTCAGTGCTAAGCCGGGGTGGGGGGGCAGCTTCGTGGGGAAGATGGCATATAAGGTGGTATCCCAAGCTTGGGTGGGCAGAAGGGAGCAGAGACAATAATCTAGGGGTGGGAAGCAACACCCATGGGGAGGTAGAGGAGACGGTGGCCAGAGCAGGAGGGGCCTACTTGTGTTCTGGTCCCATCCCCCTGTTGACTGCCATTGCCATGGCTCAGGCACAGCTCTGAACCCGGACCCACCACTAAACCAGTAAAGCCAAGCATGCTACATTCATTCGAGCCTCCGAGCAGTCTTGTGATGGAGGCACCATGGTCCCATTTTGCAGTTAAGGAAACTGAGACCCAAAGAGTTGATCTACCTGTTTAAGGTCACATAACACTTAAATGGCAGTCAGCTGGTGTCCTCATGCCCCCTCTGTGTTGACCCTCTCTCTGGCTTCTTAGAGAGCTGCCCCTCTGACGGGGCTTCCCCACCCAAGGCAGCTGTGAACTCCAACCCCACCCCCACCTCTACCCCCAAGTTCTTCCTATAAATAGCCTTGGACTGCTGTGGAGGTGGCCTGTATAAGTCTATGATTTTCCCATGTGGCCTGATTTTTAAAAATTCCACCTGGTTTGTCCTTGTCCCCAGAAGATGGCCTTTGCCCTAAATGAGTCTTACGGATGGACCCATGTGCCCAAGGACCTCAGAAGATGAGGGTTTGGGCTGAGGGAGGCAGGAGATGATTATACCACCTGTCCCACCCCTCCTGCTTCTCAGTACATGTGTGTTGGGAAAGGGGGTTCTGAGGGTATTCCCACCAGAGGGTCACAGATGAAGGGAGAGACACCCAAGCCAGAGGCTCTGTGGCCCGTTGGTAGTCATGAGACCCAGCACATCTTGTCAGCGTTCAGTCTGCCAGCGCTGGGCAGCTCAGCACCTCCTGGACACCAGCTCTCTGAGCCTTCACGTGGACGAAGGGTGTATATATGAAGCAGGGGCTCCTGTGTTCTCCATTTTGCAGATGATGAAACTGAGGTTCAGAGGGACACATAACCTGCCTTGAGGTCACCCCACTGGTTTTCAGAGCCAGGCTGCGGGCCCCAGAGCCCGTGCCCTGACCACCACCCATCCTCCCTCTCTACAAACCCCGCTGTGGTCAGCTAGTAAGCCCAATGACTTGCTGTGGTCAAGGTAAATGGCCTTGGGCCAGCCAGACCACATGACTGCCCCGGTCCCCTTGATGAGGCTCACACCACAGGCACTCCCAGGGTATGTATGTATTTATTTATTTTAAGATTTATTTATTTGAGAGAGAAAACAAGCGGGGGGTGGGGGGGTGCAGAGGGAGAGGATCTCAAACGACTCCCTGCTGAGCGAGGAGCCCTGAGCCTGAGCCCTGAGGCAGCGCTCAACCTCACAACCCCCAGATCATGACCCAAGCCAAGAGTCAGAGGCTTAACCGACTGAGCCACCCCGGCGCCCCTCCCTGGGTATTTAGGAAGGCCGGGTCTGCAGCCTCCATGCTGTAGAGAAGGCAGGGCTGGGCTGTCCTGCCAGCCTCTGTGTCCCTGGGCCAAGCGGACGTCCAGCCCTTTGCTCCGCGCTTCCTGGCTTCTCGTCCATATGCCCGCCGCGTGCCCCACTTCCCGCTGCCCAGCCTGGAGCTGGCACATGACTGGCAGTGGGCCAGCTGGGCTGCGCACAGAGCTGGAATTTCAGCCGCAGGGCCAAGGCTGAGTGGAGTAGGCCAGGGCCCTCCTGCAGTGGGTGTGTGAAGGCCAAGGGGGCTGCTGCACCTCCCTCCTCCCCGGTGTGCCTCCTCTCCCTTCCCCCTCCTCTTCCCCATCTGTCACCCTTCTCTTGCCACCCTTTTCCTTTTTTGGGGGTGGGGGTGGTGCCTGGATGCTTTTGTCCCCCTTCTTTTCATCTGCTCCCATTTTCCTCAACCCAGGCCTCTCTCTTCAGTCCCATCCGTGTCTGGGAAAGAGCCCCCAAGGAAACTCTGTGCTGACGGCTGCAGAGGGGCACAGCCTGGCACCGTGGGGTTTGCATCGACCCCTGGCTGGGGGTTTTTGGACCTGTCTCTGTGTGTTTTGCCAGACCTGAATCCTGGGACTGCCTTGCCATCTCTAGAGCACCTGGGACCTTCCAGATTCTTACAGGCCTGGGGTGCCTGTAGGAAGCAGGGGGCTGGAAGGGAGATGGGCAGACTTGTTCAAGGGCATTAAAGGAGGCACATTCTTCTGTGGGAAAAAGAAGCTTCTAGCACCAACCACTATCCAGCAATAGATCAGAGAGAGCAGGTAATGAGCTTTCTGAAACTGAAGGTATATGAGCCAGGGATAGATGGCCATTTACAATGGACAATGCAGGGGATTCCCATTTGGGGCAGTAAGTCCCTGCCTTACTTTGCCTCTGATGCAATGTGACCAGAGGATCCAGAGGATCCACAGGGGGACTTGCCCATGTCCCGGGGTCTGGCGAGGGTTCCAAATGGTTGTACAAAGTTCCCTGATCCCACACAGAGGATGGTCCTTTTTCAAGGGGATTTTCTGGTGTCTGTACCCATCTGGGTTGGAGCAAGCTCTTTGCTTTCTTCCTCTCTCCCAGGGTGCCAGTAGGCTAGACCGAGCTACAGAGCCTGGACCCGGCTGCCCAGACCACTTTGGAGTTGGGGCCAGATGTGGTCAGCAGCTTCTCCAGGCCCACCATGTGCTAATCCACCTCAGGGCAGCAGGAGGGTCTTGTAAAGTGGTGCAAATCCCCCCAGCTGGCCTCATCTGTCCTTGTCGGCCCCTGAGCTGGGGAGCGAAAATGGGGCCTTACAAGTCAACGACTCTGCACATAGCTTCTGCTCTCCCTGCCCGTGAATTCTCCCTTCATTTTACCACTGGGAAAAACGTGAAAGATCTCAGTATCCAGGCAGGAGGCCCCAAGTGCAAGGCAGCAGGCCCCTGAGAGAAGCTGGGTGGGGGCAGGGGTCCTGGGGCTTCCCTTCCTTAAACACAGCAGCTCTATCTTTATCTGTTTCACATTTGGGGCTTCAGCATAAGAGACTATTTCCAGAACTGTGTCTGGAGCTCCAAAACTATCTGAAAACCACCATCCTATTGACTAGAGCATAAGTGAGGATTGTCCTCCTTCTTTCAGCTCATCCTGGGGTCCTGTGGCCTTGGGCATCTGTGTAGTGGAACAGAAATGGAGGTCCCATCTCTCCTGTGGACAAGCCAGGAGAGTGAAGGCTGAAGGCCGCACGGTGCCCCTCCTCCGTGCGGGCCTCTACAGCAGCATGGAGCTGGGCTGGACTCTGCACTTCACTGACTCCCCACGGAGCTCTTTGTGAGGCTGCAGACATGCCAGCCACCCAGGGCAGGGCTTGCAAGGACTTCTCACCTAGCCTTCTTGAGTCCACCCCACCTCCCCCTGTGTGGGACCCAGGGCCAGAAGGTGTGCTCCCAGTGCTCTCTGCCCCATGGCCCGCTAGCCAGCTTTGCGTACTGCTGGGATCCCTGCCAAGGCCAGGAGAGCCAGGGCCGCCAGGGCTGGGCCCTCTCTGGGAATTGTACCTGTACCCTCGCTGGGTCAGGTGGTGAGTAGGGCCTCTGCCCCTGCTGCAGGCCACCCTCACCAGAGCACCCAGGCCAGGAAGGCTCTCCTTGAGCGCTGGAGAAATGATTTCTCTGCCCAACAGCAGGTGAGCTCCATAGAGTGAAATAGGGCTGTTCCTATGGTATCAACTTTCCTCCTTTCCCAGCAGACTGTGACACTCCTCCCCCAGGTCCTCAGCTCATCTCTTCAAGGTCTGACCTGGGATGCCACACCTTGCGGCTCCTCGGCCGACCTCATCTGTTTGCCCAGCTCAGCCACAGCCCCACTCTTTGCCCAGCAGGCACCCTGCCCTCTTGGCCCTTTACTCCTGCCTCCATCAGCCCTTCAGTAGGGCCCAACCCTTCCAACCCTGAAGGCCTGAGAGGGACATGCCACCCCTAAGACTTCCGGGCAGGTTGGGCTGGGAATGAAGATGTCTCTGTGTTTGGCAGGAAAGCCCCCATCCCGGAGCCCTGAGACCCGAGGAGGACGGGCTGCATGCCCTCCCATCCACCAGCTCCAATCAGAGAGCAGGGCTTTGCCCTTGTCCCTGACCTCCAGAGGAAGGCAATCAGACAGGGAATTTGGAAGGGAGATAACTCATCAAGGAGCCTGCCTGCTCCGCAGAGCATCAAATCAGCTGAGAAATAACAATTGTGTCACCAAAATTAACTCTGTCTTTGCAGCCGGCCACCAAGCAGGGGTGGCCCCCAAGCTTCACACACCAGCTGAGCTGAGGGCACAGCCTGAGCTGGTCCTCTGAGGGCCTGGCCACAGCCCTGGGACCCTGCCCCGCCCCCCCCATCTACTCCGCCCTACCCTACTCCACCTCCTGACCACCACGGAGATGGCACAGGGCACTCGTGCATCCCAAAGGAGCAGACCTGGTGCTGTCCTGGAGAGCAGTCCCCTGCCTCTGTGGGCTGACCAGAGCCCTCGGCCAACTTTCCCCGGCTGGGCTGCCGCAAGGATGGTGGAATGCTGGGGTGATGCTGCCCCTTAGTGGAGAGGAGCGGGAGGGCCCCGGCTCTGGGAAATGTGTGGAAACCAGCAACTGGGCAGCTCCCAGCCTCAGCCAGGGAACCCGGGCCTAAGAGGCCGCCAAACCGGGGCCAGTGCGTTTCCCGAAACCCAGAGCAAGAGGAGACGGCTGGGCTTCTGGGCCCACACCCTCTCCTTCTCCACTCCCCTGCCCAGCCTGTTTCTTGTATTCCCTCCCACCTACTTCATCTCCCTTCCCACCTCCCGGGCTGGAGAGGCCCCCTGGAGGCAGTTACCGTGTGGTGTGACCTGGAGCATGGGCCTTAGTCGCCACTGCCTCTAACAAGCTGTGTGGCCTTAGGCAAGTAGGTCTGCCTCTCTGGGCCTAGTGACCTCACCTGGAACATGGGGGTCCTTAACGGCGTGTCCAGTTTGAAAAATCTGATCCTTTGTCATCAGACTGTCACAGCTCTCCCTAAAATGTTCTTGATCTGTGAGTTATTGCAGGAAGAGCTTGTAGAACCTTGGGTTCTGTTCATAGGCCCAGAGCTGGTAGATTCATAAGTGGATCTCAGTTTATCCATCTCTAAGAATGGAAATTGTTTCACCCTCCCCTAGAGCAATGTTTATAAACTCATTTTTCAGGAGCAACAATAAAATGCTCTGAGAGTATTCCTTATTAAAACGTAGGTTAGGGCGCCTGGGTGGCTCAGTCATTAAGCGTCTGCCTTCGGCTCAGGTCATGATCCCAGGGTCCTGGGATCGAGCCCCGCATCGGGCTCCCTGCTCAGCGGGAAGCCTGCCTCTCCCTCTCCCACTCCCCCTGCTTGTGTTCCCTCTCTCGCTGTGTCTCTCTCTGTCAAATAAATAAATAAAATCTTTTTAAAATAAATAAATAAATAAATGAAACGTAGGTTAGATAATGTTTAAATGTTTTTGCTTTCTCAATTTCTAACTCTTTTATTCAAAATTTTTTAAAAAATGGTTTTCCATTAGAGTACTAACTCATTTCCATGGCTAAGAATTGAGGACACCCGCTCCTTGCTCCTCGAATCCCTTCCCTTTCTGCAAGGGCCAAGCACCTGCCACCAAAGCATAGACCTTGGTGATCTGGTGACCAGGCGGCCTCCCCCTGGGCCCATATAATGAGCAAACGTCCTCTGTCCCCAGATTGCGGAGACCTATGCCTTCCTTCCGCGAGAGGCCGTGACCCGGTTCCTGATGAGCTGCACAGAGTGTCAGAAGAGGATGCACTTTAACTCCAATGGCCTGGAGCCCAAAGGTAGGGGAGGAGGCGGGTGTGCTGGTGGCTTGGGGGAGGCTGTGCAGGGAAAGGCCCTCCCACCAGCAAGGCCTGCCCTTTGCTGGCACAGACAGAAAAGTGCATGGCCAGCGGTTGTCACAATTCCCAGAGGCCAGTGTGGGTCCATGCCCGGAGAGCCTCATTTTTGTTGTTTTTTTAACTGTAAAAAAAAATGTCAGGTTTCCTTGAAAAACCAATGGTACATTCCTACCGCCCTTCAAGATCCTCTTTTCCCACTGATGTTCCTGATGGAAACGATCACCTCGCCCTCTTCCCTAAGCTCCTTGATTCTTGCCGCCCAGGCCTCGCCCTGAGCAGTGCCCTCGTGGGTCTGGTCGCGCGGCCCTATCTGTGAGCTCTCTGGAGACAGGAGCACACCTCTTGCCACATGCGCCTTTTTACCCTAGAGCCCCCCACCTACCAGTAGTAGGTCCTCCTACTACTGGTGTTCGTTCCCTCCCTGCAAACATCCAGGAAATCCGTGGGGATTTCTTAGAATTTAAATGCCCGGAGCACTTGTGGCCAGCCGAAGTGGGTCTCTGGGACTGATGTCCATGCTCTCCAGCTCTGCCCTGCCCACTGAGATGCAGCAGGGACCCCCACTTCAGTCCCCTCACTACCTCAACCTGAACATCCCCAGAGGCCTCCAGTAAGTCTGGGGCCCACCTCTTCGAAGGCGGCTTTGGCACAGCAAGGTGGGCCAGGGCATGTGGCCGGTACGATGATAGCTCTGCCCCGAGAGATGGTGCCCAGGTGGGCAGTTTGTCAGGGCTTCTAGGCTGCTGCTGGACATCAGGCCTGTAGAGGTTGCTAAAGTCAGTGGGTGTTTTGCCTGAGGATGGGAACAGACTCAGAATGAAGGGCAAGCCATGTGCTCGGGTGGTACTCCAGGGGCATCCACCATTTCTGGGGAAGGAAAAATCAACAACAAAGCTCAAGTAGATGACAACAAAGAAATGAGAGCATAGGTGTCAAGTGGGTTTTTTTTTTTTTCCTCATTTTGGTGGTCTCTGATGCCTGTGAGTGACTGACACCAGCTGACTCACCAAATCCAGAAGGCTTCCTGTCCATGGGGTCATTAGGCCACGGCTGCTGCTTCGTGGGGTATATTGGGCGGCTTCTAAAGCCTGTGGGACAGGAACAAGTGTGGCTCATACCTCATAAATGCCAGGTTCCTGGTTTAAGAGCAGAGCCCCCAAGGCCACGCAGGGTGGGTTCAAATCCCAGCTCTGCCACTTAGCAGCTGTGTGTCCTGAACACGTGATTTCATCTCTCTGAGCCTCAGTTCCCTCATCTGTGGGTGGAGTTAATCGTGGTACCCACCTCGGGGGCCTGGAGAGGTTTGAGAGCTCATCCCCATGCCAGCACGGGGCTAGCACCCAGGAGGAGGGAGCTGGGGCTGAGGCAGTGATGCCTCGGAGGAGGCCCCTGCCCCGCCTGGCCTGGCCCTGGCTGAGCGGCTGCAGCCCTGGGCCAAGACAGCATTTGGTACCTGCAAACAGGCCAGGAGGGCTTTCCCTGCTGCACCACCGCCCTGTCAGAGTCGGGGTCCCAGGGGCACGTGCCCTGCTGGTGGCTGCCTGTCCCTTCCTGTTCGGGCCTAACCGTTTCCATAGCAACTGGCGGAGCCAGACCCTGAAGCGCTGGCCTAGAGGAACAGAGGCTGGGCCAAGAGCGGCCGGCCGGGTTCGTGGGCTGCTCTGGGGTGTCTGCAGGCTCCCTCTGTTCTGCTCCCGTGCTCTCTGCTGGTGTGGAGGACGGTTCTCACCTCCCCCACTCCTCAGTGAAGGCGGCAAGGTCCCGAGGGCTGCAGCCCCACTCCTCCTCATCTGTGGGCTTTGGCATGGCCGGAAGGGCGATGCTGAGCTCAGCAGCAGCCTGTGCCTTCTCTGGGCTGCCACCACCATGCCCGCAAGCCCGGGGAGGAGGAGGGAGGAGAAGGAGGGGAGGGAGGTGGAGAAGGAGAAGTGGGGGGGAGAGAGAGAGAGTGAGAGAGAATGTGAGCACTCACGCCGCGGGGAGGGAGCCGCCTAGAATATCAACCAGCTCTGTGGGCTCTGTGCTGGAGCCTGTCTTTCCAGGGGTTTGCTCCTGGCAGGACAGAGCGCAGGCAGCGTAAGCCTGCATGGGACAGTCCTTGCAGATGGCAGGCGGAATGCTGCTCTCCTGCGGACAGTCCCACGCAAGGGGAGGAGGAGACACGGAGGGAGTGGGAGACAGTGTGGTCCATAGCAAAGTAAGGGGGGGGGGGCGGGTTGTCCAGCCCGCCTGGGTGTGGTGCCTGGTCGCTGCTGAGTGCCCCGTGGCAGGCTGGGAACCTCTCTGCTCATAATAGCTTCCAAGATCCAATAAGGGATCTGTCCCAGCTTGCCACTGAGGAAATGAGGCACAGACGAGTGTCACGGTGAAATCAGTTGTCCAAGCTCCACCAGGAGGCAGGAGAACTTATTTTATCATCAGCAAAATGGGAGGAATGCCTGCCTCTTGCAGCTGAATTAAGGGAGCCCACTCTGGAGGGCACCCGATGCAGCAGGCACGTGGGAAACATCAGCCTGTTTCCCCCTACCCTCTGTCCACGGTGTCCAGGCACAAGAATGCCAATGTTCAGGGGGCTCCGCAGGGAGAAACCTGATCAGTCACCCCACCTAGGTGAGCACCCTGGGTATACAACCTGGATGCTGCGCAAAAGGGAAGGGCTTGGTTTCTGGAAGCTGCTAGTGGAGAGCCTCCGAGTCTAAAAGGCTCCCCTGTCTGCTTAATGGCCAGAGGCATTAGCTGCCTGGACCACCCTGGCCAGCTGGCAGGGTGTCTCTTCTCCTGCCCCAGCTAAGAGTCTGCAGATCTGATCTCCTCCCGCCATGCTGGCCTCTCGGGATGTGGCCATACTGCTTGCTCTTTCCTAGGCACCCCTGCCATGCCAGCCCCCACCCCTTCCCTCTCCTGCCCCAGGCCCCAGACTTGGCCCTGTGTTCCTGTCCCAGGAAGGTGGGGCAGGAGGGGGACAAGGAACAGGATGGAGACTTCTCGAGGGGCTGTTGGGAAAATGCCTGGCTTCCTGGCCTCGTGTTAAAAAGAAAGAAAGGAAGCAAAGCAGCCTCCCCTGCTCAGCAGTTTGTCCCTGGCGGAGCGTGGAGGCCTGGACAGTCCCGTGCCCTCCCCCAGCGCCAGGAGCACAAACAAAGGAGGCTGCCGAGGATCAGGAAGTCCAAGGATGGGAAATTCCAGGGCCTCCCAGCTCCACGCTCCTTTTCCACCACCCCTGAGTGAGTCCAGGCGCAGAGGGGACAGAGAGTGAGAATCGGGTGTGCCCTCAGACCAGCCCCAGCTCCTGGGGAAAGGGGCCTCTGCAGGCACGCTCCGGTTTCCTTTGAGGCAACAAAATATTATTTGCATGGCCGCAAACGAGGAGTTAGTGGTGGGCAACCCAGTTATCTCCTGCAGGGGCCCTTCCTCGGAGACAGAATCGTCCACTCAGGTGGTGGTTCCCTCGCACCAGGCCCAGACTCTGTCTGGTTCCAACCCCCTCTGTGCCTGGCCCCTCCAGATCCTGCCTTCCTGTCCCCCGCCCAGGTGACCCCATTCCAGCTGCTTCCTTTGCCCCTGCAGTCTTTCCTGTGCTGGCCTGGTTGCTGGCCTGGCCTGGCCCAGTTTTCGTACTCACTTGCTGTACTTACAGATGAGGGAGGGTGCCTCATCTGTAAAATGGGGGTACAAATACTAGTACCCACCTCCTGGAGCAGGAGGGTCTGCGTGGAACTCCTAAGGAGTGCTGAGTAGCTGTCAGCTAAGTGATTGAACACTGTTCAGATTCTCTCTCCACAAAGCCATCTTGAGCTACTCCAGAGTCCTCCAAGCTCTTCCTCCCCTGGGCTCTAATGGACTGGTCATCAGTCCCACCCTGCTGAGTGCAGGGCTTGTGCCTACAGGGCTCCCCCACCTTCCCCACCCCGAATGCACACACAGCAGTGCTCCTTAAATACTTGCTGCTCTGCTGATTCACATCCTTGGGAAAGAGGCTTTCTATCACCCTCTGAGCCAGCCCCAGGCCTCGGGTCTCTGTTTCCAAATCTGAACACCACTACAGGCTGGCTGGTCTCGTGACTCCTCCGGGCCCTCCTGATGCACACATCCTTCAACATCCAGCCCCGCCTGGGTGACTGGCCATTGGCACCGGAAGCCACGGGTGTCCCTGGACTGAGTTCTTCCATTCTGTAGGTGAAAGCTCGAGAGAACTGCCCCCATGTGCTGCACCTGGAGGAGCAAGACCCACTACCTCCTCCGAAAATTGCCTTGATTGATGCATGCCATTGGAGCT
This sequence comes from Phoca vitulina, assembly GCF_004348235.1. Taxonomy (NCBI): domain Eukaryota; kingdom Metazoa; phylum Chordata; class Mammalia; order Carnivora; family Phocidae; genus Phoca; species Phoca vitulina. Next base: position 14,553,556 of record NW_022589725.1, on the reverse strand, counting down.
TGCTGTGGAGGTCAGCCCTTGGCTTGGCTAGGGTCGGGACTCTACATCCCCGATTATTTCCAAGGCCCCTAAAACCAAGGCTAGCACTTGGGCAGGTTTCTGTTTTCTTTGTCAAAGAGTGTTGAGGCATTTCTCTGAGAGGTTCCTCTGCCTCTCTCACCAGCAGCCTGCTGGACCTGTGGCCCTGTGACCCTTGCGAACACCTACCTCACCAGTGGTATCAGGTTATTTTTAGCGGCTCAGGCGTGGCTGCTCTGTGTGTTGACCACAGCGGGGGCTGGCCTGTCTCAGCAGAGCCCAGGGAAGCCGCTGCTAACCCCTTCATGCGTCCACCTGAGCTTATGCCCAGCCTGGCATGCGTCTCACCTGTGAGCGCATGACTCCACAGAGCTCCCGCTGGCCCCTGCTCCTCACCTCTTTCCTACCAAGCCGATCCTCTTGATGTGAGCCACTTATCACCTCCAGAACCGTGGGGCTCCTGACTGCCCCAAACCCTGCCTGCCTTTCTCCTCACCGCAGTCCCACCGCCAGCTCCCTGGCACCTTCTCTCACCTGGAATGCCCCCCCCCCCCCGCCGTGGTCCTGCCTCCCCGCCAGAACGCTCACTTCTGGAGGCACAGGCTCGAACGTTTCACTGCCCTTGGATCTCTGATGGATTTGTGTGTGTGTGCCCAGGGCGGCTGGGCTCCTCTTCTTGAGCCCTCCCAGCTCGCCTCTGGGCACTGGAGGTGGTTTCTGAGCTGTGGCCATGCTGGGGAGGGAACAGGCCAAGGAAGACCCCTCCTCCCTCCTCCTGAGAGTGCCATCCTAGCCATTGCTTTTTTTTTTTTTCCCCCTAAACCAGGCTGTACCTGGTTTTATTAAAGATACCTTCTCATAAGCAGTCGTGGCAGGCCAGGGGTGTCCATCAGTAAAAAGAACACAGTGGCTGACCTCCATGGATGGCCAAACACGGAGCGTCACCACGACACTCGATGAGGTCTTCCTTTGCAGCTCTGACCAGCCATCCTTAAGGCGAGGGCGGCCTTGCTCACAGCTTTTCACCAGACAGCCATGTCTCTGAGGAAATGAAATGGAAATGGCAGAATTCTCTGTCTGAAGACCCAGGATCTTAAAACAGGAACCATGGCTCTTTTGAGTGACACCATCTCAATGTGGTTGCTCAAATGTCTTCAATGTGGTTGCTCAAATGTCTGCCTCACATAGTGCTTCCAACCCTGTCGATCTGCGGGGAGGCAGGTCCCAACATGCCCCTGGGTTTCAGGAGGTCAAGTCTGGGCTGAGGGTGGGGCGGCAAGAAGAGGACCCAAGGACACTGAAACCGATTTTAGTTCCCTCACAGCGCCAGGCGTCTGTTCGAAGGCGCCAATGTGCAGCCGGACCAGAACCCTCTGCCACAGAACCAAGAGGAAATCTCTATTAAAAAAAAAAAAGTTCAGCCCATTTTTAAGCCAGTTTCTGAGATATTAGTGACATTTAGTTCTTCCTCGAAGAACAAAAATCTTCCTTAAAGAACACAAAAACTCTGAGTGTGACAACACAGCTTCAAAAAGCAAAACATAGTTCTGCATTTTCATAAAACCTGATAAAAAATGTTATTCAACCTGTATGGTCCCAGAAGTAAAGCACCTCAAAAGGACACCCCTAGTCCCCCAGACCCAGTCTACACGGACTCCACTTTCTGTAGGGCTGTTTTATCCATATCAACCAGGGGACTCCCTTGTCCCCTTTGGGTAGCTTCACCCCCTTGTTTGCAGGGGCTTTTTTCCTTTATTGTAAGTTATAACATAAAACTTGTCATTTTAATAATTTTTAAGTGTACATTCGGTGACATTATTTATATTCACACCGTTGGGCAACCATCACCGCTGTGTGTTTCCCAAAACGTTTTCACCACCCCAAACAGAAACCATGTGCCCATGAGGCAATAACTTCCCATTCCCAAAACCCAGTCCCTCATAACCTCTATTCGACTTTCTGGCTCAGCGAGTCTGCCTATGCTAGATATTCCATCCAAGTGCAAGCATACAGTATTTGCCTTTTTGCATCTGGCTTCTTTCACTCAGCATAGTGTTTTCAAGGTTGCAGGGACCTTCCTGGCCTGGCCTCTGGCTCCCCCACCGTGGCCCCGGCACCCACTTGCTCTTCAGCCCATCTCTCCAGCACGGCGGCGAAGGTGGAGGGCAGGCTTCAGCCAGCCCAGAAGTCGCTCCTGCTTCTCCTTCTCGCACTGCTCAAATTCCAGCCCTTGAAGAGAACTAGGCACTGGCGGGAGCTTTGGGCCAAAAGCCTGGGGTCTTGGAGGCAGGAAAAGGAGACCAGAGAACAGGGTAACCAAGACTCTTCCCCAGGCAGAGGGTGAAGCAGGGTCAAGTGACTAACGGACCGAATGAGACCCCACTTAGGGTGACAGGCCCCAGCAGGTGACTCCAGCGTTTTGAGATTGGTCATCTGAGGTGTCTGAAGACATCTGAAGAGGAAGCTGGAGTGGGGAGAAGGGTTACAGGCTCCCTTTTAATCATGCTCCCCATCTTCCTTGATTTATTCCTGTGCCATTTAAGTCTGTCCCTTGGGGCACCCCCAGTGGCAGCTAAGTTGCAGAACACAATGGGTGGGTAGTGTCCGCTGCAGCAGCCCCTGCAGGAGGCAGCTTAGCCGGGGGTTTTCCCTGTCCCGGAACAGTCCTACCCTTTGACCCATGAATTCCATTTTTTGGACTCATCCAAAAAGGACACAGTCAGGGGCGCCTGGGTGGGCTCAGTCAGTTAAACGTCCAACTCTTGGTTTTGGCTCAGGTCATGATCTTGGGGTCATGAGATGGAGTCCCGTATCAGGCTCTGCATTCAGTGCAGAATCTGTGTGAGATTCTGTCTCCCTCTCCCTCTGCCCCTCCCGCCGCTTGCACGCATGCCCGTGCTATAAATAAATAAATAAATAAATAAAATCTTTACAAAGGACACAATCAGAAATACATACCAATATTCATGCACAAAGATGTTCCCTCTAGTACTGTTTTTAATAACCCCCAATAGGAAACAACCTAAGTAGCCAATCGTAAGTGAATGACTTAAATAAATTATTGTAAAATAGTACACAGCTATAGAAATGCTATCTGCAAAGAAAAACAAGATTTTTGATGGTGGGGGAAATGACTATGATGATGTTAAGCAAAAAAAAAAAAAATTTTTTTAAGCGGACTACATAATTTTCTGTACACATTTTAATATCAAGTACATAAGGAAGAGAAATCATAGGAAAGAAAAAAAACAGAAGCATATGCCAAGCTGCTTAGTGCCGTTATTGTTTTTTTTTTTTTCTTTACATCTTTCCACACATTGCAAATGCTCTACAAAAAGAACATGTGTTACTTTGATCTTTAGGACAAGAAAGCAATAAATGGGAGGACCAGGTCTCCTCTCCATGTGATTAAGGAGGGACCAGAATTTGGGAGGCGGGTACTGGAGGCCTGGGCCAGACCTGTGAGCCATATGGTACCTGCCCATGCTTTTGGGGGGACGCCGTGGGGGTGGGAGATGGGGTCAGGTGGTGGCGGCATGTGTGCACCAGGAAGCTGGCTCAGACCGGGGCTGGAAGCATAAATGTCTTCGAGGGCCTGGCAAGTATCATACTCACGTGAAAATGTGCATAGGAAATGGCGGGGACTATGACAAAACGGCAAGCTCCCGTCCCATCTGCAAGAAGGGGCTGCGGCAAAGCTGCAGTGGTTGTTGGCCATGTGGCAACGTGGGCCCTGGATGACCAGAACTTCCGTTTCTGAAAGCCACCAAATATTCCTGATTTTTTACCTGTGAACTCTTCCTAAACACTGGCCCCCAACTGCAACCTCTTCTCAGCACCTTTGGTCCACATCCACAGGCCGGCTGGGGTAGTCGAGCCGCCGGCTCGCAGCTCCGGCCTGTGCCTTCCTCCTCCTCAGGCTCTGTGTTCTCTGTGTGGGTGACAGGGTGTGGTGCTTGCCAGGGGAACCTGGGCACAGACTCAGAGTGGCTTCCTTTTGTTCTTTCTGCCAGAAAACGAACCTCCCTCTCCCCTGGTCTCCGGGATTATCGATTACAACATGCCCCTTACCTCCACGTACCTGAAGCAGATGAAGTTGCGAGTGATGAACTCCCAGGAACAGGTAAGGCGTCCGTCTCCCCTCGCCCTGCCTGGAAGCGTCCTAACCGGCCTGGATGTGGTTGGTTCTTTCCAAGATGTGGGGCCACAGCATGTGTAAACACACTGGAAATCAAAGAGGCCCTTATCTGGTGATCTGGGCCTTGCCGTCCAGGCCGAGGGGAAGGAAAGAATGTGTTCCTAGTTAGGGGGTCTGCTGGGCAGACCGCCCTGCCTGGTCTTCAGTGAAACCCAGGAAGCTCATCCTTCGTAGAACTTTCCGCAAGGGCATGAGCAAGGGAGGGGTTGTGCATGAGCTGTAGACCTTGGCTCTTCAGTTGTTCTCTCTCTGCTTTGCCCTTTGTCTGCAATGTCGCTCACCTCCTTTCCCCAGGGAGGTGAGAGAGGGGCCCTGGCTGCTCGCCTGTGGCCACTGTCACTCTGGGAGCCCAGGGGGGCCAGAAGGATGGGCCTTGGCGGGTGGCCCGTGTGAGATAAGGCCCTGGGGCCCCCTGGCTGTCCAAGACTCCCCAGCTGTAGATTGCCAAGTGCTTTCAGGCACCATGGAAACAGGCTATGAAAAGAAAACCACTCTCGCCTGCCTCCCCACACAGTCTACCTTCTAGCCCTTTGCAAAGCAAGTAGCATGACTGTCCTTCAGGGAAGGACTAGGTGAATGCCACCCCCTCCCTCCACCACTGCCTAAAACCAGGGTCATAATTTCTCATCTCCGGCTTCAAATTTTCTCATCTGTTGTGACATATGAACCTACTATACCTTTGAGGCCTACCTGGGGGAATGGGTCTCCCCCCTCCCCAACTAAAAGTCTGACTTCCAGCGCTGGGGGGCATGCTGTCCCACATACTGCTGGTCTCCTTGACAACCCGAGCATGCGTACACAGAGTGGGTGCTGGTAGCACAGCCAGCTCCAAGGTGATGTAACAGGACGTGTTCAGGTAGCATCTGGGGATGTGGCACCCGGTTCGAGGACTTGAGCTGGCTGGCTTGAATGTGCCACGTTCTGCCCTCCCCTAAGGGAGGAGGGATGGTGTGTCCCCCCATCCCCATGCCCCAGCCCCTGAAGGTTGGAGGAAGTAAGCTTTGTTCTGGGTGATAGAGTTGTTCGTGTCTCTGTATCTCCTACATCTCTTCACCTGAGGTGGTCTATTCTGTGATGGTGACACCCCTAAGAAATGTCATATGATCAAAAATAATGTCAGTGGGGAAAATGGCGTGGGGGTTTCTAACTCACAACAGTAAAATTGTTTCTGTGCAGGAATGTCAGTAATAAAGGTGGGGTTTTGTTACTAGTTATAAACTCTAAACACCACTGTGCAGGTTCAGCAGGAGATCTCTGACTCTCATTCAAGAGTAATTTCTTTTCCTGTAACCATCCACACTGTCATGAGCACCTGGCTTCTCACACATTCTTATCACCGTGCTCATCTGTCACCGTGAAGTGCAGAGTCACCTGAACAGCTAGTAGGACAGCCTCACGGCTCTGTCTTTCCTACGAAGTGGTGCTAGATCCAGATCACCACCGGAACCAGGAGTGGTCAGTGTAGCCCGCATTGTGATCCCTCATTACTGGATCCTGTTGTAGTTTGTCCTGTTATACAAATTCTTACTGTCTGTGGGGAATTAAATCTATTGGTTAGGTACATTGGCAAGGACTCAATCATTCAACCAATATTTATGGAGCCCTACTCCATGAGCCAGGCTCTAGGGAGGAGCAAGTCTTAGGAACTACTGTTACTAGTTCTTCTTATGATTTGGGGGAAACAGACACTAATGAAAAAAAATCACACACCAGTGCCCAGCTCAGAGCAGGTAGCAATAAACAGTGGGGGGAAAGATGAGTCAGTCATCACAGTGCACCTGTGATGAGGGCTGTGCGTGAGAACACACGGTGCTGCGAGTACTCTTAGATGGCCATGACGGGTGAATCAAAGCAGGGCTTTGCCTCAGAAAGGGATGCATGAGCTGAGAAGGAGGTCTGAAGGGAAGAGCTCCAGGCCAAGGAAACAGCTTGTGCAAAGGCCCTGTGGCTCAAGGGAGGACAGCACCCATGAGAATCTGAGAGGCTGATATGGCTGGTGCAGAAGTGTGAGGTATTCTGTTGCTGAAAGAAAAGGGAGAAGACACACATGCTGGGCAAAGAAGCACTCGATGGGTATCTGTGAATGAACCGAAGTTCATGAAACAAGATGGTTGAATTACCCTGCTGAGGTTTGGGCTACTCACAAAGGAAAGGCAGATTATGGGAAGGTGTTTTTCCCCAGGGTGCTCTGAGAGTCCAGCTGGGGCTGACGTTGAGAGCAGGTGTCTCAGAGGCAACTGTGTCTTCCTCGCCTTCATTCGTAGTTTCCCAGGTGGGGGTTTTCGGACAGTATCCAATGTTCTCCCTTGTGCTGCTGGAGATCAAAGGTGTAGACCTTCCTTGCACACACCGGGCAGGAGAAACAACATCACACCTAGCACGTGTGGTCTTTCATCTGCCAGGCTCCAGCACTTGCCACATAGCCCTGAGCTGTCTAGGCCTCAGTCTCTCAGGCAGTCCCTGTTCTTCATAGCTGGGCACATGGCGAAACAAGCAATCCCAGTGCTCACCAGATTATTTCTCTGCAGGGGCAAGGAAGGGCCAAGGACCCAGAGGTCTCTGATTCTTCAGCTTTGAGTTGGAACGAAAAATACATATATTTGAATTGGTAGCTTCTCTCCTGCAGGGAGGTCAGAGTTGGGCTCCCCTTGGGATCAGTCAATGGGCTGCTATACAAACGCAGCTGGGGGCCCAGCTCTGCCACTGTCAGGTCCCATGTGCTGACAAGGCTCTGAAAGTGGCTTCGTTCCCTGAAGCATCCCTCTGACCCTGCAATGCTGACAGAGGGCACCTATCGTGTTTGCAAATCACTCGTGCAGGCCGTATGGAAAATCAACCCAATTCTAAAGGAACAGGAGCTGGGATACATGATATTTTATTAATGCCAAACAAAGCTCTACATCTAAAAACTCTGGGTGAGAAAAATCCCGATAATTGGCTTTTTCCAGGCTGAGATATCCAGGAGACAAGTAGTACGGCAAATAGAACATTTTCCCCTCACTTTGCTTGGAGCAGGCAATGAACAGGAGGTGGGGTTTATGTGTGAACTGGACAGAGCCACGTTACGTGTTGTCCAGTTGCATCAGATTAATATGCGGGGAAATGGGCCCTTCTCCACAGAGGATATTAGGTAATATGAAAATCTAATAATATTCACACAAAGAAAAAAGATTCTTCTTGAGGGCTGATTCAATGCAGCAAATATTTATGGTGACCTCCATATGCAAGACATTGGGGGGGTCAGACTTGAGCCTCCCAGGATCTCCTCCCTAAGATACAGAGCCCAGGAGCTAACATCTCAGTGGCCAGACTGAGCTGAAAATAGGGGAGTGTAGTCCTATAAACTCTTTTTTTTCCCCTTACTTGGGAAAATTCTTATAAAGACATAAAACGGAAATCACATTTAGTTCTACCAAGGAACGTACGAGGAATACATTTTCTTGGGGGCAGGGTAGGAAGACTTCATGAGACGTGGACTGCCTTGGAAAATGCTCTGTAGCGTTCTCGGATAAAATGAGGTCCCAGGGAGGGGGGCCGCACTCACAGGGTAAGAGGCAGGCCTCTGTCCTCTACAGTGGCCCAGCTGGCAAATCCCCTTTTAGGGCTGTGGGCCCTAAAGATACACCAAAGAGGAGCACTAGGGTCTCTTCTCCACGCAGCCACTGGATTTCTTTTCTGCGTAACTTGGTTTTCTTTTCTTTTAATTACACAAGTAACACCTGGCCACAGTAGCCAAAAGCAAAAGCATGGTGATAAAAGTCGCCACCATCCCACCACTCAGGTCACTGTGAATATTTTGGGGTCCAGCCTTCCAGACTATTGAATAGAAAGAGGATTAGCCTCTACAAACAACCTGCTTTGCTTTTCCAGTGCTGATTTTCCATTTTATCAGAGCCTCTTTATCCTCTGGGCCTAGACGTTTCTACCTACCAAATAAGCTGGTTTTATAATTTTCCTGTCATTCACTCTCTCCTTCACCCCCGTATCTACCCATCCATCCACCCACCCATCCACATACCCACCCATCCATCCATCCATCCATCCATCCATCCATCCATCCATTGCTCACCGTAGCCAGGCATGGCTGCAGGTGCTAAGGAGATAGTGGTGAACAGAAGAGAGTCTATGCCCTGCTAGCTCTCACAGTTCAGTGAGAGAGACAAGGAAAACCAAAATCAACACTCTGGGGTTTTAGAGGAGGAGCAGAGGAAGGACAAGGGAGTGAGCTGGGTAGGTGCTCTTGTAAGGCACTGGATTATTATTAATTAGGCGCCTGTTCTGGGGCACCTGGGTGACTCAGTTGGTTAAGCGTCTGACTCTTGGTTTTGGCTCAGGTCATGATCTCAGAGTTGTGGGATTGAGCCCCTGCACTGGGTGTAGAGCCTGCTTAAGATTCTCTCTCTCCCTCTCCCTCTGACCTCCCCCTCCTTATCTCTCTAAAATAAATAAATAAAATTAGGCACCTGTTCTGGGTGCAGCACTTCACACCCTTTACCCCTTGCCTTCACAGTTCTGCAAGGTCCCATTATTATCCTCATTTGGCAGATCCCGTAGCTGTGGCTCAGAAAGGTTCAGCACTTGCTCAAGGTCACACAACCACTGACATGAATGAAACTCAGATCTCTCCCATCCCTGAACCTGTGCACCTGCCAGGGCCCCAAGCCCAGCTTCTCTCCACACTTACTGAAACAGATGTGCCGCCCGTGGGGTTGGTGGAGGGAAAATGTCCTTGGCAGAGTTGCTGACAGAGCACGTCAGGGTTTTGTTTGGCCTGGGAACTGGGATCTGCCTTAAATACATGATTACATGATGCTTAAGGAAATACCGCAAGAAGAATTTGGCCTGGGGGGGGGGGGAGCGGGGGCTGGGGTTGGGAGGGAGGTCACCTCTACCTTGCAAATGCTCAGTGATCTGCAGGGGTACACATACAATTTGATATGCATATTATGGGTGATGGTATCCTGATCTTCCCTGAGATCCCCATGTTTGAACCGAGACCCTAATGTAGAAATCATATCCAGATCTGGAAGGAGAGGGACAAATTGTCTGTACTCCTTCCCCGGACACATACTTCCATTTTATAGATATGGAGGCTGAGACCCCTGGATCAGCTCTTTTTTGATTCCCACACCCCCTCGATTCCTTTGCTCTGCCCAGAGTGGGAAGGCTGTCAGCACCTCCTTCAGCCTCCCCTTTCTCCAGTTCCTGAAGCAGCGCTAATGTCCTGCTAATGGATTTAATGGTTCTCCCAGCAGCGTGTGAAAGGAGCTGCTCCATTGTTTAAGCCCCAGTGACGGGGGCTTTTACTTGTCTCCATTAACCTCTGCCTCTCTCTCCTCTGCCTCTCTCCTGGCTGAGTTTTGCGTGGGTCCTAGAGGGTCGGAGAGGAGGGGGAGGATTCCCCTTCTCCTCTCCCCAGCACACATGTGGGGCCTGCAAGGTCCACAGCCCCGGCCCCCCGGGCCCCTGGCGTCTCCAGAGCTCGGGCCTTCATGCTCCTTGCAGCCAGCCAGCATGGAGCAGCACTTTCTTAGCCGGGATGCCAGCCCACGCCCCTCGAGGCAGGCTGAGGGTACCAATTCCACTGCCTACCAGCTGTGTGACTTGGGGCAAATTGCTTCACTCTCGGTGCTTTATTACTTGGGAGTAATAATAATACACCTAACTCACAGCGTTATTCCAAGAGTTAAATGATGCAAAGCAAGCTCAGGACTGAGCACGGCGCCTGGCACATGAGAAGCACAGGGGAAATCTCGGTGACCTCTACTGCCATTATGCACCTGGTGTCTAAACAGACACAGTGAATGACCTTGTCCAAGAGACCAGGGCCATAAAGATGAATAAGAGTATAATTGTTCTCAAGGAGCTTTTCTTAGTAGATGGGACAGCAGTCATGGAGCTGTGACCCAGACAGAAAACAGAGGCAAGAAGGGGCCAGGAACCTGCCAGGCAGTTCAGGGGACGTTTGCTTATTTTAAAACCCCCCTGGGCAAAGAGGGCCCAGGTAAGGGGAGTTGAGAGGTGACAGCTCTAGGAGGCGAAGCCAGTTTGGAGAAAGGAGGAGGAAGAAGAAAGACGGACGAGGAAGAGGCGCAGAGCATGGGCCTTCCTTGCAGTGAGGCTACATGAGAGCCCTTTCCTCAGCCAGCACTGAGGAGCTAGGCAAGGATTTGGGCAGGAAATGAACATAATCCAAGTGTGGAATTTTCTCAGGTTCCAATCTCCTTAAGTGTAGGAGGTAATAAGCCCACTCCAAAAAGCGCTCCACATTCACTTTTTTTTTAAATTGTGATAAAATATTTGTAACATAAAAGTTGCCACTTTAACCATTTTTTAAAGTTTATTTATATTGTTTAGTAATCTCTACACCCAACATGGGGCTCAAACTCATAAACCCGAGATCAAGAGTCGTGGGCTCTTCAGACTGAGCCAGTCGGGCACGCTGCCATTTTAAACTTTTTTTTTTTAAAGATTTTATTTATTTATTTGAGAGAGAGAGAGAAAGGGAGAGCACAAGCAGGGGGAGGGGCAGAGGGAGAGGGAGAAGCAGCCTCCCCGTTGAGCAGGGTGCCCCACGTGGGACTCAGTCCCAGGACCCCAGGGTCATGACCTGAGCTGAAGGCAGATGCTTAACCAAATGAGTCACCCAGGTGCCCCCATTTTAACCATTTTAAAGTAGACCATTCAGTGGCATTAAGTACATTCACAATGTTGAGCAACCATCACCACTATCTCCAAAATTTTTCCATCACCCCAAACAGAAGCTCTGCAACCATTAAGCAGTAACTCCCATTCTCTCCTCCTCCAGCCCCTGGTAGCCACTGTTTTACTTTCTGTCTCTATAAATGTGACTATCTACGTACCTATATAAGTGGAATCACATATTTGTCCCTCTGTATCTGGCTCATTCACTTAGCGTAATGTGTCCAAAGTCCACTCATGTTGTAGCAGGTGTCAGAACTTCAGTCCTTTTTATGGCTCAGTAATATTCCATCACTTGCTAGACTACATTTTATTTATCCCTTCACCCACTGATGGACATTTGGGTTGTTTCCACTTTTTGACTAACTGCATTCACTTTTTAATCTTTTGGACCAGGTTGCAGAACAGAGAAGAATTAAAGCAGGGCTCTGTTCCTTCTCTCTCTAAGTCCTTGCCCCGATTTGTGGCTTTCTTTTCTCATGAACATTCTCAGCCTCCAAAGGACCCCAAGAAATGGGTAGACCCAAAGAAGAAGTGAGAGCCTGTCACTTAACCTAAACAGTGCCTAATTCACAGGGCTCCTACCTGTGGAGAACCCATGAGCACTGACTCTGATACACAGATTGAAGAGCTTGATAACAATAATGATCCCCAAGGCACCTGGCTGGCTCAGTCCAAATAGCGTGTGACTCTATTTTGGGGTTGTGAGTTTGAGCCCCCCGTTGGATGTAGAGATTACTTTAAAAAAATAAAATCTTTTTTTTTTTTTAAGATTTTATTTATTTATTTGACAGAGAGATAGAGAGAGAGAGCACAAGTAGGCAGAGTGGCAGGCAGAGGGAGAGGGAGAAGCAGGCTCTCCACCGAGCAGGGAGCCAGATGCGGGGCTCGATCCCAGGACCCCAGGATCATGACCTGAGCCGAAGGGAGCCGCTTAACTGACTGATCCACCCAGGTGCCCTAAAATCTTTAAAACAAAACAAAAAAATAATGATCTCCTCCTTCCCCTTCCTCAGGTTGCACTGCAGCCCAGGCAAGATGTGAGCTCAGAGGAGAAATAGCAGAAAGGAAATGTTTCCATGTCCCCTGTTGTGGCTCAGTGTAGGTAACCTTTGATGGGCTATTAAGGAAGCAGAGGTTCTGATGTATTTTTTAAAAATTAAACAGTAATTTCCATGGAATAGAAATAGAATTTAGATCTTTTAAACCCCTAGAAAAAAAATAAAAGAAACAAAGAAAACCTGATCAATGCAGCAAGAGTAATTAAATGAGGGAATAAAAGAAGAAGCAACCAAAAAGAGATATGATAAATAAGCTAACAGGAACAAGACCAAATACCAGTAAATCACAGTAAATGTAAATGGGTTAGATTCCACTGCAAAGAGTAAAAAAACCTCCAGTGAGGGTTTTTAAAGGCAAAATCCATTTGGTATTTACAAAAGACTTTTTTTTTTTTTAAATGACACAAAAACAAAGACAAAAAGAAGAGAAAGAGAAGGCAGTGCTGCTACTATCAAACAAGTAAATGTTCAAGGCAAAAAAGCACTAAATAGGGCAAAGTGAGATATTTTATGTTGATCAAAGGCCGTTTCCCAGTAGGATTTCAGAGCCTCTTGACCTTGGAGGTCTGCCCTTGGGGGAGGTTGAGGAGGTGGTTGGTGCTGTGGAACCTAAGTGGCACCTTTAGGCTTCACCATGAGAGGCAGCATCCTTCTTCCATGGCCCCTTCATCAGTCTCTTCACCTTTGTAATTTGTACTACTGTGTTGTTATAGCCACTTCTGTAGACCAGTATCTTCAAACTTTGAGCATCTCTGTTTTTGCTCTTGGAAATGTGCATGGAGTAGTATATGGAGTGCACCCTGTGGAACTTGTGAGAATGTGGGTCTTCTGCCTTGGCTACCTGGAGTTTAGTCCTCCTCCTCTCCCCACTGGGTTCATCCACCAAGGCATGCTGGGACCACTTTCTCAGTTCCCAGCTTCCTTCTTTTCTCCCAACTCCTGGCCTTCCTGGTTTCCTTCTCTTGTTCCATCTCTTGCCTCCTGCCTCTCAGATACCCTCAACAGGCCTCTAGGATCAAGCCCACCGTTACTTGTTATGTTGTTGAACTGAGGGGGGCACAGCTTGCCTCCATGAGAGCCCAAAATGGCCCTGGCTCCATTTTCAAGATCTGAGAGGCTATAGCCCAAACCTCTTTCTGTCTCAGTAAATCTCTGGCACCGTGGAAGGTTTGTGCTGCAGTGAGAAAAACAAAAAGCAACTAAAATACTGACCTTGACCAAGGCTGCTGTTTGGATTTTTCCAGGCAAAGAATGATCGTTGGAGGATTTCTGCTGTGAGATGATGTGCGGGTGGGGCAGTTGCTCTCAGATTCTGCCCTGTGCCCCTCAGCCCCTCTCCCATAACTCCAAGGTGATTCGTGCTCAGAGATAGCATCTCAAGTGGCCCTTTATCTTTTTGTTGTTGTTGTTGATTTGTATTCATTTTTATTTTTATCAATAGAATACATATTTTAAAAATCATATAGAAAAACAGCAGACACTGCCCTGGCCTCCCCACTTTAATTTCTTTTTTCAGAGACAGCCTCTTTTTTTTCTTTCTTTCTTTTTTTTTAAGATTTTATTTATTTATTTGACAGAGAGACACAGCGAGAGAGGGAATACAAGCAGGGGGAGTGGGAGAGGGAGAAGCAGGCTTCCCGCTGAGCAGGGAGCCCCATGCGGGGCTCGATCCCAGGACCCTGGGATCATGACCTGAGCCGAAGGCAGACGCTTCACTGACTGAGCCACCCAGGAGCCCCGACAGCCTCTTTTCTTATCTTTTAGCTCTCTCTTCTGGTTTTAACTTTTGTTTCTAAATAACATATGCTTATGCTGCTAGTTCTTGATTTTTAAATTTGGGCTGTTTTGGTTGATGTTTAATTTCTTGCTGTAGGAGATAAGTATTTATACTATCACACCCTTAAATAAATACACCTATTATTTCCCCTTCCTCCATCCCTCAATATTATCCAAACCTCTCTATTTGGATAAATCATTTCATTATCTATATTATTATGACTGTGCATATATTATTCATAGCTGAGCCAATTAGCATACTGTGATTACATTTCCTTTCTTTTGATTCTCCAGAGTTAGCCATTGCCTCTTTTTTCCCCAAACTTAGCCCTTTATCTTTTGATCTTGCTTATGATGTGTGTTTTGTCATTTTTATTTTTATGTCTTCAATTTCTTTTTTTTCTTTAATGGCTTCTGCATTTGAGTCTTTATAAAGCTAAATGATTCCACTCTACCTCTATGTTCTCTTTTAGTACTTTCATTTATTAAAAAAGATGTATTTATTTATTTGAGAGAGAGAGAGTGTGAGAGCCAGTGGGGTGGGGCAGAAGGAGAGGGAGAAAGAGAATCTTAAGCAGGCTCCCCACTGAGCATGGAGCCTGATACAAGGCTCTATCTCATGACCCTGAGATCATGACCTGACCAAAATCAAGGGTCGTATGCTTAACCGACTGAGCCACCCAGGTACCCCCAATGTTTTCACTTTTTTAAATAGGCTACTTTTTAGAAAAGTTTTAGATTTACAGAAAAATTGAGAAGATAGTACAGAATTCCCACATGATCCACTCTCCCCCCACACACACACAGTTTCCCATATTCTTTTTTTTTAAGGATTTTTATTTATTTATTTAACAGAGATAGAGAGAGAGCACAAGTAGGCAGAGCGGCAGACAGAGGGAGAGGGAGAAGCAGGCTCTCTGCCGAGCAGGGAGCCCAATGCGGGGCTCGATCCCAGGACCCTGGGATCACGCCTGAGCCGAAGGCAGCCGCTTAACCGACTGAGCCACTCAGGCGCCCCCACAGTTTCCCATATTAACATTTTATGTGGTTGGTATACATTTGTTATAATTAATGAAACAATATCGACACATTACTGTTAACTAAAGTCCATAGTTTATTTAGATTTCCTTAGTTTTTACCTAATTTCCTTTTTTCTGTTCCACAATCTGATTGGGGATACCACATTACATTTAGTTGTCATGTCTCCTCAAGCTCCTCTCATCTGTGACAGTTGTTCTGCTTTCACTTGTTTTTGATGACCTTGACAGTTTTGAAACATACTGGTCAGGTATTTTGTAGAATTCTGGAATTTGTCTGATGTTTTTCTTTTTCTCTTTTATTTATTTATTTTTATATGTTTAAAGATTTTATTTATTTATTTTGAGAGAGAGAGCATGAGCGAGGGGGAGGGGCAGAGAGAGAGGGAGAAGCAGATTCTTTTTAATGATTGATTTGAATTTCACTCATTTTCCTTTTTCTTTTTAAGATTTATTTATTTTGGGGGCACCTGGGTGGCTCAGTCGGTTGAGCATCTGCCTTCAGCTCAGGTCATGATCTCGGGGTCCTGGGACCCAGACCCTGCATCTCTCTCTCCCTCTACCTCTCCCCCAGCTTGTGCTCTCTTGTTCACTCTCTCTCAAATAAATAAATAAAATCTTAAAAAATATATATTTACTTATTTTTATTTGAGAAAGAGAGTGAGCGAGCAGGGTGGGGAGGAACAGAGGGAGAGAGAATCCTAAGCAGACTCTGCACTGAGAGCAGAGCCTGATGCGAGGCTCGATCTCACAACCTGAGCCCAAACCAAGAATAGGCACTTAACCCACTGTGCCACCCAGGTGCCCCTTGTCTGATATTTTTCTCAGTATAAAACTGGAGTTATGGGTTATTCAGGGGAAGACCCCAGACATAGAGTTCCATCCTTGCCACATCATATCAAAGGTACATACTGTCAATATGATTCATGACTATTGGCGTTGGCCTTGGTCACACCTGGCTGAGATAATGTTTGTCAGGTTTCAAAACTGTAAAGCTACTCTTCCCCCCGCCCCATACCGTACACTTTGGCAGGACGTTGCTCTGTGCGGCCCACACCTAAGGAGTGGGGGTTATAATTTCCCTGCTTGAAGACAAGGTTTCTACATATATTATTTGGAATTCTTTTGCATGGGAGATTTGCCTCTCCTTCCTCATTTATATATTTATTTAATCTTTCAATAATTTATTTATATGGCTATTTATTTTACATTTTGGGTTATAACCCGATACTACTTTATTTCTTTTGATGCTGAAACTGGTTCCAGCTTTGGCCACTGGGAGCTCTTACAGTTGGTTCCTGTGGTCTTTGGACATACCCCGATTGAGGGGCTTGGGGGGTTGTTTTTTGTAGGATTTCATTTTGTATTGTGTTGTTTTAGTGTTTCTTTACTTTTTGGCACTATAAGAAGCTCCAGGCTCACCTTGTATATTTCCTGCCCTAATGCTAGAATCAGCCATATCTCAAAGGAGCTCTGATTCCTTTTATTGAAGAATCATATTAAAAACCACGATCTGGGTGGTAAGTGTGCTTATTGCGACTGGGGTGTCCTTCCTTTTAGACCCTTTAAGCTGAAAAAGCAAAAACTAAGCACGTTTTTATTTTTCAATTAATCTCTGATCCATTTGGAGCTTATCCTGGTGTATTCTGAGATGTGGATCCTGCTTTACCCTCTGTGTCAGCATCATTTATTAAAGAATCTATTTTCTCCCCCATTGATTTGAGATGCCACCTTTATAATTTACTAAATTTCCATCTGAAACAGAATCTACTTCTCTTCAGTCCATTGGCCTCTTTGTCTATTCCTGTACCAGCCCCAAACTGTTTTAAGTGTTAAGACTAATATGTCTTAATATCTAGTAGGAATGGTTCTCCTCCTTGATGTCCTTTTCAAAGTTATCTTGGCTTAAAAAGAAAGTTATTTGAAAAAAATTGTTTAATGCCTAAAAATTTTTGCATCTCCTTCTTGGTGGGGTAAAGATAACATAGAGGCACTATTGATCTGACCACGCAAATATGAAGTCAAGACGCTTTTACTGCAGGCCTTTCTGTTCACCAAAAAACAAGGGTGGATTGTGAGCCAGGAGCATCACGATCCCAGGGTTAGAATCTGGGGGCTATAAACAACAACAACCCAGCATTCCCAGCCTCCTAAAGATGGTGTTAAGCAAAAGAAGACATTTCTACATTTTAGAGGGACAGTTTTCTTGGAAACCTCTCTTTGAGAGGACAAAATAGGGAATAAAAAACCCATTGTCAAACATCTTTTTAGTTTAGTTTAGCTTAGCTTTATTTTATTTCATTTCATTTTATTTTATTTTAAGTAAGCTCTACACCCAATGTGGGGCTTGAACTCACAGCCCCAAGATTAAGAGCTGCGTGCTGTACTGACTGAGCCAGCCAGGCGCCCCTAAACATCTTTGTTATAGGGCATTATTTTAGGGACCAATACACATTATTGAGAATGCTCAGGTACTTTCTGGAAACTTGCTGCAGTTTCCGGATACTCAAATAAAATTAGCATAATGGCTGTTTTGCTAGGACAGCCTGGGTTCAGAGAGATCTGCGTCTCTTCTTTCTTCCTGCTTCCCTGAAGCTGTGTGGGGGAAAAAAGCAGAAAACAACCAGCATCCTGTCTCAAAAGCCAGTTGCCTGATGGAGCCAGTAGATACCCCAAACCTAAAGAGCTCATTGTCCCCATCGGTTCTGAAAGGTTCAGTCCCCTTCCAGGCTGCTGACCTCTTCCCCCATACATGGGAGGATGCCGACCTGGCCTTTCAACCCCATTATCCAGGGAAAAAAATGCACACAGTGCCCATAATTTACTGGTGCAGGCAGAAGAGCTGCCTGGTACCACAAGCAGACTCCTGTGCACAGGGCTAGACGCGGGGATGCTTTATCTGTGTCAAGGGAAAAGCCGGGGGCAAGGTCAGGAGCCGCTTACCTGGGCTTCCATAAACAGGAGGCGGCAGCTCTGTCTTCTCGGAGCTCGGGCTGTAAGCCTCCCCTGGGAGGTACCCCGGGTAGCTGAGTCCCGATCCGTCTTTAAGGACAAGAGAGACCCAGCAGGAGAGGAGGTGTCTCTCCTGGGCCGGGCCAGGAAGGAGCAACTCAAAGCATCCAGATGGTCACTGAACCGACAGCTGACCTTGTGACCCTCCCTACTCTGGGCCCAGCCTGACCGAGACCCAGAAGGGCCCTGTCTTGTGACTAAGTCCTGTTGGGTTGTTGTTGTCGTTGCCGTTTTGAACAACTAAACTCCTAACTCCAGTTTTCAGAGTATCTCTTTCATTTAGAGCAAGGGAGGGTATATGGGGCAGGTATTTTCTCCAGCCCTCCCTGTTTTTTGCCACATTTTTTTTAGGGCAAGACCCTTGGTGGCTTTGTCTAGCCTTCCACTGAAGGCCCTGAAATACAGTCTCTGGGCCCCTCAAGGCTGAGCATTTGTGGGCCGTGGCTTTTCCATAGATTCTCGACCCACCCTGACTCTTGCCACCATTATGGCTCCTTCTCACGTGGGGTGCAGCGGGGTCCCGGCACCCCAGCAAAGAGCTGCTGGAGGAGATCTGACCCAGTTGGGGGGTGCGGGGGGGCGGGTGAGCTGGCCTCTGTCACCAGACCTGGGGGACGCGGGAGGGCTTCAGACGCTTTAAATCTCCAGCTGATGTCTGGAGATCAATTAGAGATAATGGCTTTGGGTGGACGCAAGGAAGCATGGCCAAGATTTTCCTGGTTATGATCGTGTTTACCTCATTAGCAGCCTTAGCAGCCTTTTTTTTTTTTTTTTTTTTTTTGAGGGTGGGATGGCACCGTGTTGCACTGTGAATTTGTGCTGGCTGCTTTGTTCCACTCAGGGTGACCAGGCGTGGACGCCGGGCAGCCGGCAGCTCCCCCCCGGCTCCACTCAGATGGAGGAGACAGAGGCCCACGGCTTCTGCTCACAGCCCACCAGACCCTTGTCCTCCCTGTGACCCTGTGTTTGTATATTTGTAAAATTTTTTCTTCCTTCCTTCATTAAAAAAATCATTGAAGTTCCTACTATGTTCTGGACACTGTTCTGAGTGTGGAAGATACAGCAGTGAAAGAGACAGATAAGGAGCCTACTCTCAGGGAACTCCCAGGCTGTAGCGATGATAAACAAGTCAGTAAGAAAAAATATGCAAAAGTGAGAAGTTTGGGGCAGAGAATTCAAATAGGGACAGTTGATAGACTGCACCTCTGGGTGAGAAGGCCTCTCTCAAGAGGTGGCAGTCCAAGCCCAGAATGATAAGAGGGAGCCAGACCTGTGGCAATGAAGGAGAAAAGGCCTTGCAGGTGGAGGAGTCAGCAGGTGCAAAGGCCCTGGGGAGGCACAGCACGGGGGCCAGGACAGAGGGAGTAAGGCAGAGACAGGCTTGCGATAAGCTTGAGCAGTCTGTAGAAGAACTCTCTCGGGGCCTGCCAGCTGGATTCAAAGTTTGTTGTGTGCAGTGTGAAACCTCATGCTGCGTTTTCCTCCAGCAGAGGAGAGCAGGGGCTTAACTGGGATGACAGTGAGCAGAGACAAGCAGCCAGGGGAGAGTACAGGGACTCTGGTTCTAGGTATGGCCCTGCTCCTGAACAGCTATCTAGCTTTCACTTCTCTATGCTGCAGCTTCCCTGTTACTGAAACAGCAGGTTCTGGCCAGACTTCAGTGGTTTCCAAAGTTTGCTTTTTGACAGAGGAACCCCTTTCTTCAAGGAAATCCTTCTGGGGAGGAAGCCCAGCATCTCAAGGGTCAGCAGTAGGCAGGCATGTCGCTGGCAAAGCCGGCAAAGGGCCCCAGAGCTCTGCCCGCCTTCCCCTCCTGTGCCCAGGCAGCAGCCCCTCCACCCTTCCTAGGACCCCAGTAACAGGGCCTGGATAGCCCTGAGCTTTGGGCTGGAGTGCTAAAGACAGGCAGAAGGGCTCAGCCCAGCAGGATCACAAGCAGCCTGGCCTCAGGCCAGCACTCCTTTCTTTCCTGTAGTTTCCTCCCCGGTAGAAATGAGTAACAGAGCCCATGCCTTGCTATCCCCATGGTTGTTTTAAGGCGTGGATCTTTGGAATGGCTCTAAGTGCCTCAAGAGAAAAATAGCACAGAAACAGAAGATACTTTTTAACTGGTGCACTGCTGTGGCTCAGGAAGCGTCCGGGCACGACCGTGCAGTAGCCTGGGCAGCTTTCCCCCCTGCGGAGTTCATGAGGAAAGGGAATAAGTGCTCTGCCTTCTCCCAGGCACCACGCACGGACATAGCCCCCTTCCTTCGTCTTCTTAAGGAGTTGACATTCTAGAGAAAAGGCCATGTAGGAGTGGGGTCCTTGCTGTCCAGTCCATCCGCATCCTCATGCAGGAATCCCGTGAGTCAGTCAGGGATGCTTCTGACTGCAAGACAAAAACTCAGCTGACTGTTTAGCCAAACGTGACGTTGTTTCTCTCCTGCAACAAGAGGGGTGGAGGAGCCATTGTTGGTGTGAACGTCTACGGTGTCGTTGATGCCTCTGTGATGTTGCGGACCTTTTCCTCATGTTTGCAAGTTGGCTGCAACTATCTTGTCCACATTCAAGGTGAGAGGAAGATGGGCAGGGGTGGTGTACGCTCAGTCCAGCAAAGCAAAAGCTTTCCCAGAAAATTGCCAATAGACTTTTGTTGACATCGCATTGGCCAGGGTCCCATGGCTACCCCCCAGCTGCAAGGGAGGCTGAGAGAGAAAGAATTTTGTTTTCCCACCCTCTCTAGTTGAGGAAGGGAAGGGAGAAATGGTGAGTTTGGGTAGCAGGTAAATCAGTCCAAAGTATCCCCCATGGCCTGGGTGCCATCAACTGAGCTTGACACTGCCCTTGGGTATTAAGATGCCAAAGGACTGGGCAGGAGAAAAGAGTAATAGGGAAGGAAACAGAGGAGAAGCAGGGAGGAAGGAGGAGGGAAGGAACGGTTGTTGAAGGCCTTCTGTGTGCCCGGTGCCCCACATGTCTGGGGAAACTGAGGCTCAGCCTCAGAGAGCTTAGGTGACTTGTCCAAAGTCATAGAGCTAGTGTGAGAGAGAGCCCTGTTCCTTCTGACATTAATCTGTTATTTCCCAAGGGAAGGGGAAGGAGGAGAGAAAGGAAAAAGAAGGTGATAGTGAGCTAGGGACAGGCCAAGGCCCCCAGCGGCACCAGCACCATCGGCTTCATGGGGGCAGGCCCACATCTCCTTAGCTCAGCACCACAGTCCTGGCACCTGGGCGGGACCCAGCACACAGTAGGCGCTCAGTGTTCCGAACTACTTTATCTTTCACGCTGTCATCGACATGATGGTAACTAAGGTTCACGCAAGTGTTCCGCACTGGGCGCCAGCCACGCCCCCTGCAGGCGGCTCTGCATTTAAGCCTCACAGCAGCCTTCAGAGAGAGTCCCTGTCGTCCCCCAGCTCAGAGATGAGAAAACCAAGACTCAGAGAGGTTAGGTTGCCTGCCTGAGGTCACATCGAGGAAGGGCCTGAATGCAAACAGAACACAGCCCAGTCACCTGCTCCCCTGCTCTACCCCCACCCTGGTGCTGCCCCCCAGGCACATGGCTCTAGCCATCAGAAAGGCCTCCTTGCCTTGTCTGCCCCACACACATCCCCAGCTGTGGACTCCGTCACGGAGGGGTTTAGGGTGAAAACAGGAAGTGCTACCCACCCCTTTCTCTTGACAACCTGTCCCTACCTCCCAGCATGGCTTCCCTGGAGCAGCACCAGGTGGCTGCCGTGTCTTACAGATTGCAGGGGGGCCCTCGCCCCTCCTCCAGTCGCCTGTTGAAGAGCCAGCAAGACTTTCATCCCTGAGGACTCCCCCGGCCCAGCTTCCCACAGCCCGGGTGTGCCACCACTACCCATTCTCTGCTGGTGGACGCTGGGCTAGTTTCCAGGCGGGGGCTACTGTGAATAGTGTTCCGTGACCATGCTAGTACGTGTGCTTTAGGGCCCATCCATACTCATTTGGTCATGTGCATACCTGGGAGTGCAAGTGCTAGGTTGCGCGCTGGTCTTGGCTTTTTGACTGAGCCTCTCCAAAGGCACTAGGAAAGAAGGAAGAGAGAAGAGGTGAGGTGCATGCTCTGTGGGAGTGGCAAAGTGTGGCCTGTGTCACCCATGGTGTGCTTAATCCAGAGCTCCGTTGCAGAACTCAGCACTGTACTGGGCAAAGGGCAGGACGGGGTCCCGAGTGATGCAGTGATGAGTTCTTACGGTGTGCACAATGCTGCCAGGGACTCTGCCGCCTAAGAGCCTGTCTCAGCCCTGAGAGTCCCTGCTCGAGTTGGGGAAATGAGGTAGAAAGCAGGAGACGGGAAGTACCACAAGCACAGGAGGTGACAGAGGAATAGCAGCGACCTGCCACAGGAGCCAGCCAGGTGGCCTGCGAGATTGGCGCTCTGGCTTCGGAGGGGTCCAGATTTGGCAGGGGTGGAGGGTGTCTTTGTTAATGGCCTAAAACATCTTCCCCCTGAGCGAACACCCATGCAATCTGCAATGCCCACCTTAAATGTCACCTCTTCAGTGCAGCACTCCAGGATCCACTCTGTCCCTCTCACATGCTAGGCACTTGCTTCCCAGCAGGTCCCACAACTGTCAAGTACAAACTGAATGTACATCCCGTGACCAGAAACCCTGTGGTCATTTATTTAGTCTCTCTCTCTCTCTCCTGCTGGCCTGCAGGCTCCGAGTAGGCAGACCTGTATCCTATTGTTCATTGCTGGGTCACCCATATTTACCGTGGCATCTGGCATGAGGTAGGGGGTCCATACATATTTGTGGAAAGACATGTGCCTGAGAGCATGCATGATCAAGGGAATGGAGGGGGTCACACATGGGTGATTGGGGCACAGAAGATAGTGAGTCTGTGTGACGCAGAGGTTGCAGCTGGGAACAGAAGGATATGAGGCCAGCAGGGCTGTGAAAGGCTTCGAACACCAGGCCAGAGAGCTGCAACTTGATTCTGCCAGCAGCTGGGAGCCATTGAAGGTTTTGGAGTAGGAGAGTGAAACGAACAGATATTAACTGATGACACTTTGAAGCTGAAAAGGAGATTGTTGAAATTATACTTTTTACCTCTTGTGGTTGTTAGGAAAGTGTATTTCCACAAGTCAGGCTCTTTTAGTTATATCTGTAATGGGAAATTTATCTAAATAGAGAAGGAATGAGGAAGCAGTATTGGACAGTTTCTCCTAGATTTCAGCAAAGGTGTCAAACTGACTATGAGGTTGCAGCCAGCTGTGTAAAAATCAGCAAACGCAAAGAATAAATAGTTAAGCCAAGGTACTACCCAACCCACAGATCAAGTATTTTGAATTCAGGCATGTGTGAAGCCCTTGGTGCTTCCATCCATGTTCCTCTTTCCTGCTGAAATGCCCTCCCTACTTGCCACCTGTCACACTCCTCCTGCTTTCTTTGGTTCAGAGTAGATGTCACCTCTTCCAGGGACGCCCTACCCCAAGCCTCTCCTTTCTCCATGATTGTCTGCACCTAGAGCACCTCTCTGCTATGGCCTGGGTTTAATTGGACAGTTCATGGAGGGTAGAGGTGACTGTTAGCCCTACCAGGTATTAAAATATATTCTAGAGTTATAATATTGGGACAGGAATACATCAATAAAATAGAATAGACAATTCCAAAAATAATGGGAAATCAGCATGATAGAATGTTGGTATTTTCTAATCCGTGGATAAAGATGAATTATTTAAAAGATGGCATGGAGAGGGCACCTGGGGGGTTCAGTCAGTTGAGCGTTGGACTCTTGGTTTCCCCTTGGGTTGTGATCTCAGGGTTGTGATCTTGGGGTTGTGGGATTGAGGCCCTGTGGGGCTCCACGCTCAGTGGGGAGTCTGCTTGAGTCTCTCCCTCTGCCCCTGCCCCCACTCACTTGTGCTGTCTCTCTAAAATAAATAGATAAGGGGCGCCTGGGTGGCTCAGTTGGTTAAGCGTCTGCCTTTGGCTCAGGTCATGATCCCAGAGTCCTGGGATGGAGTCCCCTGTCAGGCTTCCTGCTCGGCAGGGAGTCTGCTCCTCTCTCTGCCCCTCCTCCCACTCATTCTCTCAATCTCTCTCTCTTTTTCTCAAGTAAATAAATAAAATCTTAAAAATAAAATAAAATAAATACAAACTAGATCTTTACCTCACTACTTATATGGAGATAAATGGGCATAGAGCTTACTTAAAAAAAAAGATTTACGTATAATGAAGCTATAATTGCTCTACAAGAAAATATGGGTGAATTACTTTTATAATCTTTGAGTGGAATAAAACCTTTGTTTTGGGGCGCCTGGGTCACTCAGTCGTTGGGCATCTGCCTTCAGCTCAGGTCATGATCCCCGGGTCCTGGGATGGAGCCCCGTATCGGTCTCCCTGCTCAGCAGGAGGCCTGCTTCTCCCTCTCCCACTCGCCTTGCTTGTGTTCCCTCTCTCGCTGTGTCTCTCTCTGTCAAATAAATAAAATCTTCACACACACACACACAAAAACCTTTATTTTGACCTGAAATGCTTCAGCCTTAACAGAAAAAAATTGAGGGTCTAAAAATGTAAAATTTCCATATGGCAAAAAAAAAATCCCATCATAAATAAAATAAAAAGACAGCAAAAGGACAACATACTTACAAAATATATGACAAAAGATTAAATTTCCTTCATGAAAAAAAAGTCCACCAACTCAAATAGAGAAATGGGCCAAGAATATGAACAAGTTGTTCTAACAAATGCAAGTGACCAATAGACACATGATACACATAAATATAATGCTCACACTCCCAAATGAAGAGAAGCAAAGGAAAATAAGATATACCATTTTTCACCTCTTAGATTGACAAAGACAAAAGAGCTTGCTAATCCTAAGCATTGACAAGCATGTCATAAGATGGGAACTGCCACACATTGCTGTGGCTGAGTAAACTGGTGCAGGATTTGTGGAGGGGGATGGCCATCATTGTGAAAACCCAGAATCTTGATAATGATGATAAAAGCTGCCATTTACCAAGTACTCCGTCTGGGGAGGAGATCAAGCTGCATTTTATGGCCTCACCTCAGAAGTCATACACTCTCATTTCTGCAGTATCTCATTGCTTCCACAGCCCTATTCATTGTGACAGGGCACTGGGGTGTGATACCAGGAGGTGAGGATCACAGGGAGCCATCTTAGAGGCTGACCACCACAGTGTCCAGTTTCAAAGGGGAACTTTTTAATGTTTTTTGAGAGAGAGAGAGAGATCTTGCGCATGCAAGCAAAGGGGTGGGGTGGAGGGGCAGAGGGAGAGAGAGAGAATTTCAAGCAACTCCATGCTCAGCACAGAGCCTGACGCGGGGCTTGATCTCACCACCCTGAGATCATGACCTGAACCGAAATCAAGGGCTGGATGCTCAACCCGCTGAGCCACCCAGGTGCCCCTCAAAGGGGAACTTTCAGTGTCAAATACTACATTAAGCACACTATCTTATTATCTACTTTGCAGATCAGGAAACTGAGGCTTCGAGAGATTTAAGTGTGGTGCCTAAGGTCACTTGTCTAGTCTCAGAGTCAGAATTTGAACTGGTCCCATTTGGCTGGACACTATTCAACCTCCTCACTGGTGTCCCTGCTGCCACTCTCACTTCCTTATAATCTCATCTCCTCTGGTCTAAAGGCATAATTCAGATTGCATCATTTCCTCACTCTTAGGATAAAATCCACACACCTTACAGTTGCGTACATGGCCATGCATGCTTGGTCCTGAATACCCTCTCACCCTCCCCCGCACCCCGGCCAATCTCGCCCTGGCCACACTAGTCACCTTTACGTTCCTCAAACATGCCAGTCCCTTCCCAGCTCAGGACCCTGGCACCAGCTCTTGCCTCTGCCTGGAAGACTGCACCCCAGGTCTTCACCCAGTTGTCAACTTCAGCCACACATTCAGGCTTACTCCTGAGAGGGCCCTTCCCTGACCACTCAGCCCAGAGCCCATCCCTGTCTCCACCCTCAACCCCTGTCTCCACTCCACCCCCCACCCCTTCCTGGGCCTCTCCACCCCATCTCCACCTTACTCCTTGTTTCTAGGATCCAAGCAAGATTCGAACTTTGCATCTAGTTGTTATTTCTCTTTAGTCTCATGATTTAGAACAGCCGAATAAGTAACAATGAATCTTTTGAAGAGTCAGGACAGTTGTGTTGTGGAGAGTCTCTCTTTCTGGATTTCTTGTCTGGTTGTCTCTTCATGATCAGATTCAGGTTAAGAATTTTGAGGGGGGAACACAACATGGGTAATTGCATCTCATCAGGAGGTGAGCACATTATGTCAGGTGGCCCCACTTTGGGGGCAACTGAATTTGATCACATGGTTGGAGGGTGTCTGCCAGTCTCTCCATTGTGCAGGTACCTGTTCCCTTCTGTCATTAGTAAGTAATTTATAGGGATAAATGGGTTTTTAAATGCTTTGAGATGCTTGAACAGTATCCTCTCTGCTCAGGCTAAGATCCTGCTATTCCTAATAATAACAAACTCCTGGTTCCCTTGGCCAGATCCCCACTTGTGGAGTATGCTCATTTCATATAGAAATCTGCTTGGAGGGGTTTGCTGCTTAAGAAGCTCTCTAGAGCAAATGCCCTGCCAATTGTCCATTTACAAAAACACCCACAGTTTGCAGGGCCTGACACAAAGGGGACACAAGGGCAGTACTGCCCTCTTAAGCAGATGGGAGCAGCCTTCTCTGCCCTAGTCTCCCACCAGACTGGGGCCGAAAGAAGGGACACATCATTGGGAGAATTAGTGGTCAAGAAACTAGGTCATGCCATTCCTTGTTGGGACCTGTGCTGTGGCCACTTTAAGGATAGAGGGAGTTGTCCAAAGGCACAAGGACACTGAAAGCAACCGGCACAAGGTTACTCAAGGAGTGGCAGCTCCTGCAGGACTAAGGATCTGGGAGATTTCTGCAGGCTTCAGCACACAGGAAAACTCACCTAATTTTCAGTGCTGCTAAACAGCCAGGTTTCTCTAGGGTTCCCAACTGCTTTCTGTGGGCTGAGTGGGGCTGAGGCTGTTTTATCTCAGTGATGGTAAATGAGTTCACATTTCATGCCTAGAGAAAATCACTGCTCTGCTCTCCCAGGCGGTACTGGCTCTCTTTTATTAGTCAGAGAAGAGGTGGGTTATCTGGGTTCAATTCCACCTTTGAACTTCAGTTGGATTTGGCTTTATATTTCAAGCCCAAATGTCCACCACTGCTGTGAGATAGTGACTCAGGCCAGGAGAAGTCAAAGGTCTCTAGAAATGTGTTGGGAAGAGATGGGAAATCCGGGGCCTGAATTATTTCATTTTCAGAGTGAGGAAGGGCATTTCCCGTGCTGGAAACTCCCACATCTCCCTGGATGAACTGAAGAGTCACAGCCACTAATTAAAATTCTAAAAATCGTAACTGGGCACCAACATGTGTGGATGTGGACATGTGTGATGCAGTCTCTGAACCGTCCCCCACCACAGAGGATGAGAAGTAAAGATCTATTAGAGAAAACTGGGAAGGGTGCATTGATTTGAAAACACATTCGATTTCATGGATAAAAGGTGCTAATGAATAACGTGCTTAGACCCTCTTTTAAAAAGAGAGTTAAGTTCTATATTGACAGAAAAACCTTTAGCGTGTGTGGAAGGAAGTCTGCTCTGCATGCCTTTAATTTGATGTGTTGCCATCTTTTCATTTTTCTTATGGGTGAATACTGAGCTCTGAACCTGTAGTGTTGTACTTCCAACTCACACCTGTAGAGGGAGCCTTGTTTACCTCGGATTGTTCACAATGCACAGCTTTCAGTGAAAGAAAGAAAAAGGCTTTTGGAGAAAAAAAGTTGGAGGGTTAAAGGCAGTCTGTTTCAAAATTGCAAACAATCGAGATGGCTCTCTTGTTTTTTCTTCTTTGCTGGTTCCACTGTGAATGAGTTGTAGCGTAAAGTCAGGAGAAATTGCCCTTCTTTTTCGGATGCGACTAGAGGGACCAGGAGGTGGGATCGTTGTTGGTATTTTTGTTTTGTTTTGTTTTGTATTTTACCATTTCCTCACAGAATTCCACGAGGGCAGCTCCTCATCCTTGTTAAAGCATAGGCTTTTTCTGAAGGCAGATCCGTTGTAACAGAGGTTGTGAATCTGAGGAGGGGGACATCTGCCCTTGACCCATCTTCTCTGCTGGGGTCTAATTGTGCTGTTTGGGGACGAGCGAGTTATGTTTTAGCCTGAGTCTGAGGTTGCTTGCAGGTTCAGTGTCCCCCACCCCCCACCCCGCGGCGCCCCACGCGGTCTTCTCCTGCACCCCAGGCGGACGAGGTCTGTCTGTGTGCGGGAGGACGGCGTCTCGGATCCGCACGGGTCTTTTCCCTCTCCTGCGGTGCTGTGTCTCCGCGGACAGTACGCGCCCAGGTCTGGGATGGACCAGCATTCTTGATGTTATCCTATTACTTTACAACTGGAGCTAGCGCGCCGTAAGGAGCCGGTTCCCCGTGGTCTAGAGGAGCACAATGACCGGCGGGAGGAGTGGGGTGGCGGGGGGTGGGGAGGGAGCAGAGAGAGAGAGTCCGCGGCGAGCGCTCGGGATCGCTGAAATGTTTGGGTCGGACAGGTGAACGCATCCTGAAGTCACAGGCGCCCGCGGGGGAGGGAGAAGGGGAGCTTGGGAGGGTGTAAACTAAGTGGTGGGAAAGAGACAAAGGAAGAGTGAAAAGGCGAGATGGTACGGAATATCGGGAGGGGGAGGGGAGAGGAGGGGGCAGAGGGTGGGCAGCGCACCGAGGGGACCGAGCTTGAACTTGATCAAGAAAAGGGGGGCCCTGAGATGGGGGGGCGGCAGAGAGCCAGCCACGTGCCTGGCTTTCCCAGACCAGGGTCTCGCGGAGACCGCCCGGGGACCCAGCCGCCCCGCCCAGCGAGGACCCGCGTCCCCGGGGAACCAGGAGACGCGAGGAGGTCCAGGGCTGCCCGAAGGCCCCAGGGCGCCGAGAGTTCCTAATGGTGCCTGAGTCACTTTCTTTGGGCCAAGTCTCTCCTCTCCTGGCCTGAACGCGGAGAGCCGGCGGGCCGGGTGCCCCCCAACCCCCACCCTCAGACCCGAAGATTGCGGCCTCCAGGAGCGAGGGGCGGGCACAGACCCCACCGCCTTCTTTCCTGGGCTCAGCCCCGGGCAAGAATCTTCTTCGAAGCGCTTCCCCCTTAAGAGCGCTCTCCCCCCCCCCAGAGCGCACGGCAGCGCGTCCAGTGCGCCCTCATCCCTCCCCCACTACCTGGCCCAGCACCCCCTCCTTCCACCTCCTCTCCCCCCTCCCCGCCCCCCCGGCCTCTCCCTCCTTTCTCCTCTCTGGGTGCCTCCTTTTCCTCTCTCTCCCCCTCCCCCCGTGCCCACTCCTCCCTCTCGTCAGCCCCTCCACCTCCTCCTCCTGCTGCTCCTCCTACTCCCCCAGCGTGCGCCCTCCCTGCGCTCCCCTCCCCCCGGCCCCCGCCCCGTGCCCGGTCCCGCCCCCCCTCCCCCGCCTCCCCGTGCCCGGTGCCCCCCCTCCCCCTCCCTCCCTCCCGGCCGCGGCGCCGCCGCCGCTGCCGCCGCCGCTCGCCTGGGCCCTCCCCCTGGCCACCCCCGCCCCCGG
This sequence comes from Phoca vitulina, assembly GCF_004348235.1. Lineage (NCBI taxonomy): Eukaryota > Metazoa > Chordata > Mammalia > Carnivora > Phocidae > Phoca > Phoca vitulina. Next base: position 14,524,165 of record NW_022589725.1, on the reverse strand, counting down.
GCCGGGCAGTGACGCGCCGCGGCGGTGCCAGCCCCTCTCCCCGGGCGGCCGCGGCAGCAGCAGCAGCAGCAGCAGCTGGAGCCGTGGGGCTGTCACTGCCGCCCGCCCCGCTCACTCGCCGAGCCCGACCGCCCGTCTCCGCCTCGCCTCCCGCCCAGGTACGGAGTCCGGCCCGGATCCCCGCGATCGGGCCGTTTCCGGGCCCCCGGCCGCCGCCCCCCTCCTGCCGCCGGCCGTTGAGCTGCGGTTGGGGGGTGGGGGGGCTGGGGGGTTCTGGGGAGGGGACGGGGGGGGAGCTTCCTGCGCTGGGGCTGAGGAGGGGGGCGCAGGGAAGCGGCTGCGCCCTGGGCGGAGTGAGCTGGGGCGGGGGGCGGGTGAGTGTGACCGAGTGTGGGGGGGGGCGGGCAGAGGAGATGCACTCTGGGGGCTGTGGAGTGCCCGAGAGGTGTGCCTGGCCGCGAGTGCCGGGGGGCCGCTGGGAGCACCCCACTCCCGGGCCGTGCGCGCCGCCGGTCCTGGGGGGCGGTGATTGTGTGCGCCGCGCCGCGGTATTGTGCGGCGGCCACACCGTTTGCAGCGGGCTCGGCACCGCGTCCCGGGGAGGAAGGCGTTCGCAGGCGGCGGGGTGGGGGCCGGGCTCGGGTTGCCGCCACCGCGGCCGCGGCGAGAGGGGAAGTAGACTGTGTTTGGGGATCTGAGGACGGGAAGCGTTGAGTGGCTGGGAGGGGCTCCCAGCCTCGGCGCGGGGAGTTGAGACGAGGTTTGCAGAGTTGAGCCCACTTTGGCAGGCCCCTGTCCCTCCCCGGAGGGGACCGGTGGCCCTTCTCAGGTGTACCAACGGAGCGGAAGCCGGGGGCGTCGGCAGCCCCAGGCGAAGGGGCATTGCTTAATGAAGGGGACGCGTGGGGCGGGGGCAGCTGGCCGGGGTGAGGGCGCGCGTCCGGGTTAAGTTGGATTTACACCTCCGCCGGCCGCTATCCGCTCTCCACCTAGCCCTCCTGGGCCGGACACTTTCTCGTGGGGCCCGGGGGAGGAGGGTGCAATCCACATTTTTTTATTCCAGCTGCTAGAATTCAGAAGTGACCGCCCACCTCCCCCCCCCCCCCCAACCTGGAGCAGCGTTTGCCAGAGTCCAGTCGCCCCTACTGGGCCGCGCTTCCTGGGGGAAGTTCTCATTAAGCCTGACTAATTAGCATTATTCCTGGAGAAAGGTTAAGGTTAGACCGTCCTTTTCCTTACCAGGAGGCCCACCCCCCTCCTCCCCATTCCCTTCTCCCTTCCCCCTCCCCAAGAGCACAAAAGCACAAAAAGAAAGTGTGAAGAGGCGCAGATCAATGGAGAAGCCACAAACCCATTAATTCAAATGGAACCTTTTTCCCCCCTCTAAAACATTGATTTTTCTTTCTGTCTGCTCTGAGGGGAGATTAATAACCTCTTGATTTCACCTGAAATGGTGTTTGGACTCTGTGATTTCCTCCTCTTTCTGAGAAGGATTGTGGCTTGAAATAGATTCTCCCTTGAGATAAAGCCCTACTTATCCCAGAATCAGCTGGAAACCCCAGCCTGGGGCCCCCAGCCTACCAGGTGGGGGTTGTGGGGAGAGGTGTGTGGGGCTCTCACAGCTCCTCTGGGGAGAACCATCTGTGTGACAGGACTAGGGGTGCTGTCTTGCCCCCTGCTTCTGGGCTGTAGGTTGGTCTGGGGGAAAGACCCATGGATGGCCCCAGCCCCAGTGGCAGTTTAGTCCTTACATAGTAAATTACCCCTTCATTGGAAAACCATTAGGACCTAAATGTGTCTTTAAATAATATCAAGCTCCTGTCTAATCCCAGTTCAAGCTGGGCTTGTTTTATAGAGTAGGTTTTAAGATAGCCCCTCCTCCCACACCCACTGTACCATGGCTGGGTGATGGGACCCCATTCAGCACCTGCCTGCAGAATAGCAGGAGCAGAGTACCCCCAGAGCTTTCCTTCCAGCTAGGGAGGTGGGTTTGGGGGAACTTCTGTGGCCTCAGCCACCCTGGGCCCCTGTGGAGCCTGGCCACCCCGAGTTGCTCAAGAACTTTTTTGTCTTGTCTGGGTCCTTTTCTTGGAAGGAAACTCCTGCAGGGGATTAGCTCAGAGTGGTTCCTCTCCAGCCCTCCTTTTGGCTGGAAGAACCCCGTCTGCTGCAGCTCATCTCTCCACCCACCCTCTTAAAGAGACCCCTGTTAATGCCAGGGCCTGGGGTGTCAGTGAGGCCCTCGTGGTGAGGAGTGCTGGGAAAACAGCCAGTTGCCTTTGCCTAGGAAACAAAAGCCCGTTTTACACTCGATACACTCGTAGGAAGGTGTTGAAAATGCTCACTCCCAGCATTCAGGCGTTCATGACAGCAAGGACAACAGAGCATCCCCATATATATGTGTGTTTCTGACAGACCCTATGTGTGTGAGAGAGCGCACCTAAAAGGTGGTGGGTGATTGGCTGTCTCAGCCCTCCCCACTTCACATTTCCCAGAAGGGCCTGTATGACTTACGACTAGTGAGCAGAGGAGGTGTGTTAGCAGGAAGGAGTAGAATTGTGCAGGGAGTGTCCCTGGAAGGCTGGCCTTCTCCCCTGGTGGCCAGGTGGGCTCAGAGTGTAGCAAGAAGTGGCTGCCTTGGGACCCCACAGCTCCCAGGAGCTGTGGCTCAGACCACCCTAAGATTTCATTTGTGCAATCCCTTCACTACAGGGATTTGAACCTTTGTTGCTTTAAATCCTGGGGGTTTTTCGTCTTCCATTAATAAGCCATCTGATGAACTGAAGTGGTTAAGTTGGGGTCAAATGTGGTTCAGTACCTTCTTGGCATGCTCAGAAGGCTGTGTGTGTAATGCTCGCTGACATGGAGACAAGGGGAAGAATTGCCTCGTACTGAAGAATTTCCAGGGCCTGGAAGGAGCCTGCAGGTGTTCCAGAAGGAGGTGCTCACTTTCTGCATCTTGGTGCCTGCCTACTTGGGGTAGAACTAGTGCCGGGGCAGCTGTCCTAGCCTGGTCTTTCTGGCAAGAGCTTTGGCCTCTCATCCAACAGACTGCAGGGGTGAGACAGAGGGGTCTGTCTCCTGCCTGGCCCAGAAACACCTCCAGCACATCCCTGTCCTCCCCCCACCCCCTTCCCTGAAACACACACCCGGGGCTCCTGGTCAGGGCTTATGGCTTACAATTGCACTAAATTCTCAGCAAATCCTCCTCCTTTATTTATTTATTTTTTTTCCCCCTCAAAGCAAGTGGTAGAGATAGAGTTACAGCTCAGAGGAAAGGCCTGGAAAATGTTGTGTGAGGCACGCCCCAGGATCCCTGTCCTGGAGGATGCAAATGGCTCAACTTCAGAGGCACCAGGAACCTAGTTCCCAAGAAATTGACCCCAGTTGTAAAATAATCAGGTTACTGATAGCACCTGTTCCTAGTTACCCGCCATGGATACAGGCTCGTTTCCACCATTTCCCCTCTGCTCTCCCACTTTCTCCTCCTCCTAGGCTGGGCAGCGGTTGGTGCTAGTTTGCCTGCGAAGGAGGAAGGGCCACAGAACCTGGGTGGAGAGAAACTGAACCTGCCCGTGAATTTTGGACTGCAGATAAGAGCAGGGAGGGTTTGGTCGGTCCCTCTCCTTCTACCCAGAGTCAGGGCTCCCAGATTGGGGTGTGTCCCAGCGGCTGGCTGGGTGCTGCCCGCCTGCTCCCCACACGTTCTTGAGTTCCCTCTTCAGGAAGGCCGTTGTCGCTGTCACCTTGAGGCCCACAATGGCTCAGGCCCTTTGGTGCCGAATGATGGACTTTTACCAACAGGTGCAAGGCTGTAGGCTTCAAGGTGTCTGAGGGCAGAGGTAAGAGGAGCGACTGTCTGGTCACTCACGGGGAGCCTGGGGAGAGGGGGCCCAGAAGTACTGGATTGGATCTACTCTTGTATTTTCTAATGAAAACGTCACTGAAGTTTGTTTACAGAAAGAGAAATTAGTAGACCAAATTCCCTTGAGCGTCCAGGAGAGAAAAGCAAGAGGTGCCCGACTCGCGACCTCTGGCTGAGCAGGGAGAGCACCCTAGGTCAGTGCAGGGGCCTGAGACCCTGCCACCGCTCCCAGACCTGCGCCCAGCTGCCTTCCGCACACCCCCCTGCCCCGGACTCGAGCGCACCGCCCGCTCGAGCTGCTGATGGGCTCGGGACCATGTGTGCTGGTAATTGCCTGTGTAATTAGCCTGCTCCCCGGGCCTTGGCCCCATGTGAGTGGGTGAAGTTTCAGTCTGCCCTCTGCATCTGGGGGCTGCGCTGTCGCAGGCAGGGCGCAGAGGGGGTCTGGGCACGCCTCTCTCCCAAGACAGCCCCGAAAGTCAGAGTTGTGGCAGCTGTGTAAGTCCAACCGGGACTTACTCGTTTTCTGCTTTTAAGTCAGGTTGACCACACTTGATTTCTCATAAAAAATGGCGGTAGCAGTAGTGTCCAAATGTGAAATAGAACCTCTGCCTTCCGAGCCGGGATTCATGGAGCAGGACCCCGGGGTCCGGGAGAAGATGCTCTGGGGCAAGCTCGAGAGTCCGCAGGTGCCGTGGGCGGGGGTCCACAGCCCCTGTCTCTCGGCACTTACGGGCGGGTCCGAATTTCTCACTGGTGTCTCTCCCTAGATAACAAGGTCCTAGAGGAAAGGAGGCTTAGTCATCTATGTCCCCAGCACAACACGAGCCCACAGTAGATGCTCAGTAAATGTGTCGCCTCGTTGAAGAGAGCTCGTGTGGGAGTGTGTGTAAATACAGCTTCGTCTCCCGTGCGTTTCCTTTGGGTCTCATCCTGAGACACTTTGTCGTTAAGGAGTCTGGTTCTCTCAATGGAAGGGCGGAGGTGTGGTGGCCATGCCAAGGGGGCTCTGGGCGCAGGCTGCCTGCAGCTCACTGGACTAGCTGTGGTGCCCTTGGGCGGCCGGGGCAGGTCTCCGAGGGGCAGGTACCAGGTCCCGGGATAGGCCTGACGTGGGTGCCTGCCTTTTTGGGTTTTTTGCTGTTGTTTTTTTATGGAGTGGTTGTGAGGAAATCTCCTAAAACCCTTGCCCCAGAGGCCCTTGTGGGTGGGCGCTGGGTGTTCTTCATTATCGGGTGATTGGGAAGTCAGTGTGAAATGTAGCTCACCTCTTCCTAACTGGACTTGTCCGGGTGGGGGACGGTTAAGCGATCGGAGTCGGAGAAACCCTAGGCTCTGCGGGGGTGGCTGGCGGGGCAGCAGGGAGACCCTGCAGGGCTGCTCGCTGCCGCCCACCCGCCGCAGGATCCAGGGCTCATCTGGTCTCCGTCCAGGAGCTGTGTGCAGTGGGACCGAGTCCTTACTTGTCAAACTCCGGCCACATCCGCATTCAACACCAGCATCATGCCAGGCACTTCAGCCAGTTCTCCGCGTCTCGCAGGCCTCGTGGGGGTCCAGGGAACCGCCAGCCTCGTCCCCACCCTCGGAAGGACTTGCGATTCTCCGGGGAAAGACGGGGCAAAGCCCCACCGCGTGCCGACGTGCCGCAGCTGAGGGGGGCGTGCCTAAGTGCAGGGGCCGCGGGTGCCGGCGGACAGGCGGTGTGAGAACGACTGATGGACACCGAGCCGGAGCCGGTGGGTGAGACAGGTGTGTGCTCAGAACTTGGGTTGTGGAGTGCCACGGTAGGGTGGGTACTGCAGGTGAGGGGGACAGCGGGAGCGGAGACTAGCCGGCAGGAAGGAGGGCGTGTCTGGGCCTTCAGGATCCAACACCTCTGGCTCCGCCACTTGTAAGCTCATGACCTTGGGCAAGCGCCTTAACCCCTCGGAGCCTCAGTTTCTCATCCGTGCAATGGGGCTGATAACTACATCTACCTGGTGGGCCTGCGGGGAGGATGAAACAAGAGGGCCAAGGGGAGCACTTGGCACCTGGTGCACTTTGGCGGCTGTGAATGTTTTCAACTTGGCGGAGGGCAGAGTGCGGGCGCCCTGAGCGCTGCACCCAGCAGTTCTGCCTTTTCCCTGCTCCACTGTGAGGACGCTGTGTGTTCAGGGGAACAGTCCACAAGCCTTTCTCTGCGCTGCAGACAGCCCCGCCCGGGGTGATGGGCCGGGGACACCCCTGTGTGGCTCCGCTGCCCCCAGACTAGCCCCCTGGCCACAGTGGCCTCCTGGCTGCTCCTCAGACAGCCCCGTCCCCCACCCCCCGCACATGCTGGTGCCCGGAAGGCTCCCTGCGTAGACCCCCACATGGCAACCTTCCTCACTTCCCGTGGGCTTCCGGAAGCTCAGGTGTTTCCTCACCAGCGAGGCCCTCCCCGGCCACCTGACAGCTCAGCCCTGCAGGCCCCTCTCCCACCTCCTCTGGAGCTCTCCTCACCACGATGGTGATGTGTTTATCTGCTCACTGTCCCTCCCCTCCCCTGCTGGACGGTGAGTGCCAGGAGGGCCAGGACTCTGTCTTACCCACCACACAATTTCCCAGCGCCTAGAAAGGTGCTTGGCTCATAGTAGGTGTTCAGTAAATACTTGCTGACTGAATGCGTGAAGCGCTTTGAGTAGGTGGTGCTTCCGGATGCTAATAGATTCAGTCTTTTAAGTCCTGAGTGTTTCAACAACACCCCAGAGCCAGGAGAGGGCCTTCCTACCTCAGGTCAGGTCCTGAGCACAGCGTGCCCTGGGCAGCCAGGAAGGAGCAAGGTGCCCAGGCAAGGATGCCCCGGTTCCCGGCTCCCGGAGCCTGGATGGGCTCTATGCCTCCAAGAGTCCTCTCTCCTGCCAGTCTCCCCTCTCCCTCTTAGGTTCCATCCTGGGGGTACAGGGGAGGGTTTTGTTGTCCCTTTGTGCCGTTTGTGCAGAGAGAGCCTCTTGAACACGCGTGTCCCCCCGGGGGTGAGAACATAGTCTGGGTGAATGTGAGTGAGCGTGTTTTCGCCCGAGGAAGACTGGGCGGATGTGCTTGTGCATACGGAGCAGGGCAGCCTGTAGGAGGGAGGCAGAGTGTGGGGGTGGGAGAGGGCACAGGAGGACACATGGTCTCTGTCCCCTGAGGCTCTGGGTATGCCTCGTGGGGACCCCCGAGCTGGGCAGAGCTGGCGCGGCGGCCCAGCTCGCGAGCTCCAGATCCAGCCGCAGAGGGTGCACACTCGCTGCACAGAAGCTGTAAATTCCAGGAAACTCCCTGCCAGCCCAGCGTGGTGGGGGAGGGGTGGAGGATAATCCACACTGGTTCCCTAGCACTTGGAGAACAGATGTGTCTGCCTCAGGGACAGCCTCCGAAGAAAAGTTCCAACCAAAGTGTGTTTGCTCATTATAAAAGAGTTGTCTGTGAGGGGGCCCTGGAGGGGAGGCTTTTTTGGGGGGGGGGGAAGTGGGGGGGCTCTGCCAGAGGTCCTTACTGGGGGCCCCACAGATGCCATTGTATCTTGCTAGAGGGGAGAGGGGAGGGGGCGAAGCCAGCCCGGGGTGTGGGAGCTGCTGGGTCATCTTTCTTGCATTTTGCAGCCAGCTCCCAAACACAGTTGCTTGCAGCTCCTGAAAGAGGCCGGGCCAAGTAGGAGGTGGGGTCCCTTCCCACTGGAGGGCTGGATTGAAGGGGCCCCGCCCTGGGGGTTCCCAGATGACTGGCCAGGGGCTCACTGAAGCCAGCCAGGGGAGAGGAGGCAGGCGTGGTCCTCTCCAGCAGGCCCTCCGGCTGTTTGGAAGGCCCTGGCGGCCCCCTAGGTCCTTGAGCCAAACCCCCTTTTGCGGTCTGATTCGAACCCTCCTCGCCTGCCCCACCCCCTTCCTTCTCTGCACTTCTGGGGCTGGCCTTTTCAGCCCTGGAAGCTGCCCAAGAGCATATCTTTGAAGCCCAGCAAAGGTTAGGAAGGAGGAAGACAGAAATGTCCTCTGGATTGGGGGAGTGGGAGAAAGGAATTCCATGCATGCTCCACGGGAGCCGGAGTTGGGGCTGCAGGCCTAGTGGGGGCGACGGCTTGGCCTCGCAGCGCGTGGGCAGGTCCTGCTACCCCCTTCTGGCCGCCAGGCCCTGTGCACAGTGAGCCGTCTTCTCTGGGCTGTGGGCAGGGAGAGGGGAGCTGTGGCCCTTGTTTACGGCGCTTGTCTCAACCTTGGCTCACAAGGGTACGAGCCAGGCCCTGCTATCCGCCCTTACAGGATGCAAGACCTCATAATTGTCTTCAATTACAGACCTCGCCGGCCCTCAGCCCTGGCTTCCGACAGGAACCAGAGCCCGAACCACTTCCATGGGGGGCAAGGGGAGCAACCCAGCCCCTACTGCAAGGCTTGGGGGCTCCCGGTGGCCTTTGGGCACTTCCTAATGCCCACAGGACCCGGGGTTCACCGAAACTGCTGCCTCGGGGCTCTGGAGAGCCTGTGCCTGTTGAACATCCACCTTCTTTGTCCCCGATCAGGATGAAACTTCTGTGAGCAGTGAAGATTTTGATATGAACGACTCCACATGGATGTCAGCTGACCCACACCTGGCCTCCAGCCTGAGTCCCAGCCAGGACGAGAGGATGCGGAGCCCTCAGAACCTCCACAGCCAAGAGGACGGTGAGTGTCCCTTGATGGCCGGCGGGGGAGGGGCTGCGCCCGCTGCCAGGGGGCCCGTGGAATCTGGGCTGGGGCCTCTGGGGGTGGCCCAGGTCCAGGCTTCCAGCTGCCCCTGGTGTCCTGGGTGTCTCCGCCAGTGCCCCAGCCCCTGGTGCCCAGGGGGAGCAAGTCCTCCGGGAGGGAAATGGATAGAGCCCTCGGGGGCCGGCAGCCGATGGGGTGTCGTGTGTGTTTGCGCTGATGCTCGCGGGCTGATGGGATATGGATGTCGAAGTCACCGCAGTTCAGGTCTGGGGAGGTCATTAGCCGGTGTGCCTGACCCGGAACGGTCCAGCTGCCCGGCCACGAAAGCAAGAGCTGGGCTTCTGTAGCTCGACATGCAGCTCAACATGAGGCTGTAGGACAGGGTCCCTGCCCGTCACCTGTGAGCCAGCAGTCAGTGCGCTTGTCCACTGTGTGTCCCCAGCCTCTTAGGATGAGAAGCGGCCCGGCTGAGGAGCTGCCCGAGCACTGGCTCCCCGCCGCCCTCCAGGACCAGCCAGGCAGCCTCCTCCGGCCTCAGAACAGACGCTTTCTCCTCGGGATGGGAGAGTTGGGAGTCCGAAGTCAGGTCCCAGGGGTCCACTCTGGAGCGCCTCTTTGGAGCCCCGGGCGGCTGGGGTTCTGGGGGCACCAGCGCCTGTGTCAGCTACACGCAGTTGTGGGCGTGGGGTGGCACCCGTGGTCACGGTCTCTGGTGGGGCTCTGTCTGGTTTCCGGGGAGGTGATTGGGGGTGGGGGACGAGCCCAGGGCTGAGCCTCAGAGATGTGGGGTGTAGAGCCGGCAATTAGGAGGGGTCAAAGTTCGGGGCCGGGAATGCGGGAGGGAAGTGCAGGGTTAAAAAGGGGTGTAATGTTAACTCTGCGAAACGGGTTAGCCTTAAAGAGTAAATAAGGGGTAGGAGCCTTGCAGTTTGGGTCAAAGTTCGTCTCCATGGCAGAACCTGCGCCTGCTTCCCGACTGCCCTCACGGGGCCTGAATCCGGCTTTGTCTGGGAGGAGACCCAGCCTGGAGGCAGCTGGGGAAGCTGGGCCAGGGGCTGGGGAGCCCAGAGGGTGGTTTTGCCAGGAGTGGGGTACAAGGCTGCTGGGAAAGAAAAGACTTTTGTGCCCTGACACCTCGTGAGGTCAGCACGATCCCCTCGTGCTGTGAGCCTCCCCACCAGAGCCTCCCAGACCAATACCACCTCCCAGTATTCCCACGGGGTGGGGGCAGCCACATGCTGCTGGGGGCTCCAGGGCTGGGAAGTGCCCAGCAGCTGACCTCCCTCCTCATCTGAGCTGATCAAAGGCCACACCCAAAGGCCACACCAAGGACCAAGCCAGCAGAGCTCAGCCAAGGGCATAGGGTTATACCTTCCCAAGAAGGATCCAGAACATTTTTTTTAAAAACCTGAGTAGTAGGACTGAATGGGGGCCATATTCCTTCAACTCATTCTTGAAAAATTCTTCTGTGATTGTTGCTCAAAACCACCCTTTGGGAGTCTGATCTCTGTTGGAGACACTTCCCAGGGAGATTTGGCGCTTTGGGTGGTGGTGGGCGGGGGTCTCCAGGATCAGGTAACAGAAAGGAGTGTTTCTGTCGGGGTCACGGCTTCCTCAGCATCAGTTGCCCAGCTGCCTGGGGCTTGGTTGATCATGAAGATGAAGTGGAGAGAAGCAGAGAGACTGGTGGGGTCAGCGCATCCTGTGGCCGGTCCTAGGGGAGCCTACCTGGGTGTCATCATGCACAGCCCCCTGCCCCTCCTGTCACCCCAGGCCCTCCTGGTACCGGGGCTGAGGCAGACTGGCCTGCTGACAATACGAGGGTGTTTATCAGGGTGGGCAGCCAGAGCTGGAGACAGGGAGGATGGTGTTGACTGTGATACCATCAATTTAATTATTTAATCAGAGGCTGTGTCTGGAGGCTATGGGCTGATGTGCTGGCCAGAGGCGGACCTAGACCCAGTACAGGGGGTCACAGGCCTTGAGAAGGCCCAGCTGTCCGCCCGGTCTGTGCTGCCCCTTCTGATTCTAAATCTGTTGGTGACCGCTGTGTTTCTCCAGAGCAGTGGGTTCCCGTAGGGTTTTGGCTGGGTCCAGACCTGGCCTCGAGTCCTCGTCCCGCCCTCCAGCCCCCACGGTGGCATGCAGCCAGCTCCCCTGTCTGAAGCTGCTCACAGTGTGGACACAGGCCGAGATCCTGCTCCCATCAGCGAGTCAATGGGAGACAGTCGGACTACAGGGTGTTCTCATGTTCCCCATTGTTAATGACGGGCTGGGGTGGGGACAGGCCAGGCAAGGGCTCGGGTTGACCCGGTACTCCGAACCCAACCAGCAGCCCTCCATGGTGGCTTGCTGTGTGGTCTCTGGCCATTAGTCCTCCATGGAACTGGCAAATTGGAAAGATGAGGTCTGAAGCCCCCATTGTGAGTTCTACAAGGCACAGACCATGTCAGTCTTGCTCTCTGCTCTGTCCCCAGTGACCCCAGCTGCATGCTTGGCATGTTATAGGGGCCTGCTGAATATTTTTTGCCTGAATGAATAAAGAAACATTTATCAAGACCTACCCCTAGCGCACCATCCAGAGAGGATATAGGTCCACCCTTTGTTGGGGACAAGTTGGGCTCTTTGTTCCTGAGGACATCCCCAATCTGAGCACCTGGGTCTTTTACCTTAGCCAGAAAGTGTGGGGACCCCCAAGGCTGTGCCAGGGAGCGTCCCCCGTGCTGGCCAGTCTTGCCGCCCAGAAGCATCTCGGGAAGCCAGGTAGTTTGCACATGATTCACACCTGTTGGTGGATGTGTTGGAGCCCTCCTCTTTCTCCATCCTTCTTTTCCCCCTCCTCTTCTTCCTCCTCTCCCCCGCCAAACCTTTCACACTGTAACAAATGCAGATGAAGACTGGCAGGCAGGGGAGGTCCCAAGGCTGAGACCAGAAATGAATGCGCACACCCGCTGTCCTCCCCCCCCCCCGCCCCCAGCCTGTCTTTGTGGTTCATGGAGCTGGAGCGGGTCTGCCCTGAGACGGGCACGGTGTGCTTCCTCCCCCAAGTCCAGCACGGCCTGCAAGCATTCACGGCACAGACCTCTTGTCTGGGTGCTGTTCGGGGCTCCCTGAAATCACAGCAGACACTAGGTTGGGGGGCATCACGCGCACAGTGCTTCCTCCCTTGAGGCTGTAGCCACCACGGGTGAGCACGTCACTCTTGTCCTTGCCTCACAAGACGTGGGAGATGAAGAGAATTTGGGTGATGGGACCAAACTCGAGAGGTGGTGCCGAGCCTACCTTCCTCTTTCTGCCTTGGCCAGTGTCGGCCATGTGTGAAGTTCCCCAGAGCCGGGCAGGGGAGCCTGGGAGCCAGAGGAGTCCCCCCTCACACACTCGGAGCACTGGTTTCTTGGGGCCAGAGTGATCCAGGCTGTTCCTGCTGCTGCCTCTTGCCCATGCGTGGCCAAGTCTTTTCCAGACCCGCTGCTCAGCCCTATCTGAGGCTTTGGGCTTTGAGTCCAAACGGAGTTCTGTGCACTTCATAGGTGCCTAGAAAAACACATGGCCCAGGGGCTGCCTTCTGGGGGTAGAGAGAAGATACCTGGGAGAAGCCAACTGTTGGGACTTTGTCCAGAGACACTGTAGTCTAGCGTTGATTTGGGACCAAATAGTATGTCCGTCTGTCGTTATGCCCAGTCATTGGGATGATCTGTGTGATGTCCACTTCTCCCCCAGATAGCATAGCACCCTGGAAGCTAGGACCCCAGCACCCGGCACAGAGCCTGGCACAGAGCAGGTGGGGGGGATGTCTGTTAAATGAATGAGTGAATAGAAACGCGCCCAAGAGCGCACACACACAGGCCAGGTGAGCCGGCAGGCGTCCTGCACTTCACCTAGGGGGCTAGGCCAGGGTCTGGAGCTACAGCTGGCCGAGCCAGGCGAGGGCCCACTCCTTGATTTCCCCTTGATGTGCTCCACTGGCCTCTTGTTCTGCCCCTTCCTGAACGGAAAATGTGAGGCCTGGCCTCCAGAAGGGATGCGAGGGGGTGGGGAGCGGACATTACTCACCTCCCTGGCAGACAGGAAGCCAGCACCAGCGGAGAGCGGAGGGTCCCGCTTCCCTCTTCCTGCACTGTCGTCTTCCTGCAGGGCCGTGGGGGTGGGGATGGCTGGGCCAGGGCCCTGTGGTGACCTGGGGCCTTTCAGGGCCTCTGGTTTGTGCCTCTCAGATGAGACCGCGCCTCCAGGCCTCTGGGGCCCCCCTCCCACCTCCCCCCCTCCCTCCCTCCGGTGCGGGTGCTAGGGTTTGGAGGAGCCTCCCCTCTGGTGCCCATTACCAGGCGTTGAGGGGCCTTTGGTTCTTTCAGGGCTCTGAATTGGTTTTGTCATGCCAAGGCTGGTAAGCCCTGTTCCTGCCTTTGGGGAGTCTGGTGGGAGAGGGAGAGGCGCAAGAACAGGGGATCCCTGTGGGCTCTAAGCTGCCTGAGGGCAGGCGTGCCTCTGGAGAAACATATCTTCTGTTTCCCCTGTTTCACAAGTATTACATTTATTGTAGAAAATTTAGGGGAAAAAATGGAGCAAAAAAAAAATCAAAAGGACTAGTATTTGGGGCATATTTTTGTCAGTCTTTTCTGTGCACATAATAAAAGTCTTGTTTTCTTAAAAAACAAAAAAAGACAGGGGGATCGTGTCGTGTTGCAGCCCCTTTTTTTCCTCCTAATGTCATTTGCCTCTCCTGTGAGTGATGTGGCATTTTGTAAAGATTGTCCAGTCATCCCAGTGACTGGAATCCCCATTCCCGAGCCTGCCGGGTGCTTGGAGCTATGACCGAGCCTTTCCTACAAGGAAGGACATGTCCTCTGCTGAGAGGGACCACAAGCGACCACAAGGGTCTCTGACTCTGGAGCCACCGTTTGGGCCATTTGTGAGGACATTCAAGTCCCTCTTTTGAGCATCTGTGGGGCCAAGGCCCGGCACAGGGCCGAGTGTCCTCTTCTGGGCTTTATCCCCGGCCCCGAGCACGGAGTAGGTGGCGTCTAGTGGCAGGCCTGGGGGACCAGCGCAGCGCCGTGAAGCCGGCTGTGTTTGGTGCGATGCCGAGGGCAGGCAGAGTGGGCCTGAGGCGTGCCTGGGAAGCTCAGGTAGCCGGTTAGGCAGAGGCTGGGCGGCAAGAAGATGCTGAATGCCAGGGTTGGGGATTTCCTGGGTCGCGTCTCCAGAAGCTCCCTTTGACTCCAGGCTCCAAACAGGAGAGCCGGGGCAGAGAGGGCCACAGCCAGGAGGATGGAGAGAGGTGGGGTCACCTCTGTGGGCCGGGTCTTGGCTGGACGCGGCTCCCTGCAGGTAGGCCCTGGGCACTCCGCTGTGGCTCTCCCGAGCTGGTTCTAGCCTGCCCTGTCCTGTCCCTGCGAGGTGGTCTTCAGCAAGTTGTTCGCTCTGATTCCTCGCTTCTGCTTAACGGAGCCTGGGTGATGGTGACCATTGACCCTGGGGTCCTTGGGAGTGCTCTGTGAGAAGCCCAAGGCTTCCTGCCTGCTGGCTCTTGTGTCCTTGGGTAGGGCCCGCCACTGCCCAGAAATGCAGCCTGGGCGGCAGGGGCCGTCCCTGCTTTCCTCACCGGCCTGCACCTCTCCCTGGGTGCCTCCCCCGTCCCTGCAGGGCCGCGTGCTGGGGAAGTGGGCCGGCCATAGCCACGCTGCCCTGCCCCAGGCTCAATCCTGCCTCGGCTCACTGTGGGGCCTAGGGCGGATCGCCCCCTGCACCGGACGGCCGGATGAGGCAGTGACGGAGCTCAGCACACGCCTGGGATGGGGAGACTCGATGAATGGTCGTGGGGCCATTTCCTCGTCCGTGGCTGGCCTGGTGCCGGGGGTGGTGCGGGGGGACCGGGCGCCGGGGCCCACTGTCAGCTGGCACACGCAGGCTGGGGGGCTCGCCTCACTGCTCCCAGTCCTCCAGACCCTTCATTAGCCCCACTTGGTCTGGTCCTGTCTCTTTCTTTGTTCAGGTCCCTCTGGGTCCCCTCTGTCTCATGACCCCTGTATGGTTCTGACCACAGCTTCCTTACATCACACCAGTGTCCCTTGCTCCTGTTCTTCCCCCACCCCCACCCCCCCGCCTGGCCCGAGTCTTGCTTCTTGGGAAAGAGAGCTGGAGGGGCGCCTGGGTGGCTCGGTCGTTAAAGCGTCTGCCTTCGGCTCACGTCATGGTCCCGGGGTCCTGGGATGGAGCCCCGCATCGGGCTCCCTGCTCTGCGGGAAGCCTGCTTCTCCCTCTCCCACTCCCCCTGCTTGTGTTCCCTCTTTCGCTCTCTCTCTCTCTGTCAAATAAATAAATAAAATCTTAAAAAAAAAAGAGAGCTGGAACAGGAGGGCAGGCTCTCGCGACACGTCCTGGCATCTCGTGAATTCCTGTCCCACACCCCACCCACATGTGTCAGGACCCCAAGTCCTCCAGGACCCTGCTTCTGGATCCGGCAAACCCCGACTGAAGCTTCCACGCTGGCGGGCAGCTAAGCAGGCCGCCGTGAGCTCGTTCTGGCGTCCGAGGAGGAGGCTTCTGGGCAGCAGTTGCCTCCTGTGTCCCGGCCACTGCGCTGAGCGCGTTCTTGGCAGGGGGCAGGCTGCTGCTCGTGCGGAGGGCCAAGTAGTTGGGACCAGGCCATTCGGGCTCGGTCACTGGCATTACCCCTGAGCCCCGGATACACCCTCCCACGGGCCCTCGGCTGGGGATGGAGCTCCAGGGCCTGCCACAGCTGCCTCCCTGTGGGCCCCACACTCAAGGTTGGGGGTGTCCACCCTGCTCCCTGGTCACTTAACCGTGGCCTCCCGGGGATGGCTTCTAAGGGCCTTCTGCAGGAAGCTTTTAGACCTCGCGTTCGCTCTTCCACACCTGTGACCGTGGCCCTGCCCACCCCCTGACCCTAATTGTCTGCAGTGAGGTTGGAAACTGGGTCTGGGCCTAATTCTCTGGCTGCAGGTCATACTCCCTCCTTCCAGAGCAAGAGCTGTTGTTCCTATTCAAGGCTCCAAACATCTTCACGGGATGACCCTCCTGCCCTCCCCTCCCCCAAGGAACAGAGAACTGGGGCCCAAGTCCTTCCGGTTATTGGCTGTGGGCCACCCTGGCAGTCCCGGGTCACAGGAAAGTGTCCATCATCAGCTGGGCTGCAGGCCGCGCAGACAATGCTAGGCTGTCTTGGCCTCTGGCCACGGAGGGGTAAGAGAGGCTGGGAGACAGCACCGAGAGATCCCTTTATCCCAGGAGCAGGCTGGGCTGCACAGCCCGGGCCTTGTGCAGGCTGCCAGGGTCTGAGGCCCCCAGATGCCTGGGAAGGACATTAGAGTAGGACGGGCTCCAGAGCCTGAGGTGAGGTTCACCTGCTAAGAAAGGGAGAGCGAGACCCCACACACACATCCACCTGGAAGATTTGCCTGGGTCTGCTGGGCGGTCGGGGAAGTCAGAGCCCTCCCGCTGCTCCCGCCCCTCAGTCTCAGACACATTAGACCCCAACTTCCCATTGACCCTCTGCGGACGCAGCCCCTGGAGAGAAAGCTCAGGGTGGGTGGTGGGGGGCATGCAGGAGAGACATTGCCACCCTAGCCTGTCCAAGGACTACCTTCCTGGGAACCAGGAAGTGACCGGAGCCACGCTGGCGTCATGGCTCTGACCTGAGGACCGGGATGCACTGAAGCCAGGCCGGCTTCCGGGAGGGCTGGTGGAGGACCTGCCGGGGCCCTGAGACACAGCTCGCACACGCACAGGCTCTGGGGCCCGGGCCCTGCCCCGTGAATCACTCACACGTGGTCGCCTGAAGTGTCTCTGTTTGCTCTCGGAACACATGATCTGTTTTGGGGCAGGGAGAGGGTGCAGTGGGCATCTTGGCTAGTACTTTGTACATTGAATTAGCATTGATTTCTCGCTGCCTGTGCTTGACTTAGAGGGTGGGGCCAGAGAGATGTCAGGCCTGGGAAGACGCAGACCCAGCCTGTCCGTAGTGGGAGCGTTTCCCCCTGAGGCGTGTGGACCAGTGTGTGCTGGGGGAGAAGCAGTGGGAAGCGGGGCAGTGGCAGAGGTGGGGGCCGGCCCATAGCACAGATGGGCAAATGGAGGCCAAGAGGAGAAAGAGGGTGGGTGTTTTGGGGAATCAGTGGCCCATCTAGGCTTCGCCACTCACTCTCTGTGACACCAGTGACTTCCCTCAGGGAACCTTTGGTCCCCCCCCCCCCCAAGCCAGCTGCAGGGCTGGTTGTACAAGTCAGGGACAGTGGGTGTGCCCGGAACCTGACACTTAGGATCCACCCCACGGTGGGTGGCGCCGGCCACCGGCTCCCAAGACCTGAACTCATCTTTGGGTTGGACCCCTCACTAGGGGCAGAAGCCCCAGGGTTCCTGCTCTGAGAGAAATGATTTCGGTTTGAGGGGAAATCCGGAAACCCTGGGTCTGCGCTGATACTGCGGCCGGAGACGGCTCCCAACAAGGCTCCGCAGATGGAGGTGCGCCGTGTGCAGGATACACGCTGAGTTTCAGAGGCTTCGTAGGAAAGAGGATGTAAAATAGCTCCATTTTAGCACAGTATTGGTTGTTGAAATAAGGTTTTGGATATATTGGGCTAAATAAAATAGATGATTAAAATTCATTCTCTCTGGTTCTTTTGACCTGTTAACTGTGGCCACTAGGAAGCGGGAAGTTCGGCGCGTGGCTCGCGGGTCTGTTGCTACCAGACAGCGCGCTGAGGGGGCCGTGCTGCTTATGGGGCCACCGGGCAGGAAGGCGGGGCCGTGGAATGGAGGTGCCAGCGTCCCTGGCCTGGTGGCACCAGGAGCCCGGTGGGGAGCAGGGGAAGCGCAAGGGTGCAGTGGGATGCTTAGGAGGGACGGCTAGGTGGGCAGCCGGGGCCTGACCGCCAGACTGTGGGGCGGGCACCCAGTGTGGCCCCATTGTGCAGGGATGGTGGGATCCCAGGGGTACTGCCCCCTCCCAACTCCTCTGTGTCCCCCGTTTGACCCCGTGGCCCTCCCCCTTTCTTCCGGGAGGAAGAGCAGGGTAGCCTGCCAGGAGCCTGGTGCTCCTGGGAACTATGTATCATGTAAACACGGCCCAAGCCACTGGCCTTTGTCAGAGCAGGCGGGGACCGGCCCTGGTGAGGTGCACACCCAAATTCAGAGTGGAGCCGGCGCCCCCAGGCTGCAGCCTAGAGCCCCGGGCGGCCGGGCCCTGGTGTCTCCGCTGCCCTGGCCCACGGTGGGGCTGCCCGTGGGGCTGCGGGCTCCAGCGCCCTCCGCTCTCCCCCACCCCCACCCCCGCCGGCTCTTTTGTGTGTGAATTATTGATGCCCCCTCCCCTCCCCTTCCCTGCATGGCCGCTGCAGCAGCCCACGGAGGAGGGAGGAGGGAGGAGGGGGTGCGGGTGCGGCCTCAGCTGCTGCACCTCTGGCCACAGAAGGCAGCCTGCCCCGGCGGATGCCCAGGCCGAGGTCCCAGGGACGGAGTAGCTTCCCACCGTGGCCCAGCCCACCGCGGGAGCTGGTGTGGGTCTGCCACTGGGAGGGGGTGCCCCTGGCCGGGGCGGGGTGGGGGGGGCGCCAGAGCCCGGTGTGGCGATTGGCGGCTCGCACAGAGCCAGGCTTGTGCGGGCTGCGGGGCGCTGGCGCCCACATAAGGGCATTGTTTGCCGAGGTAAAAGGGGTTTTTGTCTCCTTCTGGAGACGGGACAGAGGGAGGAACAATTTCCCCCATTCATCGCTAATTCCCCCATTTGAATAGCAGCACACTGCCCCACGGTAAATAGATGGGCACCGCAGTCCTTCCCTGCCCTAGGCATTCCGGGCCCAGGTGGTGGGCTCTGCGTCCTGCCCAGAGCTGGGGAGGCCTGGGTGGGGGGACATGCTCAGAAGGGGTGCATTCCCCAGCCGCTTCCCCGCGGCCGCTCAGCGGACCCTTTTCTCTGCCGCTCATACAGTCACAGGTGGGGGGCAGTCTTGGCCTGCGGGCTTGGTTCTAGGCCCCAGCAGCCTGGCCTCGGGCGGGGTGCCCGTCCCGGAGGGGCCTCCTGGCACGGCGGCAGTGATGAGGCCGGCGTGGGGACAGAGGGTCACTTCCAGCCGGGGGTGTGGGGCGGGTTCAGCCGGCACACGTGCCTGCCCGGAGAGTCCCGTGGACGGAGGCCTGCGCCCCGCGGGTCGGGCCCCGCTGCCCATGGGGCCAGCTGGGTTCTTCCACAGGGTCATAAAGTATCAGAGCCCAAGAGGGCGTCCGCGGCAACTCCCTGGACTGCAGATAAGAGGAGCCAAGGAGACGGGCTGTGCCCAAGGTCGGGAGACAGCGAGGCCCCGCACCTGCTGCCCCCCACCCCCTCGCCGGTCTCATTTGGTCTCATTCGGGAATGGGGCGTGGGTTTGAGTATGCGTCTATAGCTCCTTTAAATCACACTTTTTTGGAGGGAGTGGGGAGGGGGGAAGAATTCAGAGTGGCCCGGAACCTCAGCCTGGGCTGCTGAGCCTGCTGTCTGTTCCTTCTTTCCCCGAATGGGGCCAGGCACTGCAGGGGCCAGGGCTGCCACCAGCCCATCCTGGGGGTATCGGCCACCTCAGGACGGAGCCAGGGGACAGACCTGGGGCTTGTGGTGGGCCTGGCACCGGCTCCAGGCCCTCTCCTCCCAGAGGGAAGGTTGTGGATCACGCAGAGACCAAACCGGACACACGTGATGCAAACCTGCCTCCAACTAAGGAAATCATTGGCTCCCATAACCAAAGTCTAGGTTCTTCTTTGGTTTTAGGCACAGATGGACCCGGGGGGATTTGTCTGAGCCAGCTCTTCAGCCCTGCCGGATGGGCTCAGCAGCCCTGGGGCGTGGGGAGGAGCACTTCTTTCCAAACAGTTCAGCCAGAGCCCCGGGACTGACTTTCGTGGGTCCAGCTTGGTCGGATGCCCGCTGGTCACTGGGAAAGGCTGGGCTGACCGGCCAGGCGTGGGCCATGTGCTCACCCTGGAAGACGTGGGTGCCCTCGCCAGAGGGAGGAGTATGGTTTTTGGAGAGGCAGGAATGATCTGCCCCCCCCCCCCCGCCCCCCATACAGCCCTGCTAACTATGGGTCTGCAGGGCGGGGGCACAGGCCATAGACATAGTACGTGAGAAGGTGATTAAAACGCTCTGGGAAAAGTAGGTAAAGGGGTCAGCATGGCAGAGTGGGGGCAGGGAGGTCTTACCGAGGTGACCTTGAAGCAAGTCCCTGGAGGGGAGGGAATGCGCCAGAGAGGGAGAGTGCTGGGTGGGGTGACAGGAAGGCGGCCGCCCTTGGAGGGAGTCTGGTTCCCGCTTAGGGGCTTGAACTCAGTCCCTGCAGCTGCCATTGCCCTGGGAGGCTGACAGATCCCCTCCCCCTGTCCCCCAGCAGCACCTTTGCCCCCACGGCGGGGGGTGGTTAGCCCCAGGGCCTTGTCAGCTTCCTCCTGTGAGGCTTCCTCCGTGGGCTACTTCCAAAAAGCCTTCCCTCCTTTCCTCCCATCTCCTCTCCGTCCCTTCTATCCTCAGTGTCTCACCCTCGGGATGAGTTCTGGAGATGGGGCCCTGCAGTCAGGGCTGGGGGGTTGAGGAGCAGGGATCAAGGGCCAGAAAGCTCACAACTGTGTTTTTGGAGCCCAGTCTCTTCTAGAACCCTTCTGTTTGGTTTTTTACTTGCTAGAGTATGAGCCCCCAGGACAGTGACTACCCCTGTCTTTTCACTGTTGCGTCCCCAGTGTCTTGCATGGGCCGGACACCCAGTAAGTGCTCAAGCAAGGAAGGGACACGGGTGGGCAGGGCACCACCTCAGATACGTGCCCACCTCAGAGCTCATGCCTTCCCGCGGTGCTGGGCTCTGAGGGGCCCTCGGAGGCGCGCGCGCGTGTGTGTGTGTGTGAAGTAGATGTGTGATGAAGTGAGAGTGTGGGGTGTAGAGAACTAGCTTTTTTTTTTTCCTAGCACCTACTCTGTATACCAGGTATTGTCTATACCTTACAAATCCTGTATTACTGACATCACCCCTTTGGAAAGGAAACTGAGGCTCAGGGAGGTAAAGTGGCATCTGATGGACAGCCCACGTCCATCCCACTCCACAGGCCCTCTGCATTCTGCCTAAAACCCGTGGCCTCTCCGGTTGGCAAAAAGTGGACCCGAGTTGTTGGCGGCGCTGGGGCAGGTGGGGCAGGCCCGCGGTTGGCACGCCGGGCTGAGGTGGCCCGGGCAGAGTGACGGGGGGCGCACGCGCTGTGACTCTTCTGTCCCTCTGGTGAGGGCTGTGGTGTGGAGGCGGAGAACCTTGGCCTATGGGGGACACACGGAGCTCGTGAACTGGGGCCGCTGGTCTGCTCCAGGTCTTAGATGGTTGGTTGGTTGGTTGGTTTGGGGGGATTTTCGTGGTAAATAGGTATAACATTAAAATTGCCATTTCCACCGTTTTTCAGTATACAGTTCGGCAGCATTAAGTACATTGGCGGTTTTGGGCGAGCAGCACCATGATTTCCAAAATACGGTTTTCATCAGCCCAAACAGAAACTCTCCATCCACTAAGCAGTAGCTCCCCGTGCCCACTCCTCCCCGCCCCGGGGACCCCCAGATGTTTCTGTCTCTGGGAAGGTGCCTCGTCTGGACACTGCGTGGAAGCAGACTGTCAGCGCCTGTCGCGTTGTAACTGGGCCTCTTTCACTCAGCGTGATGTTTTCTAGGTTCTTCCATGGTGTAGCAGGTGTCAGGCCTTCATTCCTTTTTATGGCTGAGTAACGTTCCATTGCATGGATAGACCCCATTTTGTTTTATCCATTTATTTGGCAAGGTTTTTCAAAACCTTTTTCGTAAACAATGCAAGCCAGTCCTTAATAGTTTAAAATCTGGATAGTTACAGAATGGTGCAGATCCCCAGTTTCTTCTAAACATTTGGAACGCATGATGTGGACTCCTGGTAGCTCACGGTCCCACCTGCCCAGCCACCTGCCTTACCAGCCCAGGGCAGCATCTGAGCAGTGGGAAGCGGGGGCTCGGACTGGAGCCAGGGCCCGTGGCTGTCCAGCTGACCAGCACAGGTGCACGGCCCCGGGGCAAGGGAGTCGGCCTGCCCCCCCACTCCCCCTTCCCCTGCCCCCCACCAGAGTTTTAGGGCAAGGGAGGTCCATCCTCCCAGGAGGTAAGCTGGTCGGGGAGGCAGGCGGTTGGGGTGCCACGTCTGAGCCTGTACAGGGGTTGGGCACTGCGGGAGGCTGTGGGCCCGATGCCCATGCTGAGCGCCGGGACGTTGGCTCACTGTGTGCCAGGCCTGGTGCCCTCCTAGTAACCCCTCCTCTTGGAGGAGGACAAAGCCCTCCAAGGTCAAGCAGCTGGCCTGTTGGAGATGGTTCCAGGGTGTGAAGTCTCACCTGCAAGGTGGGCTAAGAATGGGCACCTGCCAGAGCAAATAGGAGCTCATGTGATCACCCAGTATGGGTGTCCATCCTTGCCTTCCAGCACCTCAGCTCCAGAAGAGGCTCCTGAATGTGTGGAGGCTTCTTCAGCAACAGGTCCTGCCCTGGTGGGAGGTGGGCGGCTGTCAGGACTCAGCCGGGGCCAGGCTAAGGAGGCATGAAGTTTCCCAGGAGGGATGGGCACCGGCTTCGTCAGAGCTGTGAGTACCTCCTTCCTAGGGACAGTAGAGGAGGCCTGCCCTGAGGAGGCAGCAGTGAACCAGGCCTTGAAGGTGGACTGAGATGTTCTGAGCTGGAAGCAACATGGCAGGCAGGCAGCAGAGCCCAAGCAAAGGCCTGAAGGCACGAGGCCCCGCGGTGGCCAGCAGAGTGGGACCTGGGCTACAGAAGTCACGGGACTAAGAACACAGCCCACGGGAGTCTGGACTGTATTTTTCTATATTATTCAGCAGGCTGTGGAGAACAGGAAGGTTATGCAGTGATGAAAAATGTGGGGTGGAGACCGGGGTGGGACTGAGGGGAGGGAGGGCAGCCACTCTCCTGTGGTTCAGTAATGTGCGTCTGTCCCTCCAGGAGGGCTGGCACCCGGGTTGTCATCGTGACTCCGTTTCCCAGCCTGGGCCTGGGCCAGCCTGCAGTAGGTGCTCAGTAAATACTGCTGGGTAATTTGTTCATTCCACAAACGTCTAGATCGTTGCTGGAGATACTGCGTTAGGAGAACCTGGCCCATCTGTGATGGGGGGGGGCGGCAGATGGGTGGTGAGGGCCCAGAGGTTGCAGGGCCCCAGGCCCTGGGGACACGGGGGGCGGGGGGACACGGACTCTTGAGGTGCAGCGGAGCAAGCAGGGAAGCTGTGGGGCGGCTCGAGCCTGGAGCTGACCTGCGGGAGGATGCAGGGAGCGGTGGCTGCCCAGAGGAAGAGGAGGAGGAGGGGAGGGGCAGCCTGGCCCGGGGGACCTGCGGCAGTTGAGGGGGAGGGGTGCCACTTCGCCGCGGCCTTTCCCATCCCCCTCTGCCCAGGGCTCGGCGGCTTGATGGGCAGCCCGGCCCCGCCCCCGGGCAGCCGGGAGGCCAGCGATTGGTTGGGGCGCTAGAGCCGCTCGGTCGCCATGGGGACGCTCTGGCGGTGCGCGTGCCCAATGCCCAGCCCCGGGGACTAAATCTTCATAATCTGCTGGCTGGGAGAGTGGGGGTGGGGTCTTGCGCGACCCTGGCCTGGGGGAAGGGGCGGCCTGGGAGGCGGTCAGGGCTCACTGTGGCTGCCCCTCCCCCAGCGGCTCTGGGTGCTGGGGCCGGGCCGCCCGGGCACCTGGGCGCCACCGGGAACCACGCGGTACTCACCTGACAGTGACCCTGGGAGCTCGGAGTAGCTTTGGCCGCTGCCGTCTCAGCTGATCAAGCAGGAGGCTGGGCCTGGATTGGGGAGAGGGGCCTGGAATTTTATCTGAAAATGTCTAGCGCCTTCGTTCAAGTTTGTCTCCCCGGATTCCCCAGGCAGTGTTGTGCTTTCCGCAGCAGGGGGCGCCCTCAGCAGAGCTTTGTCGGGCTGTCACCTCTGGAAAGCGGCGATGGCCCATTGAGGTGCAGGGAATGCAGAGCCCAGACCCTGGAGCCCTGGCTCCGGATGTCCAAGGCCACGTGGCCTGACCCCGAAGGCGGCTGTGGGGGGCACACTGTGGGTAGGCGGGGCCTGCTTGCAGGAAGGAGTGGGTAACTGAAGGGGCAGGGGGCCCAGTGGGGCATCAGCCCTTTCTCCTTGGGCAGATGAAGGAAGCTGAGAGCCTGCTGTGGGGAGAGGGTGTGAAGGGGCAGGGCAGCGGTGAGTTAGAGGAAGGCGGGGTGCCGGTCAGGCCCCAAGCGACCTCTGGGGTATCCAAGGACCTCTGGCATGCAGCCCCTCACTCCCAGGCCCTTGAAGCCAGGCCTCCCTTGAGCCTGGACGTGGTGCCTCGGGTGTGGAGTGCAGGAGACCACCGTGCCCTGCACGCCCCACGGCCGCTCCACCCCGATGGCCTGGTTCCGGCAGAGGGACCGTGCCCCTACATCGGCTAGGGGCAGAGCTGGCCTCTCGGAGCCCCTCAGGGCACAGCCGTGCTCACCTCCTGCCCAGAGATGCTGGTGAGGACAAGATGGGGCAAGTATTCCCTGGGGCTGCCATGGCCACGATCCCCCAGGGGGCCTTAGGGGACAGTAGGTGCTGCGGGGAGCCTCACACCCAGGCCTCTTGTTCCAGATGACTCCTCCTCTGAGAGTGGCAGCGGCAATGGTTCCTCCACCCTGAACCCATCCACATCGAGCAGCACGCAGGGCGACCCCGCCTTCCCCGAGATGAATGGCAACGGCGCCGTGGCCCCCATGGACTTCACCGCCACCTCCGAAGATCAGCCCATCAACCTGTGCGACAAGCTCCCGCCGGGCACGGCGCTCGGCACGCCCTCCTACCCCTCCGACGGCTGTGGCACCGATGGACTGCGGAGCCGTGTCAAGTACGGGGTGAAGACCACCCCTGAGGTGTGTGGGGCTGTGGGCCCCCTGGAGCCGTGCATGTCAGGGCGGTGCGAGGCTGACGTGAAATGGTTATGTGCCCGGAGCCGTGACGCCAAGTCAGCGTGCAGGCCGTGGCCGCCGTGCCGGGCGTTCTGCGGAGGCTCTGGGATGAGATCACACAGCGTGACCTCAGGCTAGGCCTTCCCTTCTCTGAGCAGGTGTCAGCAGCCGTGAAGAGGGCTTGGCCCCGGCCTCAGTGGAGGGGGGGGTGCTGTGTGGCCCGTTCCGCTCTCCCCCAGAGCAGTCTGCTGCCGGTTAGGGCAGCAGGGCCCCGCCTTTCGGGGCTCCTGTGCACGCCTGTCCCCGTTTCGCAGACGGTGCAGGGGAAGAACGAGGCCTCTGAAGCCCCAGGGATGTGCACGTTTGAAACTCGGTAGATCAGGCTGATGTGGGCTGCTCATGGGGGCAGGGTGGCCGATGCTGGTGCCCTCGCCCCCGAGCGCTGCCCCCTGCCTTCCGGGGCCCCCCTCACACCTCTGCCAGCTGCCTCTGGGTCACTAAGTCTCCTGCCGCGGTGCGGTGAGCACTGGGCACGGGAACTCTCTCGGCAGAGTTTTCTCCTGCCAGGGCGGCGGCGCCGGAGGTGACTTCTCGGAGCCCTGCGCCCCTGGGCGCCAGCCATGTCCCCCTACACAGGTTCCTCCCCCTCCCTGGGCCGCCTTCTGCTGCAGAGGGCGTGGGGTGGGTGCCAGGGCTTGCCTCTGATGGCCCGTCTCGCGGGAAAGTTCTTTCCAGACGAGTGGGTGTTCAGTTGTCACTGTGTGTCTGAGCTCGGGCCACAGGGCGGGTACCGGCCAGAGCATGGCCCTCGCCTCCCAAGTGCGAGGGGCAGGCCTAGCCGCTGCCTGCACCGAGCGGAGAGCCGCGGAGGGGCGTGCGCCACCGTGACCTCAGGCCACGGAAGTGAGACGGGGCATCGGTGCCACCCGCAGCTTGTGTCCTGCGGTCTCCGTCTCCGTCGCCTCCGGCCCTGGCCGAGGACTTGGCTAAGGAGCGGCTTGGGCACGTGACTTGCCCAGGACCCGGGAGGTCTTCTGCCTCCACGGCAAGTCCAGCATGACCCAGCAGGAGGCCGGGCGACCTCCGTGTCTCTGCCCCTTGTCAAGTCCGTGTGTGGATCAAGAGTCGGGCACCAGGCCAGGGGCCCTGGGAGGGCCAGTCCCTGTGGGACGGTCACAGGAAGCTTGGTGGTGGCAGCTGCTGCAGGACTGGGCGCCGGTCTGTGTCCCTCTTCATGCGTTTGTTCTTCAGCAGGGGCTGTGCTCCCCAGAAGGGGCTGTGCTCCCCAGAAGGGGCTGATTCTGGGAGCAGCTCCTGCGGTGGGAACAGGCAGCGGAGGTCCCTTCTTTGCTGGTGGCCCGGGCCTGCTTCCCACTCCCCCTTTCTACACACACACTCTGCGTGGGGGCTCACAGGGTCTCCCTGGGGGTGGCAGCAGACAGGAGAACCCCAGCCCGGGAGCTTCGGGGATGCACTCTGCCTACGGGACCTGTCGCCTCAGCTGGTTCCCTCTCCCAGCCCATCTGTCCCCTCCTCCCTGACAGCACGCTCACCGCCTGCGTGACAGCTCGGCTGCTGCTCAGGGCTGCCGCCCCTTGGGGATCAGGGAGGAAAACCCCAAAGCCAGAACCAGAAGAGGCTGGCTGGTGGTGGGAACCCTTCCTGCGTCTGCCTGTCCCTCACACGATGTGGCAGGTCCCGGTGTGGGCTCAGCGGCCGAGCACAGTGCCGCCGCCTCTGCTCAGCAGCCCCGGGGCCCCGGGCCTCTGCTGGCGCCGCTGCGGCCGGGCAATCCTGCCTCCGGCCGCCCAGGGTGGGGTGGCCACACTGGCGCCTCCGATTCCTAGATGAAGGGAACAGGGAGGGGAGGCGACGCGGGACCTCGACACTGTGGCTCATGCGGCAGCCGGGCGTGCTCACCGTCCCGGTCCCCAAGCTCGCTGTGGCTGTCTGGCCGAAAGCGGGCCCGGTCTGACCCTCCGGCCCTTGCCCTCTCTCAGTCGCCCCCTTACAGCTCCGGGAGCTATGATTCCATCAAGACTGAGGTCAGTGGCTGCCCTGAGGACCTGACGGTGGGCCGGGCCCCCACAGCAGATGACGACGACGACGACCACGATGACCACGAGGACAACGACAAGATGAACGACTCCGAGGGCATGGACCCCGAGCGCCTCAAGGCCTTCAATGTGAGGCGAGGGACGGGCGGGGCAGGGGCGGGGGCCACAGCCACGGCCAGCCCTTCCCACAGCCTGTGTCTCCCCCAGATGTTCGTGCGGCTCTTTGTGGACGAGAACTTGGACCGCATGGTGCCCATCTCCAAGCAGCCCAAGGAGAAGATCCAGGCCATCATCGAGTCCTGCAGCCGGCAGTTTCCCGAGTTCCAGGAGCGGGCCCGCAAGCGCATCCGCACGTACCTCAAGTCCTGCCGGCGCATGAAGAAGAACGGCATGGAGATGGTGAGCCCCTCCTCCCCGTCCGCCCCGCTCCTTCCGCACTGCCACGGGCCTGCAGCCACACCCGCCGGGCCCCTGGGCGGCCCCCTGGCCAGACACTTGCCCTCCACCCAGCGATCCCGGACTCACAGAGGAGGGAGCTGAGGCCCAGAGAGGTTACAGAGCCCCGGAGAGCACGGGCCCGGAGCCCACACCTCAGCCCTGTGCCAGCCCCCTCCAGGGCAGGGGTCTGTCTGGGTCAGCCCCAACACGGGCTCCGTCCCCGTTGTGCCTGCAGACCAGACCCACACCTCCCCACCTGACCTCGGCCATGGCCGAAAACATCCTGGCAGCTGCCTGCGAGAGCGAGACGAGAAAAGCAGCCAAAAGGATGCGCCTGGAGATCTACCAGTCCTCCCAGGTACCTGCTCCCCAGCAGCCCCGGGCAGCAGGGGTGAGAGGGCGGCCGGCGGTCATGCCGCAGACCCCCAGGCTGGGCAGAACCCCCGCCAGGCCAGCCGGTGTGCAGGGGGTGGTGAAGGCAGGGGGCGGGCAATCCTCGGAGCCAGACGGAGCCTCGGTGGGGCACACAGGCCCTGCGCGCTCCGGGGTGTGGCCTCCGACAGTGTTTTTAGCTAGGCTGGGACAGATCAACTCTGGCCCACGGAGACATGAGCAGAGCCCCGCAGGTCACAGCACTGGGTCCCAGGGACAAGGGTCTGGATGGTCGCCCCTCTGGTTCCCTAGCGCTTTCCTCCCCCTCTGTAGGACGAGCCCATCGCCCTGGACAAGCAGCACTCCCGGGACTCCGCAGCCATCACCCACTCCACCTACTCACTGCCAGCCTCCTCCTACTCCCAGGACCCCGTGTACGTCAACGGCGGCCTCAACTACAGTTACCGCGGTTACGGGGCCTTGGGCAGCAACCTGCAGCCCCCTGCCTCCCTCCAAACAGGAAATCACAGTAATGGTGAGTGCGGGGGACCCAGGCTCTCTGGCTCCCTGACCGGAACCCAGGTCCGTGCTCAGCGCAGCCTCAGGGAAGGGGGCAGGGCAGGCGGGGAAGGTGCCTCCCTCGTGGCTCCGGGACCTTCCCCACTTCACAGTTTCGGCCAGTCCTTTGATGGGGAGGTGAGGAAAACTTCAGGCAGTTAAAACAAAAAGCCTACTGGTCGTTTCTCACCCCCGAGGCGGCTTGCTCCAGAGCCCGAGTGGATGCTCTGCCGGGCCTCTCCCTGCCTCGGCTCCCTGAGGGCCACCGTGAGCCCAGAGTTGCAGCCAAGGCCCTGCTCTACCTGAGTCAAATCCTCTCCACACCCCTGCTTTGCCCACGACCGACCAAGGCTCAGTGAGGTGGTCACTGGGAGTTGGTGGCAGAGCTAGCATCTAGCCCAGGTGCAGCCCAGTTCTGCTGTGGCCTGGGGGGCCCGCCGAGTGGCTCTGGGCAGGTCACCGCCTTCTCCAGGCCTCAGCCCTTGCTCTCACTGTGGAACCCCATCCAGGTCACCTGGGGCCACAGTGAACCATCTGTCCCCCCTACTCCACCCCCTGAAGCTGGTGATTCCCTAGATGGGACACAGCCCCGGATTGGGGAAACGGTCCCTGAAAAGACGCAGACCTCCCTGTGGCATTAGGCGCTGCCCCGAGTGGGAACTGGAGTGGGCGCCCCCCTTGAGTCCGGGGGCCTCCGCTGGTGGAGAGCAGCCTGGCGGCCTCGGGGCATGGGCAGGGGGTGGGTGGGGGTGACCTCGGGGCCTCTTGGGCCGGGCACTTGGATTCTGTTCTGTGTGCAGTGGGAGCCACTGATAGGTTTTAAGAAAGGAGGGCTGTGAACTGCGCTCTGCCTGCCCCCGTGGTGAGATCGGAATTAGAAGGACAGGAGGCAGAAGTTATGTGCACGGAGGGTCATTCAAAAGCAAAGGGGTGAGGAGGAGAGCTGAGGGCGACCCCAAATTGCTTGAGTAGGTTGGAGGAAGGTGTCACCCACAGGCCAGGAAACTCTGGTTCGAGGTCCTGGCTGAACGTGCCTGAACAGTTCCTCTCAAGCCCTTGTCCTTGGCTGCAGGAGACCCCTCACGGTTCCTGGGCAGCAAGGGAGGCGCGGGCCCCTGCCCACAGCAGGAAGCCCAAAGCCCCCTCCGCTCACCTCGCTCCTACCACCAGCAAGTGTGTGCAGGTCCCTGGAAGACTGCTGCTTGGGCTTAACTTCTCATCGCTTCCTAATGCCTCTTAACCTAAAATAAGAGGCTGCCTGGCCTTAATCCCCGAGGCGGACGCCTGAGCGGCCATTCGCGGCGAGAGGAGGAACGGCTGTCCCCGAAGGGCTGCTTTTCTTCCAGGAAGAAGAGCCACCTGACAGCCCTGCTGAGTGGGGACCCTGTTAGCGTAGCCGAAGACAGGTCCCAGGGCAGGGAGGATAGGACCTCTGCACAAACATGGCGAGCCTGAGGCTCCGTCCTTCCCAGGCCGCAGGCGATGGTGCCCCCCCCCCCCCCCCGACCTGGGGGCGCGCAGCACGGCCCGTGTCCCGGCCGCAGCCGCCGGGGGGGGGGGCGGGCCCGGCTGCCCACTGGGCCCTGCTCACGCCTGCCAGAGGGGCTCCGGCAGCGGCCCGCCCTCCCTCTGAGGGGGGCAGCTGGCTCTGCCCCTGTGCTTCCCGGGGCCTCTGTCCCCTTCTGTAAGCACCCTGCTTCCGTAGAGGTGGGCGGGGAGGTCACGGAGGCAGAGATCTGCTCCTTCGCCTCCCGGCCCAGGGCAGCCCATGTCCCGGGAGCACTGGCTTGGAGCCCAGCGGCTGGAGGAAGACCACCGGCGGCAGTCCCAGTCCCGCTGCCCACCCCAGCAGCTGTCGGCCCTGTCAGCCGTCCTTCAGTCACCCCGGCGCCCGGCAGGGCCGCCCCGCTAGTGGCTCAGAGCTCCTCCCTGTGCTCATCAGGTGGTCAGCGGGAGATGCAGCTGAGCTTCCATAGAATCCACTTGGCCCGCCTTTCCTGGGGGTGCTGGGCCACTTGCGCGCACTCCTGCCCCCATTCCTGAACGTCAGCCCCAGAGCAGATGGGCTGCGGGAGGTAGGGACGCTCTCCTGTCCGAGAGAGACAGAAGGACAGCTCTGAGCATAGGGCTGAGGGATGGAGAGAGGGGAACCCGCCACATGTTGTCTGGAGGCGACGGGGAGACACCCCGCCCCCCGCCTGTCCCCGTAGCCCTTTGGCCACCAACGGGAGCCCACCGCCTGCTTGGCTCTTGTTTCCAGCCAAGTCACAGCCCGGCTCCTTCCCCCTGCATTTCGTTTTTACAGACTGAGCTGCTCCATGGACTCTCAATTCCAAGGATGTCCCTTAGCATAAGCCGTTTCCAAGTCTGCCTCCTTGACGCCATGTGCTTTGGTTAGAGAGGAAACCGCCTCGGTGACGGTGACGGATGGGCCCATCTCAGCCTCCTTCCCCGTTAGGGGCCGCACCAGCTCCCCTCACCGGCAGTCATTTCCAGTTTCTCCCAGCGTGTTGCTTCCAGTCTCGAGGCCTCCAGTGACTCGAGCTTGTCCCTCTCTCTCTGTAGCGGCAGAGAGTGCCCCTGTAGGGCCCCTGTAGATGCAGTAATGAGTGGCGCTGGCTGCCAGAGCCCACGGGGTCGTGGGGAGACGGCTGACGAGCACGGACAGCCTCCCGCGCCTGCCCGCCCGGGTAAGCCAGCCCAGGGCGAGGAGGGACTGGGCGGCGGGCAGGCGCGGGGAGACGGCCTCCCCCAGGACACTCCAGCTCCCACACCCCCAGACATGCGCTTCTTTGGCTGTGTTCTGGCTCAACACTTCAAAAGAATGTGTTTCAAATTCCAGGAGCCTCCGTGTCTCCTGGGAGCCCATTCAGAAAGCCCCAGAACCTGTCTGGAAGCCCGTCCCCCCCACCCCCCCGCCCCACCGTGGGCCTGGCAGCTCCCAGCCGTGCTGAGAGTTTCACAGGCCTGGCTCAGCCCCCAGCAGCCTCCTCGGGTTCCGAGGCTCAGGGATGTGGAACAGTGGCCTGCGGCGTGGCAGAGCAGGCCTTGAATTCAGGCGAGCCTGATGCCAAAGCCCACGATGCCCCCGTGGAGCGGCTGGGGAAGGGCAAAGAGGAGACAGGGCCTGGTGGTCCCCCGCCACACACACCCCTAGGATGTTTCAGAAGACTTCAGGCTCTTTTGCTGCCACCGTTCTGAGGGCAGAGGGGACTTCTCCCGATAGCACCCCTGGGTCCTGTCCTTCCCAGCCCCTCCCCTGCAGGGCACCGTCACCCTCCGGCTGGCCTGGCCCTGACCTCTCCCACAGCCAAGCAGGGCACCTGGCCTTTCTCCTCCACCTGGCAGAAGCCCCTCCCTGGTCTGAGCACACACATGGGTGTTTCTTTTCCTAGTCTCCTGTGGCTCCACTCTGGACTCCAGGGCTTTCCACACACTCCTTTCTCTCAGGGTGTAAGGTGCCTGCTTACCTGCAGCGTCCTGAACAGCCGCCGCATCGGGACAAACGGCACGTGGCCACATGTATGGCACAGGCCGACGCCGCCGGCCTTTCTCACAGGGTCGGGCCCACGCTGCCCGGAGGCCGCCTCCTTTACCGGGGGAGCGCGGTCTACCCACCGGTCCTCAGCAAGCCCAAGCCGCTGAGGTGCGAGCAGGGCCAGGGAGCTAGAGGCCGAGCCCCTTGCCGCGGGCACACGTTCACCGCGTGACCAGGGGCAAACCTCCGACCTCCAGGCCTCCCCAGCTGCCACCTGTCAACGATAAGGCCCCCTTCCTTGCAGGACCGCCCTGAGGGTTAGCAGAGAACCCCACGTCTCATCTGGTACCGGGTCCCGTTCTAGGCGCTAGGGTACAACTGTCGTGAGGCCCGAGCGCCCGAGCCACAGCAGGCCCCCAAGACGACGCACAGGGTGACGGCACCTCCCAGATAGCCTGCGAGCTGTCGGCCCCCCTCCTCACCGCGCTGTCCCCTCCACAGGGCCCACCGACCTCAGCATGAAAGGCGGGGCCGCCACGGCCTCCAGCACGCCCACGCCCACGCCCTCCAGCAACAGCACCAGCAGGACCATGCCCGCCGCCCAGCTCAGCCCCACGGAGATCAGTGCGGTGCGGCAGCTCATCGCCGGCTACCGAGAGTCTGCCGCCTTCCTGCTGCGCTCCGCGGACGAACTGGAAAACCTCATTTTACAGCAGAACTGACCCCGCGGCACCTGGAGTGCACTACCCTAGGGAAGGAGGCTGTCCCGGCCCGGCTTCCTGCCTCACCACTTGGTACATTTTGTTTTCTGAAAGAGGTGGGATCCAAAAGAGCTGTTTCTAGCCACACGCCAAGCACCTGCGACTTTGGGCACAAGGACACTTTTTTTTTTTTTTTTTTTTTGGAATCTCACCACACGGGTGCTTTGACCTGCTTGGAAGAGGCCAATGGGGCAGCTTTGGAAGGGCTGGGGCTCCCCTGACAAGGCGCTGGGGACGCAGCTCTATTTAGAATCATCTTCGTGGACCCTGATGTTAGAATCCCACCCCCAGATAATTACCTTTCAAGTCTTAGGTGAGCAGAATTGCATATTTATTGAGAAAAACAAAGTGGACCCTTTCTTCCTCTCCCCTTAGTAATTTATTTTTCTGAAAATGGATTCTTTTGTGTTTGTACAGATTGCCAGTCTGTGTCTGTCTGATCAGAAGGATGTATCCCTGTGACCTAACATTCCATATCACTACACTGGCGCGGGCTGGGGGCCGGCAGGGCGGGGTGCGGTGGGGCGGGCGCCGGGCTGGCTGTCCTTCCGAGCGCCCAGCACCGCCAAGCCAGAGGACCTCACCCACACCCAGTGCAAAGCAAAGACAAAAACGGCTCCCCCACCCCCATTCCACAGAAGCCCCAGTCACACGGCCACCCGTATTCTACCTCACACTCCAGCGTGGGCTTTTTCCAGGATGTGCCCTGAGCCCCTTCTGAACGGCTATCTATCTCCCGACTCGCCAACACACGGTGTCTGCCTGGGAGGCAAGTCCAGAGGGGTGGCCAGGGGCTGGAGTCCAGACAGGGCTGTGACCCTCTGGAGCAGCTTGCAGCCCCCTGGCCCCAGCCCTCCTGGCTGCTTACCAGGACAGACAGCTGGGGGACAGCCGCCGGCCAGGAGGGCCCCTGCCCTCACCTGCCCCCAGGGAGCCGGGTCTGAACACTTCTCCACACAGGCCCAGGGCCCTCGGACACATGCCGGGAAGGGCCTGTTTCCTCAGGGTGGGCCCCCAGCTGTCAGGCAGCCACCAAACAGGACAAGCAGCTGCGAGCCCCTGGTCGGACTGCAGCGCCTGTCCTCTGCCCCCGTGGCTGGAGTAAAGGGACCATCAGCAGAAGTAGAGAAGCCACTTGGGTTCTCCGAGGACCTGCCCTTCTGGAGGGGCCAGTCCTGGAAGAAACCTATAACCCTGGAGTGTGAAAAAGGGCAAAAGCAAAGGCCGGCCTGGTCCCTCCTCCCCAGTAGGCACTTCCTCTTGCTCAGTGCAATACCTCCCAGTGCTGCTAAAACCAGGGATTCTCCCCCACCTCAGAGGGCCCCCGGGGCCTCTCCGTGCGACACTCCGACTCCGTAGCTATGACAGCAGCTCTCCGCTGCCCGCCCCCCCCCCGGATCCCCCGCCCCCCCAGACCTACCCCCCCCCCCCCCCCCCCCCCCCCCCCCCCCCCCCAGAGCCGGCAGAAGCCCTCTGTAGCCTTTCCTCCCTCAGAGCAGAGCGGCCCCAGGGGAGCCAGGGCCACGTGGACCCTAGGACGGCCACAGCCACTCGACCCCAGAGCAGGTACCCTTTCCCAAACCAGCTTTCTGCAGCTACCTGCCTCCCAGCACTATGGCAGACCACCGTCAGGAGGGCCGGGGGGCTGGGGGGGGGGGGGCTCCAGAGCTCTGAGAAGTAGGGTGCCCCACCCCGTGCTTACTTCCAGCCCCCGGCAGTCGGGGGTAGTCCTTCCTCTCTCAAGTAGCCTCCAGCACCCCCCACACCTCCCCAGCCACACCACCTCTGCCTTCCATCTAGCCAATCTGCAGTCCTGTGGTCAGGGCCAGGACACCCGAGACACCCGAGACACCCCCTTCACACAGCACAAGCTCCCGCGCCCAAGGCCCGTCCCCCACCCCAGCCATCCGCGCGTCCAGCCCCCACCTGCTCAGTGCTACTCCCGGACGTTTCAATTTGTGTAAATATTTATTTTTGTGTGTGAACAATACTACAAAGTAATCAGTAGGTCTTTTGCAAAATGTTACCCCAGGCAATTTGTGAGAATCTTAATGTTAAAAACTGGCAGAGACAATCGCCGCCTTAGAATTCTTGATACCAACTGCTTAACTTGTCATTCCCCCTCCCGGAGGCAGGCCCCAGGCCAGGCGCGACCGCAGCGCTTTGCTCACAGCAGAGAGGAGGGCTGGGAGCTGCCCGCACCCCCACACTAGGGATTGGATCTGAAGAGCAGCCTCAGTTTCGGCGTGCGGTCCCGCTTTTCTGAGCTGACCACCTCAGCCTGCCTGAGCGCGGGAGCCCTGGTGTGCGAGCAAGGCCACGCGGCCCCTCCGGGACAGTGGATTCTGCCACCGCCACCCCGCCGCGGGGGGGGGGGGGGGACTCCTTCTCTGTGAAGCTACGCCTGACGCCCGGCTGAGGGCAGAGTCAGGAGCAAGTCGCTGTGTGGAAACAGGACTCCATTAGCTAGTTCAGTCAGGGAACTTGTTCTGTTTTGCTTTTGTTTTCAGAGATGCAGCTTCAACCCCTCCCCACTCCTTCTGACTTGGAGAGCACCAAAGAGCTGGTTCTGCTGGACCTAGCTCACTGCTGTCCCACCCTCACCCTCACCCCAGGGACTGCCTTCTCCCAAAGGGAGCTTCCAACGCCCTGCCCCGCAGCCATTTAAAGTTCTCACGGAGGGCCTCAGGGCACAAATTCATCACTGGGGATCCTAAGCTAAAAGGTAACTCAAGAGTAGAATGTACCGATTCCAGAGTCTTTGCAGGGGGCTAATTCCAGCAGAAGGGTAGAATCAGGAGAAAGGCGAATTTGGTCTTCGTGGTAGACATCTAGTAGACCAGAAATGGTGTGACCCATCTGAAATTCATTTTACCGTCACCTCCAGTACAGTTTATACCCCAGGACAGTGTTGAGGGGGAGGGGGACAGGAGGGGGCTAGCAGGGTTTTCAAGGATTTCAAACAGGTGGAACCCGGCCATCCCTATTCCTAAGGGCCACTTACGACTCCAGGGGTGGTTACAGGATTAACTACCAGTTCATTTTCAAAATGCTGCTTTGAACTCAGAGGGTTGATACTTTTAATTTGTAATTTTTTGTAAAACTTTTTACAAGATAGTAAAGTATTTCACCAGAATACCAGTTTCAATCTGTCCATGGTCTGATTTTTATATAATTTAGTGGTGCTTTAGAAACTTTGTTTTTGTTGTTTCTGAGCTAAACAGCTCAATCCTTTTTCGCCTGTATCTACCTAAGACCAATGTGAACCTTTGTATTTTTGCTCCTAATTTGGACTCAGTGAAAGTGTACTGTTTACATGTACAGATACCCCAGTCCCTGTGTGTTCTGCAAGACTCGCTCTTGAGGAGGAAGGTGCACCTCACTAAGCTCATCTGCTTAGCAAAGCCACAAAACAAAAACCTCTCTTTTTACCTATGTTTCCACCTAAAAACAAAAACAAAAACCCTACACAACACAGAACTCAAGATTTGCTGAAAAATAACTTTTTCTAAGCTCGGAAAACTCTCCGTGCAGCAGATGGCCCGTATGCCTCTGTGGTGTGGTCCATTAGGAGCAGGGGGCGAAGCAGGGATGTCCCAGCAGCTGCTGGTGGGCACCTGCGTGGACTCCCGGAGCGTGCGAGTGGGACTTCGCGGCAGAGCTGTGGGGCGGTGGAGGTCTCCCAGCAGCCTGGCAGTGGGAGGTCAAGGTGACTCGTGGGACCTTCAGGGTCAAGCCACCCAGGATTTAGGGACGACCCAAGAGGCTGTCAGTCCTCCGGTATAATTTAGACATGTTTTGGGAGTGCGCAAATTCCCTGAGATGAGGTTTTAGGACTTTCAGTGCAGATGGTACAAGCATTCCTTCAGGGTTCCCCTGGAGGCAGCTCGCTCCGGAGGCATCACTTCTGAGGAGGGGCAGGGGACTCCAGACGGTAAGCATATGGCACTTAAGACAAACCGTGGATGGCACCAACTTTTAAAGGTGACTCTTTATTAATCAATGGCTACATCTCTAAATTATATTTTTACAGATATGCACCTATGCAACTTAACGTGGCTCTTCTAAGCAGGTGAGCACTTCCTCCTCGATGCTCTATAAAAAGGATTTGTGTTCTATAGAGTGAGTTTTTTCCAGTAAATGTGGCTTAATATTTTAATTCTTAGAATGTGTCTTCTCTATGTGATGCAACTAAATTCTGTTTTGTTTGTGGAATGACTAGCACAGGCCAAGTCCCTCTCCCTCACTTAACAAAAGACCAATGAGCTGTTAATCGAGCTGTTATCTCCATGGTATTACTTGCTAAATGCACTGATTTCTTAAGTATGTGGAATCCTTTTTCTTTTGAATCTGTATATCATATATAAGACTGAATCTACTTAATAAACACTGAATAACAAACCGGATGCTTCATTCCCACCGTGTCCTCTCAACAGCCCCGCCAGCTAGCTCTCTTCCCTGCACGTCTGTGCAGGGCGGCACCGGCCCGCCGCTCTGCTGGTAAGTACCCCGCCTCTCCCGGCCGGCGCCAGCCCACCACGGAAGGCCCCGGTAAACCGTCCTCAAACGAATAAGCCTGTCATTTCTTTCGACACCCAGCCCGTTAGAGAAGAAAATGAACCTTCACTGGCACTCGTCGGGCGGCAGGTGTACTCCCGGGGGGGGTGCACACCGGTCCCCACCCCACAGACGCACGCCCTCCCTGCCCGCCCCCGGCCCCACTGAAACCAGGCTCGCACACACCGGCCCTCGGTGCTGGCTTGGGAGACTGAGGGCCTGAACCTTCAGCACTTGATGTTCCGTTTGACCCAAAACTCCTGAGCCCACCTTGAGGGAAAAGGGCTGTTTACTTGTGCACAGACTTTTTTCACCCTACATAGATCATTTAGGCTAAACCTTGAGGAAAACTTGCAGGAATATGGCTGGGGCCAAACCTGTCATAAGTTTAAAAGCAATTCTGCGAGTTACAAGCATAAATGTTAGTTTTACTGTTAAAAGTGTGTGTGTGTGTGTGTGTGTGTTTACAGATACACAGACACACACTGCATGGCAGTTTTTAAAACATTTGTTTTTTGTAATGGCAAAAGAATCTTTCTAAAACCGAAATTCTGTACAATATCCAAATATATGAAATAGATAAACAGAGAGGGGCGATAGCTTGAAGCCACCACACCCAGGGAACCCAGTGTGGGGCCAAGGTTCATAAGATTAGCAGGGACCGTGAAAGCCAAAGACAGCAGTTACATGCCTCTCTTCACGCAACGTAGGGACCAAGGGCCACAATGCCTCAATGATACCATGAAAGGCCTGTCCTAACCCAAACTACCCCTGCTGAGAATCACCAAGGGACCACGAAACCCCCGACCTGGGCCAGCGAATCCGGAGCCCAGCCCCACTGCCCGCAGAGCACGCCGGAGGCGCCGGGAAAGCACTTACCTCCGGATGAAGCGCAGCAGCTCCACAGGATGGAAGGAGGAGGAGACCTCGCTCAAGGACAGAGAAGCGTTGCTTGATCCCCGTCTGGCTTCTTTACATGGGGCCCCAGGACCACTGTTGTCAACAGTGGACAGAACAACATCAAAGAGGAATGCCCCCACAGAACGGTGAACTAAAATTTACTGACAAAACAGGCAAACCTCCCTTTACTCAGGGAGGGGAAGGGGAGAACATGCACATAAGTGCAATTTAAAAATAATGATGAAGAGGGGCGCCGGGGTGGCTGTCGTTGGGCATCTGCCTTCGGTTCAGGTCATGATCCCAGGGTCCTGGGATGGAGCCCTGCATCGGGACCCCTGCTCCGCGGGAAGCCTGCTTCTCCCTCTCCCACTCCCCCTGCTGTGTTCCCTCTCTCGCTGTGTCTCTGTCAAATAAATAAAATCTTAAAAAAAAGATAAAAATAATGATGAAGAGGTATTATGCTAAGCGAAATAAATCAATCAGAGAAAGACAATGATATGATCTCACTCCTGTGGAATTTAAGAAACAAAACAGAGGAGCATAGGGGAAGGGAGGGGAAAAATAAGACGAAATCAGAGAGAGACCCTAAGAGACTCTTAACTCTAGGAAACAAACTGAGTGTTGCTGGGGTGGGGACAGGATAACTGGGTGATGGGCATTAAGGAGGGCATGTGATGTAATGAGCACTGGTGTTATATGCAATTGATGAATCACTGAACTCTACCTCTGAAACTAATACACTATATGTTTAACTGAATTTAAATAAAATAAAATTATGATGCACTAGGGAAACCCAGTTTACCAGAAACCTAAGAATCCTTTGCAAAGTCCTCGGCTCCCCTCCTTGATCTTTTGTATAAATCCAGATTTTATTAGATTTATTACCAGTCAGGGGGCTTCTTAAATGAGGGGTCCCAGCTGCCTAAGGAGCAGATGAGCCTTCTGAAATAGTCTGCACAACTTCATGTGGATGTGCATTCCTGGGGGAGAGGGTCCGGAGCTTCGGTCAGGTTCTCCAAGGAGTCTGTGCTCCAAAAAACGTTAAGAGCCACTGCACAGACAGCTGTCTCTTTGTCACGCTTATGTTCCTTATAGGGCTTTTGTCTACATCTTTTGGTAGTTAGTCCAGGCTTTCAAACTGATGCATGGAGAGAAGAGGAAGCGTGGGGCGCTGTCAACATTCGGTTTCAAGTCCTAGTCTCCAAGGTCACAAAGCCCACTTTCCCCATCAGTTTAGACGATGCCCCCACACAAGCACAACACAGCCGTGCCACCTCCTCTCGGGAGGCAAGCAGGCAGATGCTCTGGTCCCGAGGCCCCTGATCAGCGGGCTACTCTATTCAGCACACACACACATACCCACACACCCCTCTCAAGCAGGATCTGACTTAAGAGCAGGATGGACATAAAACAGTCATGATGCTCACCAGGCCAGTAAAATAATATCTTTTCCATATTCTGAAACATTATTAGGTTTTAGGTTTTCTCATCCTTTAGCTCATGAGTAAAACGGTCTCCCCTGCCGGGAACTCCGTCTCTCAACTTAGGACCGCGTCCTCAACCACCATAGCGTGAGGCCAAGAGCCAGATGTCCCGGGAGAGGACGCACTACCCCTCCGCGCGGGAGGCCCACCTCCCCACAGCCCTCCTCGGGGCCTAGGGGCAGGCAGGTGGCAGGAGCCACACAGACGTCTGCTCCAAGTCCAGGCACTACTGTCCTGACCGGGTGCAAGTGAACAGTCGGGAGTACCTCCTGCGCGCCAGGCGTGAGCAACTCTACCAAGTAGGAATTACTGTCCCCATTCAGAGACGGGCGCGCGGGCAGAGAGGCTGCCTCGCCCAGGGCCCAGAGCCGGTGGGAAGCAGGGCCTGCACGCAAACGTCGCCATACCCTTCGCGACGGAGGTCCCGGCCCTGCATCCTAACGCCTGCTAAGCTCCCGCGGACCAGCAACTGCACCAGTACACACAGCGTCGCGACTAGGAGGCCGCCCGGTCACCGCAGAGCCACCTAAGCCGGCTTCGCCAGCCGCACTTCCGGGCCCAGCAGCAGCGAACCGCTCCCCAGAAGCTCGTGCACCACACACACAGCCTCCTTTCACCGGTTCACGGGACACGAGCTAGCGGGTACGTATTTTCATTCATCTGCACTTCCAGCGTGGTTTTTGCTTACTTTTGGCTTACTTCTATGCCGAGGTAGTTTCGGCTAAGCCCAGACGGCTGCGCGCGAGTGCTCCAGGTAGGGCTGGGGACTGCAGCCTGCCGCCCTCAGGCCCACTCCGCGAGTATCCGACCTCCTCTTGCCGGCATCCCCCTCCCGGCTGCCTGCTGGTCACCACCCCCACCGATCACCGGCCGTCAGGGATCTCTTGGGCAGTGTCTCCGTGGGGCAGCTGGGATGAGCACCCTCACCGCTCTCGTGAGACCTCTGCTCCCAGGGCACGCCGCCATGCCCAGAGTCTACAGACACCGAAACTGGCAAGTCGGGCCCTCAGCACTAACCTCACAGAAGAAGAGCTTCAGGCCGAGAACACGGGCTCTGGAAGCACGGTGAAGCGAGCAGGCTGCTGTCCTCCTGGCCCGCCTTCCCAGCCCAGCGGGGCGGCCGCACAAGACGACGGAGACAAGCGCGGGCTGTACAGGTTTATTTTTCCAAAACCACGAGACATACAAGAGCAGTGCTTTCCCTGGGCAGCCCCACGGACCAGACCAGTTTCCACCTGTAGCCTAGAGGCTGCCGAAGGTCACGGCAGAAGGAAGAGGATCTGCGCCCTGTCTTTGGTAAACAGACTCTGGAAGTTGACAACTCGGACTTGGCCAATACCGCATTAACATCACCGTGTGACCGCCATCTTCTCACCCATGCTTCCGATGACAAAAATGCCACAGTGGATGAAATGGGGGTGGGGGGAGAGGTCTTTCAGGTGAAACGAGACTTGCTGAGGTCACACCAATTTTCTACTTCACACAGAAGCACTCACACAGGGAGACCAAAGTCAAAAAGGAGGGCTCTCGACTCTGCAACAAGTCGAGGTCTAAGAAATAAGGCAGGAAGCAAGGCAAGGGAAAACAACTACGGAGACGTCTATGTGCTGGAGGTGTGGCGGGGGGGAGAGGCAGGCAACAGGTGTGGCTGTTTCTTCCCCAACCTGCTGTCAAAAGGACATCAGATGGTCCCAGGTATTGCTGAAGGTGGGAACCCTGGAGCCAGATCTGGAAAGCCTGCTTGGGGCTGCCCAGGGCACTCACCCTTGACTCCAGAGCACTTAACACTGGTGGCGGTGATCTGTCACATATGGCAGCGAGCGGCCAGCGGAAGGTCGGAAGAGCAGAGACGTGAGGGGCGAGACACGTCCGCTCGGCAGAGTGCGGGCAGGCTGGCTGTGGCCCTGCAGGCCACGGCGGGTCCACTGGGCAACCAGGACAGGGCACTGGGCGACCAGGACAGGGCACTGGGCCACGCTGGCAGCTCTGACATGGGCGGAGAGAAGCACACCGCTTTAATGCGATGACGCAGGAGACGGATAATAAGGGAGAGACACTCATGTTCTCTGTACAATACATCCATTTACAGAATCGGCCAGTACTGTGTACAACATATAAATACATGATAAAACATTAGAGGTGCATAGAGCATACTTACAGAAGCCAAAAAGTTCACTTTATACATCCAAGGATAAAGAGTTAAAAATATAAAAATAAGAAACACACACTGCTTTGAAATGTAAAATGACTTTCACATACACAGGTGCGTGGAGATGCCCACTCCCATCGAGTCCAAAGTGACAGGGAGGCTGTCAAAGCAGAGGAATTCACCTGCCAAACATCTGGACATCTGACTCACAAGGTCTACAGATGGCATTTTAAGAGGAAAGACAACCCTATGCCCGACCCCATTGTCCGAGCAAGTCTATTCAAGGTTCCAAAAGCTCCTGTGGGCCAGTGAAGTGTACCGAGACAGGAAAGTCCCAAATTTGCTTCGGCAACAGAACCAAAGGTCAAACTGGCTCCTGTCAACGGACAAATGACTGTGACCCTGAGGTCAGCAGGTGCTTGGGCCCCCTGGTGGGCACTGCTGGGAGTTACTTTAACCCTGTCCTGGCTTCCCCAGCCATCGGCTCCCCCAGAGGGAGTAGCGTAAGGGAAGATGGCAGGGAGGGGGCAGTGGAAGACTGACATGCCTACTCAGTTCGGGTAGGTTAGTTCCCTTGATGGAGAACACAACCTTCTTTCTTCAGTTTCAAGTCCCTCTGGGTGTCGAGGCAGGCTCCCCACGCCACACCAGGCTCTGTCTGAGTTGCCAGGCAGGAAACCCTTCCAGCAGGCCCAGAAGAGGTGGTAAGTGACAGAGGGGCTTTAGCACTACAAATCTGAGGGAAGGGCAAGAGTGCTCTCGCCTGGAGAAACATAGTCTCTTAAATCAATGATATCCTGTATACAGATGTAAGATCAATCATTATCAAAATACGCACACTAAGTATACAACTTTTCCCATGGCCATAATTTATTATCTCACCACAAGGCACAATACACAGAGCTTTGAGGGTCCAATACAGTCATCGTGACAGAACGCGCCACAGCCCTGACACATGATCATAGCTTTCAGGCTGCACGCGCACTGCAGCGAGATGCTTTCCACCGTGCTGCTGTCAGTGAACATCTGCAAGGAGAGGGATGCGCTGTGGCTCGCACCGAAGTTTGCTTTGTGGCTCAGCTGCACCACACTCCCAGCAAGGCCTTTGGGAAAGGTGGGGGAGCTGGAGGAATAATTAAAGCTGGTGGAACTTAGCTGGAGTTTGGAAAGCTTCCCATAAAATGCCTGTTTGATATTGAGTTGGGAGGGGATGGAGGAAGGCTCCAGAGGCTGACCAGGCCCCTTCCCAGGCTCTCGGGGTAATTTCCAGAAGGGCAGGTCAAGGACAAAGGGCATCCCTTGCAAGTGATCCACCAGCTCCCGAGGACCAGGCCCAGTGGCGTTTCTGTTCTCGGCATTTGCCTTGAGAGGACCCCCCCCAAAAGTCTTCTCGCTCTTGATGCCAACAGAGGCAGGCGGTGGCTTTGGAGCCCAGTCTTCCCTGGCGGTCTGTACCCCACCAGACACAGAGTTTTTGCTTGGCCCCAACTTCCGACTGGGAAAACCAGGAGGGGCATCAGAGGGCAGTGGCGTTGGCTCCACGGGTCTGGGGCACTGAAGGGCTGCAGCCTCATTCCGGGGGCCAAAGAGCTTCTTCCCTTGGCCTCCAGCACTGTTCTGATTACCCAGGGCCCGACCTGTCTGATCGGGAGCCAAGGAGATCGCGTTTGAAGATGAGAAACAAGGGGCTCTCGAGGTAGTGAGATTTCCGGGACTTCTGCCTGGGGCAGCATTTGAATTACTGCACTGGGACACGTCACGGGCTTCCTTCTGATCTTCCGAACTAGCAGGAGAGAACCGCTCTTTGGAATCCACTTCTACTTTCCCAGAGGCAGCCGTCAGCTCTGTCCCTGGATAGAGGGAGTCTAGACTTGGGACTGTCTTGGAAATCTTCTGAGGTGCTCCAGGAGCCTGGGTGGGCTCCAGCCTGGCAAGACCAGTGCTTGCTTCAAGGCTTTCAGGTAGAAGAGGCTCCTTTGAAGCTCTTAAAGAACGGGAGCTGCTCTTGCCAACTGCGCAACTGTTTTCTGCCAAATCCTGCAAAGATCCCACTCCCAGGGAGCCGCCAAGGCTCTGCTCTTTCGTAAGCGGGAGGCGTGGGGATTCAGGTTTGCCGGTGACTTGGGCTGGAGGAAGAACCTTCTCTAGGGGCAAGGTACCCTGCAGCAACTGCATCACAAGTGGGTTAGTGGCCTCCACTGAGGACCCAGGCCTGCCCAGAGACATGAACCTCGGCTGGTACTCGGTGCTGGCCAGCAGCAGGGAATCGGGAACCTTTTGGGGGACTGCACATACACGAGACACCCAGCTCTGAGTAGCAGCCATGCTGTCTGTCCTTGTAACCAGACTCTGGTCACCGTTCACTTTGGAGAGTGAAGCAGAGTGGTTCCAACTGTGTTTCTCATCCGTGTCCGCCACCAAGGCTCTCTTCACCACGGTGGCCTTACTGGGGTCAGCCTTGCTGTTGTCCTCAGACAGGTGGCCTTCATAGTCAGAAGCTGTGTCTGTGGACTCGCCATGAGGACTCAGGGCTTCAGAGTCTCCATTGATTTTCAACTTTCCACCTTCTACCGGTTTGCAGTCGCTACCAGTGCCGTCATCAGCGCTCCCTCGAGGTGGCACTGTCCAGAGCAAAGGGAAGTGGTTAGGGTGGCCTAGCCCCTCCCCAGCTGTCAACTCCCCAGGTAACGCAGGAATGAGGGGGGCAGCTTTCTCCCACTCTTCCACGGCCTGGGGCTCAACAGATGGGACATGTTCCCTGGAGTCTGGTCCAGGCTGTCCCACTGCCTCATCCTTTGACAGGCCAGGCACCCAAGGAGCAGCACCATCAGAGACGAGGGCCTCAGTTGTCAAGTCTTCTTGTCTAGTAGCACTTTCCCTCGTGGGTGGGCATGAGTCACCAAGTCCTAATTCCTCATCACACAGTCTATCCTGCAGGCAACCAGCCAATGGTGATTCAGTGGGGGAACTAGGAGTCACATTCACAGGATCCTTCA
The DNA here is from genome assembly GCF_004348235.1 of Phoca vitulina. Lineage (NCBI taxonomy): Eukaryota > Metazoa > Chordata > Mammalia > Carnivora > Phocidae > Phoca > Phoca vitulina. The sequence goes on along the minus strand of NW_022589725.1, from coordinate 14,479,901 downwards.
TGGTGGGGATACTGTCTCGCTCTAGAGCTTGGCCAGGTCCTCCTTCCAATACAACATCCCCCACTAGAGACTGCACAGGACAACCCTCTGGGGGAAGAGAGGGTCCTCGATCCTCATCATCGCTTTCCGAGGAAGTGGTACCAGACTCGTGTTCAGTTCTAACATCTAGATGCAACGTACGCTGCTCAACTGATCTCTCTGGGGCTGGGGTTTGGGAGGACAGTGGGGGCAAAGCCTGGCACGGCTGGTCCCCGGTGGGAGCAACGGGGAGTTGGGAGGCATCTTCCAGCCCACTTGTGAGGACATCTGGAACCCTCTGCCGTGGGCAGCTCTCCTCCTTTCTGAGAACAATCAGGTCCTCTCTCCTGGCTCTGGACACGGCAGTCCCAGCCTGGATATGCTCCCCATTCAGAGGACAAGGCGGCAGTAGTTGTGTTCGCTGTAGATCTGACGCACACTCTCCAGGGGTGCCCGGGGCTCCGCTGGGCTCAGGGTGGCCACAGGCCTCACCACCATCACCACTGCCGCCGCCTCTGCCACCTCCCTCATCGGTGGCCCCGTCGCCACCTCCACCCGGGCCACCCCCCCCTCCGATGGCAGTGGTGGCCGCCTCTCGATGACAGTGGTGGCCTCTCGCCCCTCGGACTTGCAGAGCACGGGCTTTAATGTCTGCGAGGGTCCTGGCACCAGTCCAGCCCCGGCAGGAGGACTCCGTGATGGGGACGATGCGGGGACATATCTGGTAAGTGGGCTGACCTTTAACCACCCAGGGTGGTTTGATACGTGAAAGTTGAATCTGCAAGAGAAGAATTGGAAAACAGTTTTAATTGACTGGGTGATCTGACCTAGGAACTGTACAGCTAAACCAAGATTTTAGTAGCTTAGGGGACACAGCCTCAAGAATCAAATAACTTTCTTTAAAAAATGAAATAATGGCAGTAAAATGGCTGTCCGTGACACCACACCATTCTTAGACGACTCTGCTCTAGGGCTGTCGTATGCCATGCTTCTAAATTTAATTTCTGGTGGGACTGTGTGAGTTACTGCACAAAGAATCTACCACCACCTAATAAAAGATTTAAAAACCCCAAAGGATTCTGACCTCCAGAGAGAACTTCAACAGAGTGAACAAAGCAGCGAGGAAGAAAAGAACCTTATCCCCCTGACCATCAGGTCAGCCTCATGAACGGCTCTCTTGTACAGGGCTCTACACTCTCACGTAATTAACACAAATGCCCAGAGCCTTCTCTCTCTGCAAAGGGGCTCTGCACATCTCCTGACCCTCGAAGGGAACCTGGCCCCAGGACAGCCGGGAATCAAACTGCCTCCTACCCGGATGGGCGGGACTTTGGGCTCCTCTTTGGTGGGCTGTGGCTTTTCGGCGTGAACACTTTCAATTGTGTTACGAAAGGACTGACGATCTTCAAGCCGGGGCTTCTTTTCGGGAAAGGATGCGGAGGCCGCCTGCTCAAAGGATTTCCTCTTCTGATCCTTGGGTTCCTGATCCACAATCTCCTGAGGCAAGCTGGGAATCCTGTCTGGAGACACGGAGGCACGTGCCAGGTCGCCTGGATCGGTCTGTGTCCGGGAAGCCACAGGTTGGGTCAGGAATTCGGTACTCTCTGGTTCGGGTGCTACAGAGGCCGTGTCAGGCAGATGAGGGCTGCCCGCCTCTGCTGAGTCGCTCTCAACCTCCCCATCCTTGTAGAGGGGGATGTCTGGTGCCACAGACTGTGTGTCTTTAGTGACCCCTGCTTGTTCTGGCTCCTGCTTTTTGTACAGATTCCTTCTGGCTCTGGTTCGGAGATCTGGCCGAGAGCGTTTCTTGAAATGCCCATCTCGCTGCCGGGTGGCTGGACCACGCTGTGGCCGTGCTGATTCTCCTGGGACATGCAAGTCATTCTTGATGTCAGCCTCCTCATGGCCCACCTTCTGTTGCAATGACTCTTCTTTGGTCAAACCCAATCTGCAAACCAAACTCACACCATCAGTTTACAGGGCAAAGAGGGCATGCCTATTTTATTGTAGCTGTTAGATACCTCAGAACAAAATAAATCTGTGTGCTACATAGCACTAACCATAGAAAAATGTATGTTAGCTTTCCTACGAATGGCGTTAAGCTTAACAAGCCGGGCAAGCCACCGCAGCCAACCTGTTCTCGCCCCGCGTGCTGGCGTGCACGACTCGGACAGCATCTGTCTCTCTGCCCCCCAAAGCCCAGACCAGGACTCGCAGCACCGAGGGCCTTACTTCTGTCCATAGTAGTCTTCAAAGAACTTTTCTTTCCACTGTTCCACCTTCTTTTCCTTCTCCATTTCCTGTCGGATCCTGACTTGCATCTCATGAGTGAATTCACCTAAAGAGAAATAAAGCTTTTGGAGTGTGTGCATTCAGGATACTAAGGTCTGTCTTATGGAAAGCCAAATCGTGCAATTCCACCACATCAAGACTTCTCAAAATACACATGACTTTGGTGGATGTGGAGCTCTTTTTTCTTTTAACCCTATCTCATACTTCACACTCATTCCTGTCTCCTCCAGAGCCACATCATGCTCATGGTCATGACAGAACACGTCCATGATGAGGGAAATTTACTTTTCCCTCAGATAATCAGTCTTCAATAACAAGCAACACACTGATCAATCAAAAGAGCAAAACAGAAACAAATAAACAAGAGAACCATTCTTACTCCCTGGGCAGAAAAAGGTTAACAGACCAGGCCTGATGGCTTATTCTTGGAAAGGCCTGCTTACAAGGCTGGCCTTTGGCTGACATCTGGGAGCTTGGATTTCAGGAGGGTTCCCACCCCCGTAAATGACATGAATGGCTCACTGTGCCTAAACTGTTTATGCAAACAAGATGGTTTATGGCGAGCACCTGCTTTCCTTCGGGGAATCTGGAATCTGGTTATGTGCCAGGCAGAGGCTTCCCACACGATCAGTTCTGAGTAAAAAAAAAAACCTGGGTACCGAGTCTCTAACAAGCTTCCCCAGCAGATTACATTTCACACGTGCTGTCACAACTCACTGCTGGGAGAACTGTGCACATCCTGTGTGACTCCTCTGGGAGAGGACACTGGAAGCTTGCGCCTGGTTTCCCTGGACCTCACCCCAAGCGTCTTTTCCCTTTGCTGATTTTGCTCTGTATTCCTTCACTGTGATCAATCATAGCCATGTGTACAACTGCAGGAGGAGTCCTGTGAGGCCTCCTAGTGAATCATCAAACCTAGAGGGAATCTTAGGGACCTCCCAGCACACTCCCCACGTTGCTTCCCCATAAAGTTACATTAAGAGAAGCTGACAATCACTCCACCCCAAGTGGCAACGTCTAAAAAGAGCACCCAGTAGAACTCAACGTGTAAGTCAATGCCACGGCACACTCTCCTCCACCCATCTAGACAACACCAGCATTCCTGGAAAGACCAGGAGTTTAGAGCTCGAATGATGATGAGGTGATGCAGCTGGAGACATACACTCAAACAGCAAAAGCCCAAACACTCTGTACCTTCTTTAAAGCTACAGAGCACATTAACACCCACCACATTAATCGGTATTGTGAGGAAAGCCTGCCTTATACTAATACCCCTTGGGGGGAGGGGGGAAGGAAAGAGGAAAGAGGCGCAAAATGAATGTCTGGATTTTAAATACCAAGGACAAGTGACACCACACATGGCAGGTACCTCTCAAGCCGTCTGAGAACATCCACTCACCATCAGCCAGGCGTTCCCGCCAGCTCTGGGCCGCGTGAGTGAAAAACTCGTTATTCAGTGCACTGCTGCTGAGACGCAAGAGGCCATCTGTCCCCACCTAGAAGGATCAGGGTGAAAAGCACAATAAAGAAACTCAGAAAGAGAACCGAAGCCCACCCAGAGAGAGGCAAAGAGGTGGCTACCCATCTGCACCTGTCTGTCCACTTCAGGCAGGAGGAAGAGGAGCTGCTGCTGGAAGTGGGCTGGCAGGGCATGGAAGGTCCGAGAGTTTATCAGGGCCCGGAGGTTGGTGTTGACAAGAATGGACCCAGGCGTCTCAAAATCTATCTCTTCCCCTCTGTTGCGCTTCATCTGACCTGTGATTTTGAAGCAGCAAGAAGCAAGGTATAGATTTTCAGCTTTTCAAAGAAAAAGAGCAAATGCCAACTGAGGGAAAAATTTTAGTGGCAGCACCCGAACTACCCAGAACTTATCTGCACACACATCCAGTTCACCCTAACCTACACATCACAATTATTCTGTCCAGGTTACTGTTGTTGCCATCAAACCCAAGAGAACACTTGGGCCTACAGCCTCTCAGAGAAGACTCTGTACCATGCTGTGACACAGGCTGAAGAGGACACTCTTCCCAAAGAAAAGCAGGGAGGGGGGCAGGTTGTGAGCTTCCCTCCAAAGCAGGAGAACAAGCTCCACAAAGCCAGCTGGAGAAACGATGGAAGCTGTCTAAAAGCGAATCTAGTTAGTATACGACAGAAAACTCTGCAGAAGTCTTCCCTGAACGGGATGGAGAGCTATGATCTCCATGCAGAAAGGTACTAGGCTGTTTAAAGCCACTGAGATGTCAATCTCTCTCTCTCACAGAAACCTCCGCAAAAGTTACTTTTATTTGAAAAAATCACTAAGAATAGAGACCTATGAGACCTTAAGGTTAAGCACTGCTGATGAGCTGGAAAAGCAGCAAGACAGCAAACCCAATTCCCATTTGGGCAATGGTTTATTCTAATTTTCAGAAGCCAAGGCTAGTCTTCTTAGTGGTTTCATGTGGCCTAGCTGCAAATAACCAGCATGTGGGCTTTGAGAAATAAACCCTGAACTAGCAAACAGCATACTGGCCTTGCAAATAGCCCTACTGACGGGTGGGAGGAACATGCTACTGAATTTGCTTGCAACCTCAAATTCAACACAGGCTTCCTTCCACTCAACGTTATGACTAGGCTAGAAAAAAGGGTGCCTGACCGAAACTTTGGATGTTAAGAACAAACGTGACAGGATGCTACTGAAGAAAGAAAATGGATGCTGGAATTCTTCACTGAGAATCTCAGAAGCAATTTTCACTCACCCAAACACTAAGCAGTACCAAGGCAGGCACGGGCCATGCCCTTACAGGGACATACAAGGAACAATGTGGCACCATCTCTGCCCACAAGTTCCCTCACAGTCTAGCAGAGAAGATCTACATGTGAAATAACCAAAATACAAGGTAAGAAACAAACAAACAAAAAAAAAGAGGGCCACCCAAGAAGTCAAAATAAACTGGTAAAGGAGGTGGGACAGAAGATTGTCCTCTTCTAAGGCCTGCAGGGGCCCCCCTTACAGGCAGAGAAATGAGTGCCGAGCCACTCACCTGTGGCCGGCTTCCGGAAGCCTCTCAGGAGCGGGGCAGGGTCCCGGGCGACCTCGGCCTGGCCACGAGTAGCAGCGCTGCCCAGGGCCAGAGAGCCGCTGCTGCTGCTGGACGGGCTGCCGCTCTCGCCATCGGCGTGGCGGCCCGAGAACCCTGAAGGCACAGCATTCCACTGGTCAAAAGCATCACCCGCCGCGCCCAGGGCTCTCAGACAAGCTCACTTCTCCCAGCTCTCCCTGAGACACTGCCCGCAACAGCGGGTGCTTCCGTGGCCCAACCCTGGGCTGTCAGAGATCACCACCTCACGGTCTGGCTTGACATTACCCCGTAGGAACGCCAAACCGCCATCTTAGTTTGCACAGCACTGCACCTTTACTGAGCACCTGCACACTCCTTCATCGAACCCTCACGCTGCCCTGCGAGGCCAAGGGCGGGGTGCACGGCAGAGCCCAGCACCGGAACCTAGCTCAGGCCTCACCACCACGGTGTGCTGCCCACCAGGAGGCCCTCCTGGCTCCACGGGCACGGCGCCACCTAGGTCAGACACTGCTGCCAGAGCAGGGCAGGCCCCAAGACCTGAGGAAGGAGCCTCACATCACAAGTTTGCACGTACCTGACGCCGATTCCACGTGGGCCCCGTTTACCTTCAGAGGAGTCAGGACAACTCGCGGCAGCATCACCCCAGTCTTTTTCTTTTGCTTGTTTGCCTAGATGCCCAAGGGATTACAAAAGGAACCTCAATCACCTGCAAGGCCACAAGAGTGGTCCCTCTCCACCATGTCTCCACCCACTGTTTGCTACAACGGAGTTCACATTCAACCAGCTCAGGTGGGTAATGGTGAGCGCAGCACGGACTCATGTTACTAAGCCAGGTGCTGGCCCCGGTGCCAAACACCACTCCAAGCAGAATGGAATGTACTGTCACCCTGTTTTACAGATAAGGAATTTGCCCAAGTTCCCAAAGCTAGTGAGCAGCAGGGCCATCGTTCCAAGTGCTGACTCCCAAGCTCGCGTGCCCCCCACTCTGCACTGTGCTATCCGAGTTCCGTGTTTGTCGGAAGTAGGAGTGAAACTATCCATCTGTGGTAATGAAGAAAACCAACCACTCTGCTCTCAGATCCACTGCCCACTTGTAACTGTACTAACAGGTGGAGACCACACTGATTTGCTCCACTCTCCCGACATGCTCATAGCTAGCTGCAGAGGCAGAGTCCTGTCTCGTACGTGGGCTTACCTACCCCCAAGCCTAGCCACCAACTCTCCTCCCTACCTGTGAGGAAGCCCTGTAGCTGTCCCGGGGATTGGAAAGAGGCCGACTTTGAGATTCTGCAGAACAGGATGCATTCGAAGACGTTTCATCAAGAGAAACTGGCAGAGAGGGAAATAAAGGTTAGTCTCCAGCAGCTGCCTGTGGCTCTCGGCCCATCCTGTGACGGGTACTTACCGTCGTTTTCACCGCTCACAGTGCTGGCTTCGTTTGACCCACAGCTCTCCACGTCGGCTGTGTCCTCCGGCTCTTCTCCCTCCACTGCAACCGGACTGCGGGACCACTGCAGGGCGTCCTTCTGTGACAGCAAGGCACAACTCAGGTGAGCAAAACCCGACAGACCCTACAGGCACAGCAGTCACTCCTAAACGCACACTGCTTTAGGAGGAGAGATCTAGAATACTGGTAAGTTCCTATCCCTTTCTAACTAACCTCTTTCTCCGCAAGTTCTTTTCATACGTACGTCACAAAAATTAGATATAATTTCGCATTCAGTCCACTCAGTAAATGTTTATGGGGCACCTCCTATAAGCTACACCATGCTAGTTCCGGGGGGGGGGGGGCAGAGGGGGGGCAGAAGAAGGGGGAATCGGGGCCCTACCCTCAAGAAGCTCAACTGAGTAAGAAAGAAAATCAAATTTATTACAATACAAAGCACAGCAACAGAGGTAGAGAGAGAGCCGTGGCAGTCCGGAAGAGGGGGCAGCTGACTCAGTGAGCTGGAGGAACGAGGGCATGGAGCTAAGGCCTGCAAGGAGATGTGTTGCTTAAGCTGAGTTTTAAAAGAAGTTAGCTAGCAGGTGGATGGCTTGGCAGTAGCAGACAGGAGAGAGTTTTAGATAATGGGATGAGCAAATGTGAAAGAACATTCCAAATGCAAGGCAACTGCAGATTTCAGCAGGGGGACTAGGTGCATGAGGGTCAAGAGTGAACAGCTGGGCAGATGGTGAGACACTGTGCTGAGGGACTAAGATTCTGTCTGTGAGGCCCGGGAAAGTGCCGGCGACCTAAACTGGAAGATGGAGGAAAGCAGGCAAGAGCGCAGGAGAGCAGAGGAGAGCGCCACTCCAGATTTCATCTCCTAATGGAGGCTCCTTTCGATGGGCTCTGTGGCAGTCTGAGTTCAACTCCACTCATTCCCAGGCAAAACCAAGGGGCCACCTCCCACCTCGCAATCAGAAAGGACTCTGAATGAATATTGGGGGGCGGGGAGAGGAGAAGCAGAGATAAGTCAGGGTAAGGATGTCTTCTTTAATAAAGTGTGTAAAGAAGAGTTGTTAAAGTCATGATTCTACCTCTTACAAACACACCAGGAATTTATAAAGGAAATCTACAAAATTCTAATTCATCAATTTCATGGGTCCCATGATCCACTATATTAAGTCTTCATCAATTTACTGTCATTAAGCCCAAATCATGCTGATTTAAATTAATAAAAAGAAAATGGCCTTTTAAATCTTTATCTCTTTTCCTACCACTGTAAATGTTCCTCAGAATCAAAAGCTAAAGAGTATTTTTAGTATTAACCTTGGAATTATGCTTAGTGGCTGCCGTGTGCACAGAATGATGCAACAAACTCGTTCTTCGAGTCTCAGAAGCAAACTAAAATACAATACTCATTAATGAATAGACAAAGAACTCCAGTTCTGGCGAGGGTGGGGGCATCACGCCCACACTGTTGGTGAGAGTGAAAATGGTCTCAAAAGGTTCATGCAGAGTGGCAGAGTACACTGTAAGTGAAAATCTAAAAACCTCTTAACCCAACACTTCCATTTCTAAGACTTACACAGGACATGAAAAGCATTAATCCCTAAAAGGAGAAAGTTAATCAATGGAACTACGTTAAAATTAAGATCCTCTGTTCTGCACGAGACACCATTAACAGAATAAAAAGGGCAAGCTACTGAAAGTTGGAGAAGGTATCTGCAACTCATATAACCAAGAAAGATCTTGTATCTAAATTACATAAATCAGTAAGAAAAAGGAAACCCAGGAAAAGAATAGGCAAAAGACTATGAATTAAGCACTGCACCAAACAGGATATCAAAATGGCCGATATTCACACATAAACCTGTTTAACTCCACTAACAATAAGGGAAACACATTATAATGCAAATTAAGCCACAAGGAGAGATCACCACATCCGTAAGAATGGCTAAAATTAAAGTTTAACAATACCAAGTACTGCTGAGGATGAGAAACAGGTACACTGAAAATGGATCCAACCAACTGAGAATAGTCTGGCATTATCTGGCACATTATCCTACAACCCAGCAATGTCAGTCCTACGTTTGGATTCCCTAGAGGAATATATGCACACGTGCACACACACCATGAAGTACATCCAGTGTTCACGGCAGCGACATCTGTTAAAACCTGCGCTATACACAACCGAAGTGCCCACGATCAGCAGAATCAAAATATGGTAGCATACAATAAAGAATGAACTACACAACATAGGTGAATCTGAAAAACAAAATGGTGAATGAAAGAAGCCAGACACAAAAGAATGCGTACTATAATGACTCCATTTGTAAGAAGTTCAAAAACAGGCAAAACTAAACTACACTGTTGGGGATGCAAACACAGCTGGGACACAATAAAGATATGCAAGAAAAGAACTTCGAAACAGAATAGTAGTTACTTTTAAGGGGAGGGGAGCTGTGAGTGGGAAAGTGTACTCGGGGCTGCTGGCTGCCAGCCACGCTCCAAGACTTGATCTGAGTGGCAGGTACGAGGGTGTTTACTTTATGACATTTATCAAGCTGAACATTTATGTTGCATGTCTTTACATTTTTACAATAAAAAAGTTTTAAAACAAAAAATAATTCCAGAATTTCCAGCAAGGAACACTACTGTGGACAGTTATTTGAAGTAAAACTGTAGAATATTTAATGAGAAATGATGACGCAACAAGTGAATTAAGCAGTTAAATTTACACGTTATGATTACATCATCTATTTAAAAAGAAAAATCGTGTGAGCATGTGTGCACAGACAAAAGACAAGAGCGACACGCCTCACGTGTATTAGCCATCGCACCTCTAGGTGGCAGAGTTCTGAGGACTTTCTTTTTGATTTGGGGTATTTTCTACAATTAACGTGTATTGTTTTTTGTGATAAAAAAATGACACTTAAAAAATTATAATGCTAAATCCTTCTTTGACAGCTAAGTCACTAAAAGCGAATTTCCTTCCTCTAGGTCCCAGAGTCTAGGGGAACCTAGTGTTGATTACAAATCTCATTAAACAGAAATACTGCCCACTTGTTTGCAATTCAAACTACTACCCCAAATTTCCAAAGCCATGTATTTTCAGTAAAAAGCAAACAAAATGTTTAAGAAAATGAAAGCAAGATTTGCAATTCTAATTCTGCCTTTTTAAAGATCCTTAATCTCTCCATGTAAACTTCAGACATCTGGTATCATAAATTTCCAAACATTAACTGTAGACATCTGAAAAAACAATGAAATGGGCTACTGAGAATTATAGGCATCAGATAATATGCTCTCAGACTCAAGACTTTAATTTTTTTGCAAGGATATTTTCTATCAAGAAACGTTTTTTTAGCTCTCTTCCTCGGCGCTGCCTGCGGAGGTGGCAGCCATCTGTTACTGGGCATCATGGCTGCCCTCAGACCTCTGGTGAAGCCCAAGATCGTTAAAAAGAGGACCAAGAAGTTCATCCGGCACCAGTCAGACTGCTATGTCAAAATTAAGCACAACTGGCGGAAACCCAGAGGCACTGACAATAGGGTGCGCAGGAGATTCAAGGGCCAGATCTTGATGCCCAACATTGGTTACGGGAGCAACAAGGAAACAAAGCACATGTTGCCCAGTGGCTTCCGGAAGTTCCTAGTCCACTACGTCAAGGAGCTTGAAGTGCTGCTGATGTGCAACAAATCTTACTGTGCAGAGATTGCTCACAGTATCTCCTCCAAGAACCGCAAAGCTATTGTGGAAAGAGCACCCCAGCTGGCAATCAGAGTCACCAATCCCAACACCAGGCTGCGCAGTGAAGAAAATGAATAGACAGCTTGTTGTGCACGTCGTATTTGTGTTATAAAACCATAAAACAACAACAACAAAAAAGGAACTTAAAAAAAAAATTAACAGGTAATGAGTGATCCTTTGCTGAAACCTGATTTAAAATGTTATGAAAGACAATACTGGGGTATTTAAATGTGACTGCATAGTAGATATAGAAGGGTTGCAATAATGTTAAATTTCCTGAGTGTGATAATTACATTGCACTTATATATGGGAATGCCCTTGGATCAATGTATAACCCTTGTGTCCTTTTTCTTACTTTTTAAAATGAAGTATAACTTACATAGAATAATGTGCACAGTCTTAAGTATACTATCTGATGAGTTTGACAAATGCTTATCAAAATACAGAACATGTCCAACATCCCTAAAAGGTCCTCTGTGCCCCTTCCTAGTCAACCCCGACTCTACAATGCCCTCCCACCCCATTGAGACGATTGTTCTTATTTCTATCACGAAAAATCACTTTTGCCTATTCATGGCCTTTATGGAAATGGAATCATACAGTCTATACTCTTTTGTGTCTAATGTTGATGAAATTCATCCCTGTTGCTGCAGGCATCAGTAGTTCATTATCCATTATTACAGAGTAGTATTCATATAGACAACCATGTGTTTACCTATTCTCCTGTTGAAGGACATCTGTATTATTTCCAGATTTGGGCTATTATGAATACAAAGCTACTATGAACATCCTTGCAGACACCTTTTTCTGGTTTTCATCTCTCGTGTGTAAATATTTAGGAACAGAATTGCTGGGTTTGGGATGAATGAATGCTTAATTAAAACAAACAAGAAAACAACTTCCAGACATTTCCAAAGATTTCCACTCCCAGCAGCACTGTATGGAGTTCCAGATGCTTCAAATCCTCATCAGATGGTGTTGTCAATCTTACTGTAGCCATGCTAGCAGATGCAGTGGTACCTCACGGGGGTTTTATTTTTCATTTTTCTGATGACTAAAGATATTGAGCACTTTTTTATATGCTTACTGGCCATTCTCTTATCTTCCTTTTTGAAGTGTCTGTTCAAGTCTTTTACACATCTTTAAATTGAGTCATTTGTCTTTTTATTATAGTTGCAGGAGTTCTTTGTTCTGGATCCTTTTAAATACTGATCATGGGCATGTGTTACTTTTACAAACAGATACATTTTAAACACTTTCTTTGGAAATAGTTTTGTATTTACAGAAAAGCTGGAAGAGTAAAAGCAGCACAAAGAATACTTGCCTATACTTTTTACCCAAATTCACCTCCTAACACAAGTAAGTGTTCTTAAAATACATGAAGTATATTAGTTTGGCAAGGCAACTGTAGCTAATGATGAAAATACTACTACTAATAAATAAATAAACCTGAATATTTTCCCCTAAGTCAGATATTTTTTTAAAGATTTTATTTTTAAGTAATCTCTACACCCAACATGGGTCTCAAATTTACAATCCCGAGATCAAAAGTCGCATGCTCTACTGACTGAGCCAGCTAGGCATCCCAAGTCAGATTTATTCTTTTAAAAGAGCATTTTTTAAAAGATTTTATTTATTTATTTGACAGAGAGAGCACAAGCAGGGGAGGAGCAGGCAGAAGGAGAGGCATGGGGCTCTCGATACCAGGACCCCGGGATCATGACCTGAGCCTAAGGCAGACGCTTAACTGAGCCACCCAGGTGCCCCCCAAGTCAGATATGTAAAAATAAATAAATAAATAAAAGGCACTGTGAATATAACAAGCCCCAAACATGAATAAAATAGAACACTAAAATTTCAACTGATGAAATTTCACCTGCCCAAGATTAGGTTTTGAACTGGAAAAACAGATAAACAAATCCCAGGTATGCCTTTTCTTTCTTTGTACATCTGATAAACACTTCCTGAGCAAGAAATGGCTATGGCTCCTTAGGGAAGGCTGATCTAGGGGTGTTGAATATAAATTATTAAAAACTAACAGCATGCTGACCACTCACCAGTATACTAGAATTCCTAACAATACTTATTCTTAAAAAAGAGATTAAAAGAGAGTGTTCTAATTTCCAGACAGTATAATTATCTACACTGAAGAGCCAAGAGATTCAGACCTAGTTAAGAAATTCAGCAAGGTTGTGAGATTCAAGAGTACATTAAAAACTCAGCAATAACATCACCAATTAGAAAATGTAATTTATAAGAATATAAGATACTTAAGAACAAGTTTCACAAAAGAAATACAATCTTATGAAGAAAATAAAACTTTACAGAGAAAGGTTTAAAACAGAGAGCCACACCATCTTCTATATTAAGAAAAACTCAACATTGTAAAGATGCCAATTCTCCCCAAAATGATTTGTAAATTCAGTAAAATTTCAATGAAACATAATTTTTTTTTAATACAACTTGACTCTGCTAAGGGCCACAAGAGCCAAGACACTCTTGAAAACAGAGTAAGAAAAGGGAGGACCTGCTTTTTTAGAAAGCTCTAGTAATTGAGCAAATAGAGAACAGGACAAAAGAAGAACAGAAACCAATCACTACAGGATATGGGGTTTCTTTTGGGAGTGACAAAAACGTTCTGGGATCAGACAATGGTGATGCCTGCATGACTTTATGAATACACTAACAGCCACTGAACTGTACACTTTCTTTGAGTTCTATCCCAATAAAGCTGGGTTAAAAATGTCTTTCTGAATTTAACTTAACAGTTCTGGAAACATGAAGGAATTTAACCAGAATCTGTAAAAATCACATAAAAACTATTAATGTGCACAGAAAGTTTATAGCTTCAAAGGTAAACTTCAGCTTTGGACAATGGAAGCAAAATGGTCCGTTAGCGATGTTTTAATTTTGTTATATGAATCCTAGAGAGGAATTAAAACTAGCAAAGCAACCTCTGTGTATGCTTGAGAAAAGACTTCATCATTTTTAAAAATACTTAATGTAAAAAAAGGTTCTATTGAATTTGAACTCCACTTGCATTATCACAAGCAGTTTCAATATTATAGCTGTCAAAGAAAGAAAAGACCTGTTATTTTAAAAATGAACACACTCCTGGAATACAGTTTAAAGAGAAAAAAACTGAGTTCTTAAAGACAAAAAAGAAGCTTCCATCAATCAGAAATAAATTCTCATCTATGATTTGCCACCCATTGCTGCAAAGCTTCTAGTCGATGGTGACATGACCACAGGGGTCTATGACCCCTCCCCTGAAACCCTTGGATCTAGATGTGCTTTAGAATTCAGGATTTCTTGGGGCGCCTGGGTGCTCAGTCAGTTAAGCGTCTGCCTTTGGCTCAGGTCATGATCCCGGAATCCCAGGATCGAGTCCCACATCGGGCTCCCTGCTCAGCGGGGAGTCTGCTTCTCCCTCTGACCCTCCCCCCTCTCATGCTCTCTCTCATTCTCTCTCAAATAAATAAATAAAAATCTTTAAAAAAAAAAACAGAATTCAGGATCTCTTGAATTTGGGGGTGGTAACAGTGCATATAGTTTTAATATATCATGTATTAAACACACATTAATATTTTTTGAAATAACATGTATGCATATACCAACTAAAATAAATAGCCTTGTCAATTTGGATCAGAGCGTTGCCACCAAATGAGTTTAGACAGGACAGGTTTTACTGCCAAATGAGTTAGGAAAAAAAATTTTCACTTCTCAAAATATTTTAGATTTTAGGGGTGCCTGGGTGGCTCAGTCTGGGCCTCTGACTCTTGGTTTCAGCTCAGGCCATGATCTCAGGGTTATGGGATGGAGCCCCAAGTTAGGCTCTGTGCTTAGAAGGGGGTCTGCTGCTTTCTCACTCCCTCTCCAGGTCCTCCCCCAGCACACGTGAGCCCTCTCTCAAATAAATAAATAAATCTTTAAAAAATATATTTTAGATTTCAGAATTGTTAATGAGATTATGGACTGTAGAGAAAGCATGTCTCTCAGTAAAATTTTTGAAAAGATCTGGAAGTTTTATAATTCTACTTTTCTCATCACAGGTATAAACTAAAATGTAAAAAAATATTAATGACCTAGGAAATGAACAGAGGGTTGCTGGGGGGGGCGGGTAACTGGGTGATGGACATTAAGGAGGGAATGTGATGTAATGAGCACTGGGTGTTCTATAAGACTGATGAATCATTGAACTATACCTCTGAAACTAACAATACACTATATGTTAATTACTTAAATTTAAATTTAAAAACCCCAAAAAATAACTTAAAAAAAAAAACAACAAAAATACATAAAGGATAAAAAACAATAAAAACCCACCTTAATAAATACATTACCAATCCCATCAATCCTCCTGGTTGCCCCTTTTGATTCTGTCCTCCTTTCTCCCCAGGTAACCAGTTTTCTGAGTTTTGTGTTTGAGTCTTATTTTTCATAATGGTTCAACTATATATGTATATATCCTTAGATAATATATTTTTAAATTTTTCATGCTTTTGAATTAGCTTTGTATCAACAGCATACTGTAGGTACTCTTCTAAGACTTGCTGTTCATACAATTCTATGTTCCTGGCCACCCAACATATTGATACACAGCACTTAGTCTTTTCATTGCTATTATTCATTCTATGGATATACCACAATTTATTTACCAATTCTTTTGTCTGATGGATATTATGTTGCTTACACTATGTTGCTTACTATGTCTTGCTCTTACAAACAATGGGATTATGAACTTCCTTGTACATGCAAGAATTTCTCTAGGACATATACCTACTGAATTACTGAATGTGAGGGGAGGCATACCTTCAACTGTATAGGATAAACCAAATTGTGGTCAAAAATGATGATTGCAGGGGCACCTGGGTGGCTCAGGGAGTTAAGCACCCGACTCTTGGTTTCGGCTCAGGTCATCATCTCAGGGTTATGGGATGGAGCCTCGCATTGGGCTCTGCGCTCAGCACGGAGTCTGCCTGTGATTCCTTCCCCCTCTCTCCCCACCCTCTCTGTTCTTCCCTCCGCCCCTGGCTCATGCTCTCTCTAATAAATAAATAAAACCTTTAAAAAAAAAATTAATGAAATGTTTTCTTCAAGCCTCAAAGAAAGCCTCCAAATCACCTCCATTTACCCATTAAAACGTTAAGGAAGTAGTCCACTGGAAAAACTCTCACGCATTTGCACATGGAGACTACAAAAGTAAAAGGAGATAACTGCAGTGGTATTTGTAATAGTAAAAAAACTAAATATCCATAATAGGGGACTGGATAAATAACATCAGGTATATTGGTATGATACACTATTAAATGGTAGCTGAAAGAAATAAAAATACACCTATATAAAACAAACAGACCACTCGTTTTTAATGGATCCACATGAATAGGAAGGATACACATTAATGAGTGTTTGCTACTGGGAAAGAACAAGGGCCATAGGCCTGGGTGGCAGGTGAAGGGATAGGGGTAGGGTAGGGTCTGGTGTGGAGGTGTGGAAGTCAAAGTCATTTCCCACTTTCTTTGCACAAAGGCCTGAGCTTCCATTTAAACATGGCGAAAGGGACACAATTCTTTGCATCCTCCTGAAGCCTCTTTAGAATGACTCTAAGAGAATAATAAAGATATAAATGGACAAAGGGAAAGGGGGAGGAAAAGGCAGATGAGAGATGTCAACAGATGGAAGATGGATAGCAGGAAGACAGGCAGTAACTGACTCAGCAGGGAAAAGAAAGCTGAAGTCTGAGGCTACAGAGGGAAAAGCCAAAAAGCTGGCCAGTTAGTACTGTAAAACCCCCAAGAGGCCAGTGATTAAAGGTCCAGGAACCACTGCACACAGAGGCGAGGCATGGGAATGAAAACAGGAGAACTTGTTGGAAGTCCGAGCCAAAGTAGGACCCCTCAGGTCTCCTCTCTGTCCCCCAACAATCAGGCAATATCCATCTCTAGCCTCAGAAGAAAATAGGAGATTTAATTCTGGCTGGACTGAACCAGAGAGGGTCCAGAATAGAAGACACCAGCTCAAGGAAT
Organism: Phoca vitulina; assembly: GCF_004348235.1. Classification (NCBI taxonomy): domain Eukaryota; kingdom Metazoa; phylum Chordata; class Mammalia; order Carnivora; family Phocidae; genus Phoca; species Phoca vitulina. Next base: position 14,463,324 of record NW_022589725.1, on the reverse strand, counting down.
GGGGGAGGAAGTGAGATGCTTCACTCTAAGCAGGAGCAGTAAGTCAAAGATGACATATAAAACAGTGACGCCATCAGCTCCCTTCTCCAATTCGGCTCCCAAAGCTCTCCTCATGGTGGTAGCCCTGCAACCCCAGCCCTAGACTGCTCTCAGCTAGCTGGCAAGAAAGGAAAGGATTTATCTTCCCAGAAAAAGTGACCAGCCTAAGAGAAAACACCTTCTGGTGGAGAACTGGGGATTTAAAAAAAACAAAACAAAAAAAGCATCTGGGTCCCCACTATCACATCCAACAATAGTGCCCACAAGCACAGAATCTGCCAGTTCTCTCACCGTGAATGACTATCAAGGGCCACCAGATATTTGAGCACAACTGTCAGATCAAACAGCAACCAAAAACAAAAGGACGTGAAAGGAAACAAAGATAATGAAGATTTCACAGTAAATGTTCTCAAAGAGATAGTCCCAAAACAAAAAGTACAGAAGGCTATTTAAAAAAAAAATAAAGGAACATCAGTGAATGTGAGCAATCCTGCTAGAAACACAAAATGATACAAAACTCCCAGAAACAACAACAAATAGGTTATATCCCAAAGAACCGACTCAGAAGAAAAAGAAAATAGGTTTGCATCAAGAAAGTCTCACAACAAACGTAAATTCTAAGAAGAGAAAACAGAAAAGACAGAAATACAAGATGTTTTCCCAAAACGAAAAGACCCGAGTTTCCAGATTTAATAAGGCAAAATGCCCTGCAAAATGAAAAAAGATGCATTCCACAGCACTGCACCATGAAATTTCAGAAAGAGAACTGAAAAAGAGATCCTAAAATCTTCCATTCAGAAAGAACACATCACAAAGGAATGAGAATGGCATCATGCTTCTCAAGAACAGTTTTGGAGAAAGTAATGTTTTTTGTTTTTTAAGATTTATTTGTTTGACAGAGAGTACGTGCCAGTGGGGGTGGGGAGGGGCAGAGGGAGGGAGAGAGAGTCCCAAGCAGACTCCTCGCTGAGCACAGAGCCCGACGTGGGGCTTGATCTCATGACCCTCTGAGATCACGACCTGAGCCAAAACCAAGAGTTGGACGTTTAACTGACTACACCACCCTGGCACCCAGAACATAGTATTTTCTAAAATGCTTTTTTTTTTTAAGTTTTATTTAAGTAATCTCTACACCCAACATGGTGCTCAAGCCCATGTCCCCGAGATTGTATTGCATGCTCTTCTGATTGAGCCAGCCAGGTGCCCCTCTTCTAAAATTCTTAAGTCAAACCAATAATCCAGTATGGAACACAGGATAAAATATGTAAGGTTTCAAATAATTTACCTCCTACGCACTTGTTCTCAGGAAGTAACTGGAGAACCTGTTCCACAAATAACAACAATAAACAACAAGCCAAACTAAACTAAAACAAAAATTATATACACACAAGATCTAGGAGAGAAACTATATCACAGAAGACAGGTGAAAAGAATTCCCAAGGTGGTGATGAAGGGAAAGCCCAGGAAAACAGATGTATGTCAAACAGGGTAACCAACTCACCCTAATTTGCCTGGGACTTTCCCAGTTTTAGCACTAAAAGTTCTGTGTCCCAGGAAATTTCTCAGGACAGTTGGCCCCCCTACAAACATACCAGGAACAGGAGAAAGGACGGCTCCCAGACTGACCTTCAGAAGGAAGACTGAAACTGACGTGTCGGACCATATCAAGAATTTTATCACCATTAACAGCATTAGATTCATCTTTTCTGTTTGTAATCCATTTTGGTTTTTCCTCATCGTCTTTGTTATTTTACTTAATTTTTAAGTGTGTGAAACAAAGCATGGTTATAAAAGCCCAAACTATACAGAAGGTTATGCTCAAAGAACTGACACTGCCCTTATCCCTTTCCTTCCCACCTTACCCCCAACTGCACGCTCTGTTCCTACCCATCCCCTGTTGGGTGACCAATCTGATTAGTTTCTGGTTTCTTCTTGGGGTTCTTTCTGCATGAATGATTATATACACATCTATTTTATTTCCCTTTTATCCTCAGACAAACAAATTGCATGCCATACACAGTATTTTGCACTTGCTTTTTTCACTTAACCATATATCCTGCAAATTACTCAATCATTTCATAGACAGTCTTCATTCTCTTCTCAGCTGCATAAAATTCCATGATGCAGATGTACCAAAGTTTATTCACACACCCATTCCCCCATGTACTGGCATTTAGGTGGCTTTTAACATTTCACAAATAAAAATACTACTGTCTTGAATAACCTCATGAATCTGTACTTTTGTATTGTTAAAGGTGCATCTTCAGGGTAAATTCCTGAAGTAGAAATGCTGAGTCAAAGGTTAAATGCAAACGTAATTCTGTTAACAATGCCAAATCCCCCTCAAAAAAGGTTGCATGGATTTGTATTCCTAACAGCAATGTATGAGAGTGCCTATTTTCCCAGAGCCTTGAGAAGAGAAAGCACTGTGATATCAGCAGAAAATTTTAAAGTATTTCAAATGACTAACATAACCACACTGAAGGAGGGAAGGTGTGGAACTAGCCCGAAGTAACTTTTGAATCCGCTATTTTAACTATGTAAACTTGCGCTCAAGAACTAAATAAACTATAAACAGTGAGCTCTCCTTTTAATAGATTTGTTTTCCACAGTGGAAGGGGGCTGGCAATTCTGAAACCATTAAATGTTTATTCTGAATTGAGCAAATGATCAGATATAAAGTAGATAATGCAAGCAAGGATTTTCACTGTTGGAGCAGCAAGTTATAAATATGGGAAGGGGTAAAGCTAGAATGAACCCTACAGTAAGAGACTGGAATTGAAGGTATCACTATGAACCAACATATGTAAAGACAGACAAATACAGAAACAGACATAGATGTATACATGTACACTATTCTGAACTAAGAGTATCCTGAGTTCCCTGGAAAAATGGCTGATTCCAAAGCTGGGGCTGGAAAATGTAAGCTAAACCCAGACATCTTGCTGGACCAGAAAGCAAAAAAGTACAAAAATGTTCGGAATGAGGGGGACCTGTCAGGACACGAAAGCCACGGTGAAGGGAGTCCCGCTGGCCACATTTGCACAATTCGTGTGTTAAAGCTAATGACGGCAACAGATAAGTCAATAGTAAAATAAGAATCCAAAAATCCATAATGAATAAACAAATGAGAAAAGAAGGCTCTTCCTTACTGCAGAATGCCAATTAATAAATGTCAAATGAATTTTAAAAATCGCCACTTGACAAGCGTCAGAATAGAGATTGTTTCAGGCTGGACTCATTCATCAGGGGATGCTAAAACTAGTGGATGAAAGTCTGATGAGACTAATTATATAAACTCAAAGTATCTCCTCACAAGATACTTCTTATTTACAGTAGAGAAAATGGCAGACACCACCTCAACCAAGTGATTGAAGTTATTATGAGAAATCAGACAGGGGTGCCTGGGTGGCTCAGTCCTTAAGCATCTGCCTTCGGCTCAGGTCATGATCCCAGGGTCCTGGGATTGAGCCCCGCATTGGGCTCCCTGCTCAGTGGGAAGCCTGCTTCTCCCTCTCCCACTCCCCCTGCTTGTGTTCCCTCTCTCGCTGTGTCTCCCTCTGTCAAATAAATAAATAAAATCTTAAAAAAAAAAAAAAGGCATATACCACTTAGTAAACTCATGAAAGCCCACTGTCAACGACAGGGTTTGTCAATGAGGCAGCTCTGATTCTGAGTTGATGGGCAGCCACTCAATGAAATAGACACACCCGCACAGTTGGAAACAGAGGATGAAGATACAACTGATGTGTTCCAGCAGCAGACAGGTGTCTACTAAGAAGGGAACCTGTTACTTTACTCTAAAACTCTGTTCCTCCAGACCAAGACATTCTCAATGAGAAAACCGCAATTTTGTTCCACCACATCCTGACTACTATAGTATCGTTTTCTTGATTCTTTCATTTTCCCCTTCCCCATTCCTTATTGTACATAAAGTAACCATGTACATGCACAAGCATATTGTTTTTTTTTTTTTAAACTAAATGGCTAATGGTTTATTTTGATCAACATAAAGTACAGATGGGGTGGGGAACTGCTTCTGTGAGAATACCCCCTTCTCCATTAGTAGCATGCTCATTCGGCTCTTATCTTTGTATTCCAGTAAGTTATTTTGCTCTGTTAAAACAAATAAAAAAGAACATAAAAATCCTTGCACTCCTTGTTCGACTGTAGAATTTTAAATGTTTTTCATTTATCACTGTAAAACCAAGGACAATTTTATAACATTTTCGTACATAGCTGTTACATATACGTCAATCTGTCTTTAAGCAGGGATAAATTACTCTATAAGAAATGAATCTTAGATAGTTTTCCCTTCAAGTCAAGCATCTTGTTGTTTAAATAAACTTCTTGTTTAAAAAAAAGAAAGTAAATAGCCTGTACTCAAAAAATACTAATTTCACAAAAGACAAAATTTGTGGAAACTTTTCCAGATTAAAGGAAATGAAGAGACTTGACCAAAAAAATGCACTATGTGATCCAGGACTGAAGGTACCCTCAAAGAGAATTTTGTAATTAGCATTAGTAAAACAATAAGCAAAATTTGAATTAAGTATGCAGATTAGCCAGCAAGCAGTACTATATCAATGTTAATTCTCTCATTCTGATAATTGCAATGTGGTCATGAAAGAGAATTTCCTTGTTTTTAGTAAGTACTTAGAGAGAAAGGGACATTATGTCTGCAACTTACTCTGGTACAGGACAAAAACACGGGGCTCGATCCCAGGACCCTGAGATCATGACCTGAGCCAAAATCAAGAGCTGGACACTCAACCTGAGCCACCCAGGCACCCCTGATGATGAGTGATGAGTGATGTTAAGCATCTTTTCATATATCTGTGTGCCATCTGTATGTCTCCTTTGGAAAAGAAAATCTATTCAGGTTCTCTGCCCATTTTTTAATTGGATTTTTTTTTTTTTTTTTGGTGTTGAGTTGTATAAGTTCTTCATATATTTTGGATATTAACCCCTTATTGGCTATCATTTGCAAATATCTTCTCCCATTCAATGGGATGCCTTTTTATTTCCTTCACTGTGCAAAAGCTTTTTACTTTGATGTAATACCAATAGTTTACCTTTGCTTTTGTTTCCCTTGCCATAGACATTTTTAGGATGTTTATGGTTTCAGGTCTCATATTTAGATCTTTAAACTATTTTGAGTTTATTTTTATGTATGGTGTCAAAAAGTGCTCCAGTTTCACTCTTTTGCCTGTAGCTGTCCAGTTTTCCCACCACCATTTGTTGAAGAGACTGTCTTTCTCCCATTGTATATTCTTGCCTCCTTTCTTGTAGATTAATTGACCATATAACCGTGGGTTTATTTCTGGTCTCTCTATTCTGTTCCACTGATCTATGTATCTGTTTTTGTGCCAGGACCACAGTGATTTGATTACTACAGCTCTGTAATATAGATCTTGAAATCTGGAATTGTGATACCTCCAGTTTTGCTTTTCTTTCTCAAGACTGCTCTGGCTATTCGGGATCTTTTGTGTGGTTCCATACAAATTTTAGTATTATTTGTTCTAGTTTTATGAAAAATGCTATTGGTAGTTTGATAGGGATTGCACTGAATCTGTACACTGCTTTGAGGAACACGAACATTTTAACAATATTAATTCTTCCACTGTAGCAAATATCAAGTACACACTGAAGTATTAACACTCAGGAATAAAGGTATAATGGGGCTCCAAATGGGGATCTAAAGTATTAATACTCAGGAAGAAAGGTATATTTCTAAATACAGAAAAAAGAAGTTCTTTGTTCTGTACTTAAAAACTTTTCTGAAAGCTTATCAATGTTACAAAATAAAAAGAAATTCTTTTTTAAGTGGGCAAAACAATAAACATTCAAATAGGAAGAGGATAAAAATGGCCAATAAACATGCAAAAATGTATTCATCATTTATCATCAGAAAAAATGTAAACGAGACATGAAGAAAAACATATCATTTCTATTAACACAGAAAAATTATTGAGAAAATTTTGACACATTCATGATAAAAACTTTCAACAAACTAGGAACAGAAGGGAACTTGCTCAACTTGATAAACAGCAAAATATGTACAAAATATCCATAGCTAACATCATACTAATGGTGAAAAATGGAATGCCTTCCCTTGAAGACTGGGAAGAAGGCAAGGATATCCACTCTCACCACTCCTATTCAACATACTGCCTGAAATGTTAGCCAGTGAAATCAGTCAAGAGAACAAAAGAAAAGGTACACAGATCAGAAAGAATATATAAAACTGGCCCTTTTCACAGATGACATGATGGTCTATATAGAAAATCCCAAGGAATTTAGAAGAAAAACTCCTAGAATTAGTGATTAAGTTTATCAAATTCAAGAGGATATAGGTCAACACACAAAAATCAATACTGTCTATATGCAAGCAATCCACAATTAGAAACCAAAATTAAAAGCACAATACCATTTATAATAGCTTCCCAAAAAATTAAATACTGAGATATAGATCTAATAAGACATGCAAAATCTATACACTAAAACTACAAAATGCTCATGAAAATATCAAAGATGATCTAAATAAACAAAAAGACATACTAGATCCATAGACTGGAAGTCTCAACATAGTCAAGATGTCAACTCTCCCCAAACCGATCTGCTGGTTGAATGTATTTACTATGAAAATCTCAGCAGAAAACAAACTTGTAGATATAGTTAAGATGATTCTACATGGAAAGGCAAAATAATTAGAACTAAAACAATTCTGAAAAATAATAAAGTTGAAGGAATCACATCACCTGATTTTACATCCTATCATACAGCAATACAACACTGTAATCAAAATAGCATGGTAGTGACAGAGGAACAGACATATAGGTAAATGGAAGAGTCCAAAAGTAAAACCTTTTACAAAATATGGCCAACTGATTTTTGACAGAGCTTTAAAAGCAATTTAATAGAGAAAGCATAGTCTTCACAAATAAATGGTAATTTAACAAGTGGTCATCCAATAGGCAAAAAAATGAACCCTGATGTAACTCTACACCTAATTCAAAAATTAACTCAAAAGGAATAACAGACCTAAATGTAAAATATAAAACTTTCAGGGGCACCCGACTGGCTCAGTAAGTGGAGTGTGCAACTCTTGATTCCATTGGGGTTGTGAGTTCAAGCTCCATGCTGGATGTAACAATTACTTAAAAATTAAATCTTTAGAAAAATAAAACTTCTAGAATATAAGAGAAAATTTTTATCTAGAGTTAGAAAGAGTTCTTATACATGACAAACACAAACACAAAAAATCTATGAAATAAAAAAAATTTTTTTTAAGATTTTTTTTTTTTAAGATTTTACTTATTTGACAGAGAGAGACATAACGAGAAGAGGGAACACAGGCAGGCGGAGTCGGAGAGGGAGAAGCAGGCTTTCCGCCAAGCAGGGAGCCTGATGCGTGGCTCGATCCCAGGACCCTGGGATCATGACGTGAGCCGAAGGCAGATGCTTAACGACTGAGCCACCCAGGCACCTCCAAAAGATTTTAAGTAATCTCTACACCCAACATGAGGCTTGAACTCATGACCTAGAGATCAAGAGTCACACACTTCACCAACTGAGCCAGCCAGGCACCACTAAATTAAAAGTTTTAAATCAATAAATTAGACTTCACCAAGATTCAAAACTTTTACTCTGTAAAAGAGACTCTTAAGAAAATAAAAAGATAAGCCACAGGCTGGAAAAAATATCTGCAAATCACATATCTAACAATTTGTATCTCAACAACTCTATATATTCAATTATAACAAACCAATCCAATCAGAAAATGAACAAAAGACTTGAACATAGGGGTGCCCGAGTGGCTCTGTAGGTTAAGCATCTGCCTTCAGCTCAGGTCATGACCTCAGGGTCCTGGGATAGAGCCCTGTGCTCAGCTCCCTGATCAGTGGGGAGTCTGCTTCTCCCTCTCCCTCTGCTGCTCCCCCTGCTTGTGCTCTCTCTCTCTCTCTAAGTAAATAAAATCTTAAAAAACAGAAGATTTGAACATAAATTACACCAAAAGATATTGAAATAGAATGTAAGTACATGAAAAGATACTGAACACCATTACCCATTAGGAAAATGCAGATTAAGTCTTTTGAGATTACTGGGCATCTATTAGAACTGATAAAAGAAAAAATATTGATAATACCAAGTGCTGTTGAGAAAGCACAACAGCTCATAACATCACTAGTGGGAATTAAAAATGGTACTCCCACTTTGGAAAAAAAGTGTGGCAGTTTCTCACAGAGCTAAACATGGTATTAATACCAGCAATTCCACTCATAGGTATTTATCCTAGAGATAAAAACATTTTCACACTGAAACCTGTATACGAATTTTCACAGTGGCTTTATGTGTAATAGCCCCAAACTAGTAACAACTCAAATGTTCCTCAATGGAAGAATGGATATACAACTTGTGGTATATTCATAAAATGGAATACCAGTTCAACAATAAAAGAAATGGTATTTTCTTTTTAAAAGATTATTTATTATTTATTTATTTAATTAATTTGACAGAGAGAGGGAACACAAGCAGGGGGAGAGGGAGAAGCAGGTCTCCCGCCGAGCAGGGAGCCCAATGCGGGGCTCAATCCTGGGACCCTGGGATCATGACCTGAGCCAAAGGCAGATGCTTAACGACTGAGCCACCCAGGCGCCCCAAGGAATGGTATTGATAAACACAACAACTTGGATAGATCCCAAGTACTATGATGAGCGAAAAACACCAATCTCAAAAGGGAACATATTATATGATTCTATTCCATTCTGAAAAATATAAAATTATAATAAGGCTATCCTAGACTATCCAGAAGATTAATTTTATATTGTCATGTAACAAATTACCACAAAGTTAGTGGTTTAAAACAACACACATTATTATTTCAAGTTTCCAGGGGTGAGGGCTCTGAGCATGACTTAGCTGGGTCTTCTGCTCAGGGGCTCATTAAGTTTCAAATCAAAGTGTCAACCAAGCTGCTTTCTTTCCTACATGTAGCTCAGGGTCCTTTTCCAAGCTCATACGGCTACTGGCAGAAAACAATTTCTTATGGTTGTAGGACTAAGGTCAGTTTCTTACTGGCTGTCAGCTAGGGCCTGAACTCAGCTCCTAAGGATCCCCATAGTTCTTGTGATATGGCCCTCTCACAACATGGCAGCTGCTTCTTCAAAGTAAGCAAGAATTACTCAATTATTCCATCTCAGACCTCCAGGTCCTCTTTTAAAAGGGCTTGCCTGACGGGGTCAGGCCAATTCAAGATAATCCTTCTTTGAGTTGACTTAAAGTCATCTGACCAGAGATTTTAATTACACCTGTAAAATCTCTTTGCCTTTGCCATATTCTATTGAGAGAAGCAAACTGAAGTTCTCACCCCCATGCCAGATAAAGAGATAATAGAAAGACCCAGGTTATCAGGGATCATTTTAGAATTCTGCCTAACACATTTAGCCTCCAGACATCCTGCCAGCTGACCAGATACATGAGAGCCCAGCCCAGATCACCTCAGATAATCTGACCCAGGCCAGACCAAGAAAACACCCATCCAACCAACTTTCACAAGGAATTGTGAATTAAGTATACAATTGTTTTAAGGCACGAAGTTTTGGGATGGTTTGTTATATAGCAAAAGCTAATGGATACAACACACATAAAATACTTAGCCATATGGAATAATCAGGAGGGGCTCAATGATCAGGCAGAAATGAATCTACTGATAGGGCCAGTAATGCCACAAGGAAATGTACACACACACTTGTATTTTTAATCTAAAAATAAAAGAAATTAAGCTTCACCTATTTAGTATATGGATTGACACTGCTGCCCTTTCTCAAATCCTATGTCAGTCCCACTTCATATTCAGTATTCTGAAATTCACTTACTTGTTCTCAACATGTTTCATACGCCTTGTTAGATAAACAATTTTCTTATCTAGTTTTAATCAGGCTTAAAAACATTACCATAAAGAAACGGCAGATCTCAGATAACACTAAAAATGTGAGTGATGATGATGATGTGAGTACAAAGGACACCAAGAAAACAGCAGGGCTGACATTTTTACACCAAATATATAAACTCTTCATCAGGTATGTTACAAGGTAAAATCAATGACGAGCATATCAGACCTGAAAAGAAAATTAGCCCAAACTATTCAAAAGTAGCTAAGACTAACTGAAATATAATATATCCTCTATCATTAATACACTGTTAATGAATTTTAAAATATACCATAATTTTAAAATATTTTTAAATTTGTTTTAGACTGTATTTCTCAGTAGGCATATTATAAAAGACTATATGCTAACTTATATCCAGTTATAATGTATAAACAAGTATCTATACACTGAGAATATAAACTCAAAATATTTTTATTACCATTAGGGGGATAATTTGTTTTTAAAGATTTTATTTATTTATTTATTTGGGCGGGGAAGAGAGAATCCCAAGCAGACCGCACTGAGTGTGGAGCCCGGTGTGGGGCTCGATCCCACAACCCTGAGATCACCACCAGAGCTGAAACCAAGAGTCAGATGCCTAACCAAATGAGATACCCAGGTGCCCCACGGGAATAATTTATAAAATGTGAATCCCACTGCCACTGGCACTGAAAAGCACTGCAGTGACATCATCAGAGTTGTGCTTTAGCATCACTCTGACAGCAGTTTGAACACTGCATCAGAGATGCAAAGAATGTGAAAACCAGACAAATATTAAGAGACTAATGCAGTAGTCAGGCCAGAAGTAATTACTGCCTAAGTAAGACTGTCAGAACTGTAAGGAAAAATACTGTGATGAGCATTAAGTAAGAATGAATGAAAAGAACACATAAAAAGCTACTTTTGTAAAAGAAAGAAAAGGAAATAAGAAAACATATATATTCGTATAGCTTTATAAACACAGGAAGGATAAACGCCACCTAACAGGCTTAAAAAACAAGACTTAAAAGGATACATTTCCAAGTAATTTTATCTGCATTCTAGGACAAAGCTCAAAAATAGTGACATAAGTACAAAAATATATAGAACCCAAAGTAAAATTCACAATGTCTTTCATTCAATCAAAAATCAGGAATGCAAAGAACCAGAAAAATTTGACCCATAAATTTGACTGCTCAAGAAAAATAAACAGAAACAGATCCAAAATTGACACAGATGACAGAACTAGAAGATGGTTTAAAAAGTTCTTGCATCTGTATTTCACATGCCGAACACTGAACACATTAAGCAGAGAGGTGTAAAATATAAAAAACACCCAAACAGAACTTCTAGAGATTAAAAAAAATACAATGTCTGGATTAACAGCAAATTGAACCCTGAAGAAGAAAAGATGAGTGAGCATGAAGATATACCAGTAGAAACCACCCAAAAAAGAGTATAAAGACTGAAAAAGTATGCAGTCAGCTGCAACTTCACGTGGCCAAATATACATGTAATTACAGTCCCAAAGGGAGAGGGATGGTGTAGGAGAAAAATATTTGAAAAAGTAATGGCTAAATATTCACCAAATTTCATCTAAGAAGCTTAACAAAACCCAGGCACGAGAAGCATGAAAGCAAGCTACACCAAAGTACATTATAATGAGAATGCTGAAATACAATGATAAAAAGAAAATCTTAAAAGTTGCCAGAAAGGAGGAGGAAAAACCCATTACTCACTGAGGAACACAAATTAAAATAACAGATATCTCATCAGAAATAATGCAAGCTAGACACAGTGGAGCAACTCCTTTAAAGTACAGAAAGAAAAAAAGAGTCAACCTAGAATTCTGTATCAAGAAAATATCTTTTTTAAAAGAGGAAATAATTTTTCAGATATACAAACACTTTAAAATACTATCACCAGTTGGGGCACCGAGGTGGCACAGCTGGTTAAGCGAATGACTCTTGGTTTCAGCTCAGGTTGTGATCTCAGGGTCCTAAGATCATGCCCCGAGTCGGGCTCTGAGCTCAGTGTAGAGTCTGCTTGCTCTCTCTCCCTCTGCCCCTCCTGCTCATGCATTCTCTAATCAATCAATCAATCAATAACTATCAGCAGCAGAGAGCATGACAAGAAACATTAGAGGAAGTCCTTCGACCAGAATGAAAATGATACCAGATGGGAATCTGGATATAACCCACTGGCAATGAAGAACACCAGAAGTGGAAAATATACAGGTACAAATAATACTTTTTTCTTATTTCTTAAATATCTTGTAAAGACATGGACTGTTTAAATGAAAAATAATAATGTACTGCAGGTTTAAAACATATGGAAATGAAGTGTATGACAACAGCACAAAGACTGAGAAGGGAAAGTGGAAGGTTCTTATTACAGGTAAAGTGATATGATATTAACTGAAGGTAGACTGTAATACATTAAATATCTATACAATAAATACTAAAGCAACCACTAAAACAACAAAAAAAGAGATACAACTAAGAGACAAAAAGGGAACTGAAAATATTTTTTTAAAAATCCTTAATCCAAAAGAAGACAGAAAAGTAAGAAAAAAAGAACAAAGAACAGATGGGACAAAAAGAAAACAACTAAAATGATGGTAGATTTAAACTCTACAACATCAGTAATCACTTTAAAAAAAATTTTTTTTATTAACATATAATGTATTATTTGTTTCAGGGGTACAGGTCTGTGATTCATCAGTCTTATACAACACACAGTGCTCACCACAACATATACCATCCCTAATGTCCACAGTAATCACTTTAAATGTAAACGGTCTACATACCCCAACAAAAAGGCAGAGATTATCAAATTGGATAAAAGCAAGATCCAACTATATGATGCCTGCAAACTAACAAACTCCACTTGAAATATAAAAGGATGGAAATACATATATCATGCAAACACTAACTGAATGAAAACAGGAGGAGCTGTATTATTATAAGAGAAAGTAGATTTCAGATCAAAGAATATTACCAGGGTTAAAGAAAGTCATTTCAATGGGCGCCTGGGTGGCTCAGTTGTTAAGCAACTGCCTTCGGCTCAGGTCATGGTCCCAGGGTCCTGGGATCGAGTCCCACATCGGGCTCTCTGCTCCGCGGAAAGCCTGCTTCTCCCTCTCCCACTCCCTCCCCCCTTGCTTGTGTTCCCTCTCTCGCTGTGTTTCTCTCTGTCAAATAAATAAATAAAATCTTTAAAAAAAAAAAAAAAAAGAAAAAAGAAAGTCATTTCAAAATGGCAAAGGAGTCAGTTCATGAGGAGGAAGACAATCTTAAATGTTTATGTACCTTTTAAGTTAACTGCAAAATACATGGAAGTAAAATCTGATAAAACTAAAATAAGAAATAAATCCACAATCAGAGATTCAATTCTCTCTGTAACTGATAGGGTAAGTAGACAGAAAATCAATAAAAATATAGAAGATTGGAACAATGCTATCAACCAAGAAACTAATCAACACCATGTGACAACAGCAGAATACACATTCTTTTCAAGTACACATTGAAAAGTTTTCAAGACAGACCTTATTCTGAGCCATAAAACAAGCTTCAGAAAATTCTAAAAGATTCAAATCATACAAGGTATATTCTCTCACCACAACGGAATTACATTAGAAATCAATAGCAGAAAAGTTAACTTTCCCAAATACAGGGAAACTAAATGTCATACTTTTATATAACCAATAAAGAAGAAATCAGGGGCACCTGGGTGGCTCAGTCGGTTAAGCATCTGACTTCAGCTCAGGTCATGATCTTGGGGTCCTAGGATGAAGTCCTGTGTCCAGCTCCACCCTCAGCAGGGAGTCTGCTTGTCCCCCTCCCTTTGACCCTCCCCTAACTAGTAAGCACGTGCACGCGTGCTCTCTCCCTCTCTCTCTTCCTTTCAATAAATAAAATCTTTTAAAAAAAAGAAATCAAAAGAGAAATTTTAAAAAAGGTATTTTGAATCAAATGAAAATAAAAACACAACACACTGAATTTTGTTGTACAAGTTAAATGCTTATCTTAGAAAAAAGGAAAAGTCTCAAATACTTCAGCTTCCATCATGAGAAACTAGAAAAGCGAAGGGAGCAAATTAAACCCAATTCAAGCATAAATGAAGAAAACAATAAAAACAAAAACAGAGGTCAAGAAAATAGACAAGAGACATCAATGAAACCAACAGCTGATTTTTGAGATGATCACTAAAATGGATGGACCACTAGCCAAAGTAATCAGGTAAAGACAGAAGACACAAATCAAATCACTAACATAAGGAAGAGAGCAGAGACATTATTACAGACTCTATGAATATCCTTATAATGGTGACAATTTAGATGAAGTGGACACAAACTAAAACTCACCCCAAAATAAATAGATAACCTAAACAGCTCTGTATCTGTAGAAGAAACTGAATCTGTAATTAAAATTTTCCAGGCTCAGATGGCTCCACTGGTAAATTTTATCAAGCATTAAAGGAAGAAATAATAACAATTCTATAAAGACTCTTTCAAGGGGCGCCTGGGTGGCTCAGTTGTTAACCACCTGCCTTCGGCTCAGGTCATGATCCCAGGGTTCTGGGATCAAGCCCCGCATCGGGCTCCCTGCTCAGTGGGAAGCCTGCTTCTCCCTCTCCCATTCCCCCTGCTTGTGTTCCCTCTCTCGCTGTCTCTCTCTCTCTGTCAAATAAATAAATAAAATCTTAAAAAAAAAAAAAAGACTCAAAATCTAAAAGGAAGAAATATTTCCCAATTGCTATGGTCTGAATGTATCCCCCCAAAATTCATCCTTAGGCTCTATGGGATAGTGTTAGAAGGTGGGGCCTTTGGGAGGTGATTAGGTGAGGGTGGATTAATGCTCTTACCAAAAAAATCCCACAGAGTTTACAATTAAAGTGAGTTAACAAAAAGAAGTCTGCAACTCGGAAGAGGGCCCTCATCTGACCGTGCTGGCACCTTAACCTTGGAATTCCAGCTTCCAGACTGAGAAAAAAATTTCTATTGTTGTACGCTACCCAATCTGTGGTATATTGTTATAGCAAACCAAACAGACTAAGACACCAGTTCATTCGACAAGGACATTACTTTTACTTTCACGAAAATCAGACAAATATATTACAAGAAAACTATACTCTAATACATACCATGAATATAGATGCAAAAATTCTTAATAAATTTAACAAATCAAATCCAATAATAATTTATAAAAAGGATAATATATCATAATCAAGTGAGTTTTATCCCAGAGGTTACTTTAACATTCACACTAAAAGTGAAAAAATATATATATATTCATCTCAGTAGATACAGAAAATGCATTTGAAAAATACATCCATAACTGTTAATAATTTTTGAATCTGGGTAAATAGGATAAGAGTGTTTTATACTATTTTGTTTTATCCTTGCGACTTTTCTGTGAATTGAGAATTATTTCCAAATAAAGAGCTTTGAAAAAATGACAATACATGAAAAGCTATTAGCCCAGTTCCTGGAACAAATTAAAAGCTCGATAAATGCTAACTATAATAATTACTTAATTCAACTCCTCATATTATAGATGATGAAACTGAGGCTCAGAGAGTATCATTAATTTACCCAAGTCATAATGGCTAAAACTCAAGTCTCTAGGATCAGTCTTTCCCCCACCCCGACCACACAATTTCCTAACAGCTCACTAACTTGTTTAAAACAGAACAAAAATGGGTAATACATTTCTGGTTCTTTTTCTAGTTATGTCCTAATATCCCTAAAGAAAAAATATCCCCACCACACAAACAGCCACAAACAGGACATTCTGTGGAATTTCATCAAAAGCTTAGGATGAGAAAGGAGGATATGAAGGTGGGATCTTGGTCTGAGCTAATTAGATATGGAAGAGAGACTGATCAGAGAGGGATATTAGTACCATGCACGATCATGTCTCTGAGCCAACCAGATTACTGAAAATAAATTGTCGAGAGACCCCACCCCAAAAAAAGAGGGATATTAGGAGAATAAGATTTTAATATGGAATATGTTACTCTGATACTGTCATGGAAAGAGAAAGGATAGGAATTCTATGGGAAGTATTAAAATGATTTAGCAGCTAACTGCATGCAGGGGGAGGGAAAAAAGCAGTCTGGAGTAAGTCATGTTTTGTGTCTGAGTTACTGAGAAGACAGGAACAGAAGAGACAGAAACATGAAATCTAAGAGGAAGGCCGACTTATGATGTCAGTAAGAAGACAGTAGATGAAGAAAGAGGTGAATTTTCGATACCAGTGGAATCTTTGAGTGGAAATGTCTTATTGGATGTGCAGATCTGGAGTTCTGGAATTAGAGACAGAGATTTAGGCATCTGCCTACTCAGGTAGGATAGCTAAAGATTAGAACATTACAGGAAAAGATGAGGAATCTTTTCTCTATCCCCAGATAGCTAAACTACTCAGAAAACAGGATGGCTACTGCAGCGATTCTTTACCCTAAGAACTGCTGATGAGAAAGAGCTGTGCCTCAGGCACTCCGATCCATCAGGCTGCAAAGGACCCATTTGTGATCTCAACTGACATATCCTTGCAGCCTCACACAATGCTTTATGGGCAAAGTGAAACAATCTTAGGGACATCACAGCTACACCACCAGCAGCACAGAAGTTCTGACAAAACTCAGGCACTTTTTTTTTTTTTTTAAAGATTTTATTTATTTATTTGAGAGAGACAGAGAGAGCACAAGCAGAGTGAGGGGCAGAGGGAGAAGCAGGCTCTCCACTGAGCAGAGAGCCCGATGTGGGGCTCGATCCCAGGACTCCAGGATCATGACCTGAGCTGAAGGCAGACACTTAACCGACTGAGCCACCCAGCGCCCCAAAACTCAGGTACTTTTAGGTTCTAGGGAGTTATACCTGTTTTACAGGATGTACCTACAAGTAAGCTAATGTATCATAGATCTTGCAGGGAATATGGCAGACAGGCCGGACACAGAAGCACTCATCTCCCACTCCAAATGCATAGAAAAGGTGGGCAAATATAACCCACACAAATAGGCAAGCCCAAAAGCAAGAAAGGGAAATTCCCTGATGCTAGAAACAATTAAGCTATTCAAGTCCAAGAAACTCTCAGGGCTACCTAAACCAGATGCAGGTCTCAGAGTTTGAGATAGGTGTTTTTTTTTAATGCCTGCAAGAAACTAAGAGACAAGAAATTGAAAATGATGTAGATGCATTAAAATACCAAAAAGCCACAAAGAACTACACAGGAATAACATGAACTCCAATTTCCAGCCCATGAAAAGGAAGTTTTACCTCTGAGAAAATGAAACTCCACTATCACAGATATGGCTTCCAAAATCACTCTATCCAAGTGGTTCATAAACCCCAAGACAAGAAATTAACCTAAGAACAGGTAGGTATGTCACTAAGGAAACCTCTCAGGTTCAGCAGAAACTCAAAACTTCCCTAGAGGGACACCTCCACAACCTGACTCACATAAAAAATAAATCCTAGGGGCGCCTGGGTGGCTCAGTCGTTAAGTGTCTGCCTTCGGCTCAGGTCATGATTCCAGGGTCCTGGGATCGAGCCCCTCATCAGGCTCCCTGCTCCGTGGGAAGCCTGCTTCTCCCTCTCCCACTCCCCCTGCTTGTGTTCCCTCTCTCGCCTCGTCTCTGTCAAATAAATAAATAAAATCTTTAAAAAAAATAATAAATCCTACAGATGATAAATTTAATATAAGTCTAAATTTAAAAGTATATGAAGAATGGAACCACCGAAAGGGGAGGGGGTTTTTAACAAACACAACAAATAGGCAAACTCAAACCTTAAAACACAGATACGGTGGAATAATAAAGAGGCTTTAAAATAATCATGTTTAAAATGTATAGGGGCCCCTGGCTGGCTCAGTCAGTAGAGCATGGAACTCTTGATCTCAGGGCTGTGAGTTTGATCCCCATGTTGGGCATGGAGCCTACTTAAAATAAAATAAATAAAATAAAATATTTTATTTTTTTTTTAAGATTTTATTTATTTATTTATTTGAGAGACAGAGACAGAGAGAGCACATGAGAGGGGGGAGGGTCAGAGAAAGAAGCAGACTCCCTGCCGAGCAGGGAGCCCAATGCGGGACTTGATCCTAGGACTCCAGGATCATGACCTGAGGTGAAGGCAGTCGCTTAACCAAATGACCCACCCAGGCACCCCAAAATAAAATATTTTTAAAAATGCAGAAATAAAGTTAGAACTAAAAACCACAAGCAAAAATGAACTATTGAGACTCCATCAAGATAAAAAACTTCTGGGGGTGACTGGGTGGCACAGCTAGTTGAGCATCTGACTCTTGGTTTTAGCTCAGGTCCTGATCTCGGGATTGTGGGATCGTGCCCCACGTCAGGCTCCACACTCGGTGTGGAATCTGCTTGGGAGCCTCTCTCCCTCTCCTTCTGCCCCTCCTTCCCATGTTCTCTCTCTCTAAAATAAATAAATAAATCTTAAAAAAAAAAAAGAGCTTCTGCACAGCAAAGGAAACAATCAACAAAACTAAAAGGCAACCTATGGAATGGGAGAAGACATCTGCAAATGACATATAAAGGGTTAGTACCCAAAATCTATAAAAAAAAAAAAATTTATTAAACTCAACACCCAAAAAATAAACCAGTTTAAAAATGGGCAGAAGACACGAACAGACATTTCTCCAAAGAAGACATACAAATGGCCAAGAGACACCTGAAAAGATGCTCAACATCACTCATCATCAGGCAAATACAAATCAAAACCACAATGAGATACCACCTCACACCAGTAAGAATGGCTAAAATTAACTCAGGAAACAACAGATGTTGGCGAGTATGCAGAGAAAGGGGAACACTTATACCATCGGTGGGAATGCAAACTGGTGCAGCCACTCTGGAAAACAGTATGGAGGTTCCTCAAAAAGTAACTACCCTATGACCTAGCAATTGCACTACTAGGCATTTATCCAAAGGATACAAAAAATACAGATTCAAAGGGGCACATGCACCCCAACGTTTACAGCAGCACTATCAACAAAAACCGTATTATGAAAAGAGCCAAAATGTCCATCAACCAATGAATGGCTAAAGATGTGGTGTATATATATATATATACACACATATATATATACTGGAATATTACTCAGCCATTAAAAACAATGAAACCATGCCATCTGCAATGACGGGGATGGAACTAGAGTGTATTATGCTAAGCAAAATAAGTCAGTCAGAGAAGACAAATACCATATGATTTTACTCATATGTGGAAATTAAGAAACCAACCAGATGAACATAAGGGAGGGGAAGGAAAAATAAAACAAGATAAAAACAGGGAGGCAAACCATAAGAGACTCTTAACTATAAAGAACAAACTGAGGGTTGATGAATGGGTGAACTGCGTGATGGGCATTAAGGGAGGGCACCCGTGATGAGTACTGGGTGTTATATGTAAGTGATGAACTACTAAATTCTACTCCTGCAACCAATACTACACTATATGTTAACTAACTTGAATTTAAATAAAAACTTGGAAGGAAAACAAAAACAACAACACAAAACAGGCTGGCTCAGTCCATAGAGCATGAGACTCTTGATCTCAAGGCTGTGGGTTCAAGCACCCACACTGGGGGTAGAGTTTACTTAAATAAAAAAAATAAAAAATAAAAAAAAAAAACCCACAGCACAAGAACAGCAAAAAGAGAGAAAGAGAAAAGAATTGACAAATTTCAAAAACAATCAAGTAGAAAATCTAGAAATAAAAATATGTGATTAAAGAGTGGAACATTGGGGCACCTCGGTGGCTCAGTTGGTTAAGTGTCTGCCTTTGGCTCAGGTCATGATCCCACAGTCCTGGGATGGAGCCCCACGTTGGGCTCCCTGCTCAGCAGGGAGTCTGTTTCTCCCTCTCCCTCTGTCCCTCCCCCCACTCATGCATGCACATGCTCTCCCTCTCTCACTCACTCTGTTTCAAATAAAATCTTTAAAAAAATTTTTTTAAAAAGCAGAACATCTGGTCAAAGCTAGATTGTTAGTGAACTGTATTCTTGATCTGAAATAATCTCACAGAATTGAGCACAAAAAGATAAACAGATGGAAAATATGAAAGAGAAGTATGGAACACACCATGAGAAGCTTTAACATGGTGAAATACCACTGTCTGAAGAGGAAGCAGGAAAATTAACATTCAAAGACATACCAGCAGAGGCCACCTGGGTGGCTCAGGCAGTTAAGCGTCTGATTTCAGTTCAGATCATGATTCAGGGTTGTGAGACTGAGCCCCACATCAGGCTCTGCAAGCCTGCTTAAGATTCTCTCTCTGGGGGCGCCTGGGTGGCTCAGTCGTTAAGCGTCTGCCTTCGGCTCAGGTCATGATCTCAGGGTCCTGGGATCGAGCCCCGCATCGGGCTCCCTGCTCGGCGGGAAGCCTGCTTCTCCCTCGCCCACTCCCCCTGCTTGTGTTCCCTCTCTTGCTGTGTCTCTCTCTGTCAAATAAATAAATAAAATCTTTAAAAAAAAAGATTCTCTCTCTGTCCCTCCCTCCCCGCGTCCCTGTGTGCGCTCTCTCAAAAAATTTTTTAAAAATAAAAATAAATAATAAAATAATAAAAAACAAAGACTAATTATTAGCCAAAGTTGAAGAAATTAGTCCTCAGACAGCCAGGGTCATATACTCAGATATATACTATAGTAAAACTGCAGAACAATAAAGACAAACAAAAAAATAGTTAAGAGCAACCAAAAAGAGAAAGAATGATTACCAAGTAGGAATAATTAGACCTCAGACTTCTCAAAGACAACAACAGATACCAGAAAACAAGGGAGCAACCTCTTCTTTTTTTTTTTAAGATTTTATTTATTTATTTGACAGAGAGAGAGCGAGAGCAGGAACACAAGCAGAGGGAGTGGGAGAGGGAGAAGCAGGCTTCCCGCCGAGCAGGGAGCCTGATGCGGGGCTCGATCCCAGGACCCTGGGATCATGACCCAAGCTGAAGGCAGACGCTTAAAAACTGAGCCACCCAGGTGCCCTGGGAGCAACCTGTTCCTATGAGGGAAAATAACAGTCAACTACAAATCATTACACAGCCAAAATGCTACCTAAGAGGAAGGGTAACACAGAGGCCTGAAGATATACATACAGAGGTAGTTTGTAATTTACAGATCCATACAGAAAGATTTTGATAAATGATGTATATTAATCCAAAAGAAAACAGAATGAAGGAGTGGGATGCAAGAACGCTAAACCAAGAAATTTGTAATATCTCAACATAAATATTAACTTTTAAACACTTTTATTAATGCCTAACTTTGAGAGATTTAAAAGGCAGAACTTCAAAACTAGAGAATATGAAAGATGTGAAATATTCAGAATTAAAACACTTTAAAATGCAATTATTGTTCATGAGGAGAGATAGACATTCAGTTTAGATTGTAATTATTCACGTTGAAAAATGTAAAAGTAACTGGTGTGACAGAAATACAATAAATAACTTCCAAGCCAGCAGAGTCTTTGTAAGAAGTGGAAATTTATAAAACAACTCCATGCTACAACATGGATGAACCTTAAAGGCATTATGGTAGTGAAATAAGCCCATCACAAAGGACAAATACTGTATGATTCCACTTACATGAAGTACCTACAGTGGTCAAATTTGTAAACAGAAAGTAAAATGGTGGTTGCCTGGGACTTGGGGGAGGAGGGAATGAGTAGTGTTTAATGGGTAGAGTTTCAGTTGGGGACGGTTCTGGAGATAGACGGTGGTGATTGTGGCACATGAATGTGAGTGCCACAAAAATGTATACTTAAAAATGGTTAAAATGGACCCTGATACCAAAACGAGGTAAAAATACTACAAAAAAAAAAAAAAGAACTACAGCCCAGTATCTCTGATGAACATAGATGCAAAATCCTCAACAAAATATCAGTAAACTGAATCCACCCATTAAAAAAAACCATTCACCACAATCAAGTGGGATTTATTCCCGAGATGCAGGGGTGGTCCAATATTCACAAATCAGTCAATATGACATATCATACATTAATAAGAGAAGGAGAAAAACCATATGACTATTTCCATAAATGCAGAAAAAGCATTTGACAAAGTATAATATCCATTCATGATTAAAACCGTCAACAAAACAGGTTTAGGGGGAACAAACCTCAACATAATAAAGGTCATATATGAAAAACCCACAGCTAACATCACACTCGATGGTAAAAAACTGAGCTTCCCCCCCTAAGGTCAGTAACAAGACAAGGATGTCCATTCTCACCACTTTTATTCAACATGTACTGTAAGTCCTAGCCACAGCCATCAGACAAGGAAGAGGAATAAAAGGATCCAAACTGGTAAGGAAGAATAAAACTGTCACTATTTGCAGATGACATGACACTATATAAAGAAAACTCTAATGGTGCCTGGCTGGCTCAGTCAGAGAAGCATGCGACTTGATCTCGGGGTTGTAGGTTTGAGCCCCACATTGGGTGAAGAGATTACTAAAAAACTTGAAAAAAGTTCTAGAAAATTAAAAAAAAAAAAAACCCTAAAGACTCCACCAAAAAACTGTTAAAACTGATAAATGAATTCAGTAAGGTCGCAAGATACAAAATCAATGTACAGAAATCTGTTTCATTCCTAAACCTAAGCAGCAGAAAGAGAAATTAAGAAAACAAACAATAAAATATTTAGGAATAAACTTAACCAGGGAGGTGAAAGACCTGTATTCTGAAAACTATAAAACACCGATGAAAGAAACTGTACACAACACAAAAAGAAATATATAACAGGAGCACCTGGGTGGCTCAGCTGATTAAGTGACGGACTCCTGATCTCAGCTCAGGTCTCAATCTCACAGTCGTGAGTTCAAGCCCTGCATTGGGCTCCAACCTGGGTATGGAGCCTACTTCAAAAAAAAAAAAGGAAGGATATTCCATACTCGTATTGGAAGAACAAATATTGTTAAAATGGCTCTACGACCCAAAGCAATCTACAGATTTAATGCAATCCCTATCAAAATACCAACAGCATTTTTCACAGAACTAGAATAAATAATCCTAAAATTTGTATGGAACCACAAAAGACCCTGAATAGTCAAAGCAATCTTGAAAAAGAAAAACAAAGCTGGAGGCATCACATTTCCAGATTTCAAGTTATACTACAAAGCTGCAGTAATCAAAACAGTATGGCATTGGCACAAAAACAGACACACAGATCAATGGAATACAACAGAAAGCCCAGAAATATACCCATGACTATATGGTCAATTTATCTTTGACAAAGGAAGCAAGAATACACAGGCGAGAAAAGATAGTCTCTTCAACAAATGGTGGTGGGAAAATTGGACAGCTACATGCAAAGAAAATGAAACTGGACCACTTTCTTACACCACACAAAAATAAACTCAAAATGGATTAAGGACATAAATGTGAGACCTAAAACCATAAAAATCCTAGAAGAGAGCAGAGGTAGTAATTTCTCTGACATCGGCCGTACTAACATTTCTCTAGGTATGTCTCATGAGGCACAGGAAACAAAATCAAAAATAAACTACTGGAACTACATCAAAATAAAAAGCTGCTGCACAGCACAGGAAACCATCAACAAAACTAAAAGACAAGCTACTGAATGGGACAAGATATTTGCAAATGACATATATGATAAAGGATTAGTATTTCAAAATATATAAAGAACTTACACAACTCAACACCAAAACCCAAATAATCCAATTAAAAATGGGCAGAAGATATGGACATTTCTCCAAAGATAACATACAGATGGCCAACTGAGACATGAAATGATGCTCAACAACACTCATCATCAGGGAAATGCAAATCAAAACCACAACGAGATATCACCCCACACCTGTGAGAATGGCTAAAGTCAAAAACACCAAGAAACAAGTGTTGGCGAGGATGTGGAGAAAAAGGAATCCTCGTGCACTGTTGGTAGGAATGCAAACTGGTACAGCCACACTGGAAAACAGTATGGAGGTTCCTCAAAAAGTTAAAAACAGAACTACCCTATGATCCAGTAATCACACTATTGAGTATTTATCCAAAGAATACAAAAACACTAATTTGAAAGGATATATGCACAGCTATGTTTATTGCAGCATTATTTATAATAGCCAAATTATGGAGGCAGCCCAAGTGTCCAACAGATGAATAGATAAGCAAGGTGTAGTGTATATATATACAATGGAATGTTATTCAGCCATAAAAAAGAATGAAATCTTGCCATTTGCAGCAACATGAATGGAACTAAAGAGTATAATGTTAAGTGAAAAGAGTCAGAGAAAGACAAATACCGTATGATTTCACTCATATGTAGAATCTAAGACACAAAACAAAGGGGGGAAAAAAAAGAAAAAAACAAAAGAAAGACTCTTAATTATAGAGGACAAACTGATGGTTACCAGAGGGGAGGTAGGTGGGAAGATTGGTGAAATATGTAAAGGGGATTAAGAGTACACTTATCGGGGTGCCTGGGTGGCTCAGTCAGTTAAGCATCCAACTCTTGGTTTCGGCTCAGGTCCTGATCTCAGGGTCGTGAGATCCAGCCCTGCATGAGGCTCAGTACAGAGTCTGCTTGAGATTCTGTCCCACTCCCTGTCCCTCGGCTCCTCACCCCATTCATGCTCGCGCTCTCTCTCTCAAATAAATAAAATCTTAATTAAAAAAAAAAAAAGAGTACACTTATCTCTTTTTCTTTTTAAGTTTTTATTTAAGTAATCCCTTACACTCAATGTGGGGCTTCAACTCATGACCCTGAAATCGAGTCACATGCTCTTCCAACTGAGCCAGCCAGGCTCCCCAAGAGTGCACTTATTTAAAAAAAAAAAAAAAAGTACCCCCCAAAAAAGGTTAAAATTGTAAATTTTGTGTTATGTATATTTGACCACCTTTAAAGAAAAAGAAATAACTTTTTTTTTTTAAGATTTTATTTATTTGAGGGGTTGCCTGGGTGGCTCAGTCGGTTAGGCGTCTGCCTTCGGCTCAGGTCATGATCCCAGGGTCCTGGGATCGAGCCCCGCATCGGGCTCCTTGCTCGGCAGAGAGCCTGCTCCCCCTGCTTGTGCTCTCTCTCTCTCTCTCTGTGTCAAATAAATAAATAAAAATCTAAAAAAAAAAAAAGATTTTATTTATTTGAGAGAAAGAGAGTGATGAGCACAAGCCAGGGGAAGAGGCAAAGGCACCCCAACAATAACTTTTTTTTTAATAAAAAAGAGCAACAATGGAAGAAAAAGCATGGTTAAGTAGCTTTTAAAAGAAGACAGAAGATAAAAATATATTAGCTGTCACAAAAATTCACTTATTAAAATATGGAAATTCTAGGGGCGCCTGGGTGGCTCAGTCGTTAAGCGTCTGCCTTCGGCTCAGGTCATGATCCCAGGGTCCTGGGATCGAGCCCCGCATGGGGCTCCCTGCTCCGCGGGGAGTCTGCTTCTCCCTCTCCCACTCCCCCTGCTTGTGTTCCCTCTCTCGCTGTGTCTCTCTCTGTCAAATAAATAAATTAAATCTTTAAAAAATAAATAAATAAATAAATAAATAAAATAAAATAAAATATGGAAATTCTAGACTAAATACTAATTCTGCTATAAGCTTTAAGGATTTGAGAGAGAGTGTATGCATGCATATGTTGGGGGGGGCCGCAGAGGGAGAGGAAAAGAGAGTCTTAAGCAGATACCACACTCGGCAAAGAGCCCAATATGGGGCTCAATCTCACAACCCTGAGATCACAACCTGAGCCGAAAGCAAGAGTCGGACGCTTAACTCACTGGGCCACCCAGACGCCCCTCAGCTATAAGCTGTTTAAAAGGAACAGGAGGAGCATCTGGGTGGCTCAGTAGGTTAAGTGTCTGCTTTTGGCTCAGGTCACGATCCCGGGGTCCTGGGATCGAGCCCGCATCAGGCTCTCTGCTCAGCAGGGAGTTGGCTTCTTCCTTTCCCTCTCCCCCGTCTCATGTTCTCACTCTCTCTCTCAAATAAATAAAATCTTAAAAAAAAAAAAAGCAACAGCAACAGTTAACAAAACAGTCCAAAGTAAAAAACCTGAAGAGGATATGGCAAACGTATCCCACCCAAAAACAAAAGAACTTAGAGCAAAAAACATTACTGTGGATAAAGAGGGGAATTTTTTAGCAATACACAAAACAATCCAAAAAGCTGTAACAATCAAAAATCTGAATGCACACTCTGGTAGCTAGTCTCCAAAAATGGCCCCAGTGAATGAAGTCACCTGGTATTTCTGTCCTTGGATAGTCCCCTCCTGCTGAATCTGAGCTGATCCCTTGATATGCTTTGCACAACAGAATGTGGTGGTGGAAGTGGCCCTATGCCAGTCCTTGCCTGAGTCTAGGAATGCCTGGCAACTCCTGCTTTTGTATTTTTGAGAGCCCTGAGCTACCATGGAAGAAAGTTGGCTACCCCGGCCAGGGAAACAGCATAGGAAGGACTGTGGAAAAGGGAAAAGTCCCAACCCCACAAGGAAAGAAAGTCCAGCCATCCCAGCATCCAAGCTAAGCCCTGCCTTCCAGCCACCACTGCCAAGCTGCCAAACGTGTAAGCAATTTTGGACATTTCAGTCTAATACAGGTCCCACATGTCTGCAACACCAGCCTGACACCACATACAGCCAAAGAACCACTCTACTGAGCCCAATCAATCCACAGATTCATAAGACACGATCAAAATGGTTATTGTTCTACAACACTGAGCTTTGGTGTGGTTTATTATACCATAATACATAACTCAAAACAAATAACATGGCCTCAAAATATATAAAGGAAGGACTATCTGATCTCAAGGAGAAACTGACAAATCCATAATTAAAGGGGGCTATTTCTCAAATTGATACATAAAACCGATTAAAAATTAAAGACAGAAATTTAAAAACTTAATTTAAAAAACTGATAATACACATATAGAATACTGTGATACAGAAACAGACAAGTGCAAAATACAAATACCATTAAAGCATATCTTAAACACTTAAAAGCCCAACCATATATTAAGCCAGAAAAGAAGTTTCAACAGAATCCAAAACACACACACCACTTCTTTGACATTGATTTAATAAAATGGGTTAAATGGGAGGGTAACACAATATATATGTAAAAACTAAGAAAAAAAAAAAAACCACTTCAA
The DNA here is from genome assembly GCF_004348235.1 of Phoca vitulina. Classification (NCBI taxonomy): domain Eukaryota; kingdom Metazoa; phylum Chordata; class Mammalia; order Carnivora; family Phocidae; genus Phoca; species Phoca vitulina. The sequence continues at coordinate 14,436,252 of NW_022589725.1, read as the reverse complement.
TTCATGAATTAAATGAGATTTCATAATAGAAATCCCAAAATACTTAGAACTGGAAAACTATAAAAGCATACATATCAAAACTTGTGGGGTCATGTCCACCAGTAGGGTACACAGAGTAAACACATTCCTCCTCAATCTCTCTGGTTTAAAGCATCAGTTTGCGTTTTTTTTTTCCCCCAACCCATCAAAGATCAACATGTCGTCGTATTGGCACTTGACCAGTACATATGACTCACTGTGCAAGCCTGAAACTCCCCAAGCTGATCTATACCCTGTTCGAGAGTAGGGATGAGTCCACCAATCACGCCTATATGTTGTAGCAATGTCAAATTGTGATAAAAAGTTTCTAAAAGTTTCTAAATACTCCCAATTTCTGTACTTAACCACAGACAGGAATGAAAGTTTACAAACTGACAGTGATCTATGGATCACACTTTGATTAGCACTGACAATGGTAAGTCCACAAAATATAGTACTATACCACTGTAAAGAGGAATGAAGATTCTCTATACAGCTATGTGGTAATCTGGACATACTGCTAAGTGAACAAAGTAAAGTGGGTGAAAATGTGTATGCTGCTGATGGGCAGGCCACCCAGGATGTGCCTGGCATGTGGACTACTCTGAATTAAAGTTACTTGAGAAACGACTGGTGCAAAAAGGACACTCTGACCCACCCCTGTCCCCCTGAAAGCAGGAAATAAATTCCCCATGTGAAGGGTACCCTTCTGGTTCTGGCACCTGGAGGGTAGAAGGCATCCTTATCTCCAGAGATAGGAAATTCAGGGCCCAGAAGGCTGTATAAACAAACCGTGTTACTTCTTCATTACTTTGCTACCCCAGGCCCAAACTTCTTTGTCTTGTCAATTCTTCACAAATACCCTGCTTCTTTGTCTCAGAAGTACAAAAAGCTGCCACCCTTTGGTCACTTTTTTAGGTCTCATATCTTTGGGTGCCCTCGTATATATGAAATTAAATTAAATTTGATTTCCTCCTGTTAATCTCTCTTTTATTACATAGAGTGTCTCAGCCAAGAACCTAGAAGGGTAGAGGGAAATTTATTTTTTCTCCCACAGTGCCATTCTAAGAAAGGAAAAAGACAAATACAAATGTGTTATTTGTTTAGATTTCTAAAAAGAAAAGAAACTTAAAAAAAAACTAAAAACAATAAAATGCTTACCCAAAGGGGAAAGAAGGAACATGTGCAGAGGATAGGATAGGAGCTAGACTTCACTGAATAAACATTCTGCAGTATATCTAACTACACATAAATATTTTACATCATTATAAAGCAAAATTAAAATTTTTTTAAAGATTTATTTATTTTAGGGGCGCCTGGGTGGCTCAGTCGTTAAGCATCTGCCTTCGGCTCAGGTCATGATCCCAGGGTCCTGGGATCGAGCCCCACATCGGACTCCCGGCTCCGCGGGAAGCCTGCTTCTCCCTCTCCCACTCTCGCTGTGTCTCTGTCAAATAAATAAATAAATAAAATCTTAAAAAAAAAAAAATTATTTTAGAGGGGGAAAGTGCATGCGCACAAGAGAGCTGGGGGAGAGAGTGGGGGGTGAATGGACAGAGGGAGAGGGACAGAGAAAATCTCAAGGAGACTCCTTGCTGAGTGAGGAGCCCAATGATGCCGGGCTCGATCCCACAGCCCTGAGATCATGATCTGAGCCAAAATCAAGAGTCAGATTGACTGAGCCACCCAGGTGCCCCAAAATTAAAATTTATAAAAGCAATCCCTCCCACCCGACAAAACAAAAAACAGACAAAAGTAATGAACCAAACTGCCTATCAAGTTGATGGCATGACCACAAATGAATTATTTCGATTTTATTTTATTTTTTTAAATTATTTCGATTTTAAATTGCAGTCTCATGAGATATACCCTAAGGCTAACAACAACAAAAAAAACCACTTTAGAGAATCATACTGCTGATGTCGGTGCTGCTGGTATTGTTGTTCTGAAACTGCTGGAAGAAGCAAATGAGAGAGTATGTGGTCTTGCCGTGAACCAGAACTTCCACATGAGAGAAAGGAGGTATGCATATGAGACTGAAAAAGTTCAAGCAAAAAACCTATAGTCTTGAATTTCAATCGGATTATCAGTAAGAACTCATGAAACATTTTGTCTTAAAACATATATATATACACACACACACACACAGATACATTTGTACATGTGTAAGTAAGCAAGCAAACTTTTGCTCTAGGCCACACTAGACTAACAGTTGCCAAACTTAACACTCTCACTATAAACAACTAAAAAACTGGACAGAACACATCAAACAACTGTTTTCAACATTAGAAAACAGGCACCCAAGACTGAACCTTCAGAGAAGAAAAACACACTGAGTCCTACAATTGCTCTGGCTTTCTGCCTGCAGGTACGATACAGACAACAGAGAAGAATGGGGGATCCCACGCAGAGGAGAGCAGTTTTCCAGAGCTGTGACAGGGATCAAAGTTCAGTGAGGCTGAGGTGGCTGAAAGCTGCACAGCAGAATTACAGACAGGAGGAAGCTAAGCAGGAAAAGACTTCCAGAAATCTGCATATGTATAGGCTGAAACTCCACAGGCAGGCCAGTGAATGAATGAGTAATTCCCAGAGCAGAAAGCCTAGGGACAGAAAGCCTAGGGCCAGAGGGGAGGGCCATTGTTAAACATCTGAGGCATTTATAGTAGAGACCCCAGAAGCGAAATACCTTAGTAGTAGTTAAACTATCCTGAAATCTAAACCTGCCCTGACAAAAGCTTAAAAACAAGCCTCCAGGAGAGTAACCTAACCACCCCCCAAAATAAAACCCAACACTCTTAAAAGGAAGGTAATTTCTAGCACCCAAAATGTAAATTTCACATTTTCAGCACCCAAAACTACTTAGATATGCCAGGAAGCAGGAAAATGTGACTAATAAGCCGGAGGTCAGTCAATAGCAACAGACCGAGAAACAACAGAAGAGATGGAATTAAGAGACAAAGACTTAAAACAGCTACTATAGTGCATGCAATATGATCGAGGATTAAAGAAGACAACATGAGGAGAAAATGGAAGAAAAAAAGAAGCATGGAATTTCTAAAGATAAAGAAAACTGTATCTAATGAAAATTTCACTGGCTGAGATTAACAGCAAGTTAGATACTGCAGAAGAAAAGGCCAGTAGCAACAGAAAGTATCCAAAATGAAGCAAAGAAAAAATGTTGGAAAAATTAACAGAGCCACAGTGATCTGTGGGACAATAAAAAGCGGTCAAACATACATATAACCCAGAAGAAACAGGACAACAGGAAAAAAAAAAAAAAAAAACTGAAGAAATAATGGTTAAAGATTTTTCAGATTTGGGACACCTGGGTGGTTCAGATGGTTACGCATCTGCCTTCCGCTCAGGTCATGAATGATCTCCAGGTCCTGGGATGGAGTCCTGCATCAGGCTCCGAGCTCAGCGGGGAGTCTGCTTCTCCCTCTCTCTCTGCCTCCCCCCCCCGCTTGTGCTCTCTCTCTCTCTCTCCCCCAAAGGAATAAATAAAATCTTTAAAAAAATTTTTTTCAGATTTTACTCACAGATCTGAGTTCACCATGGTACATGACAATCAAATTGTCAAAACCTAGGATACGGAGAAGAATCTTAAAGCCTTTAACAGAAAAGAGAGGAACAAACTTAAGAATTGCCACAAACTTGTCAGGACTATGCAAACCAGAAGACAAAGGATGGATATCTTTAAAATGCTGAAGGGGGCGGGGGGGACACTTTTTAAACCCAGAAATCAGTATCTAGCTAAAATATCCTTCAAGGCAAAATAAAGACTCTGTCAAATGAAGAAAAGCTGCAAGAACTGGTCATAGCATATCTGTACTACAAGTGTTAAAGGACGTTGTTCCAGAGGAAGGAAAATGGTAACAAATGGAAACCTGGAAAATGAAGGAATAAAGAACTCCAGAAATGGTAAACATGGGTAAAAATAAGGTTTTCCTCCCATTTTAAAATTTAAGAGAACAGCTTAAAATAAAAGTAGTAGTAATGTTTTGCAAAATGTAAAAGTAAAATGTATGCAAAAGCATAGCACAAAGGTTAGGAGGGAGTAAGCAGAAGAACAGCATCGTAAGAATCTTGTATCCCATGTAAAATGCGGCAATTCTATTTAGTCCTATTTAAGTCAAAGATGCACTTTATAAAAGATAAAGCAACCTCTGAAAACAATTAAATATAGCTAATAAGCTAACAGTGGTGATAAAAGGGAATATTAAAAAATAACCCAAAAGAAGATAGGAAAAGAAAGAAAAAGGAAAGAATACACAGGACAAAAAGAAAACAGAGCTAGCTAGACAGGAGACTTAATCCAACCATATCAGTAATCACATTAAACATACATGGTCCAAACGTCCCAATTAAAAGGCAGAAATTATTAGACTGGAAAAAAAATAATCAAGACCCAACTAGAAATATAAAGAAATCTTAAATACAGACACAGGTTAATAGCAAAAGGATGGAAAAAATATAACATGCAAAAACTAATTTTGAAATAGTTGGATCACCTTTATCAATAGCAAAGTCGATTTCAGAAAGAAAGAAAAAAAGAATTGCCAAAGGAAAAAAGGAGAAAGTTTACTAAAGAATAAAAAAAACCTTAAATGTAAGATGGTATAGCCACTTTGGAAAACGGTCTGGCTGTTTCTTAGAAAAGTTAAACAGAAATTACAGGGGCGCCTGGGTGGCTCAGTCAGTTAAGTGTCTGCCTTAGGCTCAGGTCATGATCCCAGGGTCCTGGATCAAGCCCCACATCGGGCTCCCTGCTCAGTGGGGAGCCTGCTTCTCCCTCTCCCTCTGCCACTCCCCAGTATACTCACGCTCTCTCTCTCTCTGTCAAATAAATAAATCTTTAAAAAAAAAAAAAGGGAGGGGGGGCGCCTGGGTGGCTCAGTTGGTTAAGCGACTGCCTTCAGCTCA